>NC_044057.1:23141382-23432461 GCF_902167405.1 Gadus morhua
ATTTATTGTATTCATCTTTGGCAGTTTGGGGCATGTCCACAAACTCACAGGGGGTAAAGAAGGGGTAAAAAAAATAGGCAAAATTCGGTTCTATTTCAGCTACGATAGGCAGCCTTACTGTGTGGCGCAGGCAATACTTATTATATCCTTGAGTATTAAAGCTTCTTATCTCTGAAATATTTGAATCCTTTCTGTACTACTTTCTGGTCTACAATTTGTTGGATTCAAATAAATAATTCAAATGTGTGTGTGTGTGCGTGTGCGTGTGTGTGTCCGTACATGAGCACCGTAGACGTATTTATCCAGCATCTTCCCTCCCAGCGACTGTCCCCCGATGTCCCACACCTGCAGGGTCACGTTCAAGTTGCCTGTAGGGAGAGAGAAGAAAAAAATACAGAAAAAAAAATCATCAAAATGAATTAAGTAGACCTCAAAGAATTACACATCGCATTTCTTTCCCTTGAATGGTCCTTTTCCTAATGATGTTTGTGTGTAGCTGTGTGTGTTACAAGTCTGGCGTTTCCTAATCAACTAATGCTTGATTGTGGTGCCATTCGTCACGATGTCTCCTGCGGGTTTCGAACACGCGGCTCATTACTTCTGCAGGAGGAACTCAAGCGTCCGGGGGAAAGTGCAGTCTATGATTTGGGCGAAGGGACCTCCGTGAGGGACCGTGCGCATTTGTCCGCGTGCGTATTGGAAACAATAAATCTCAGATTAATCTTTCATGCCGACCGCTCCCGTCTGGCAGAACACCCGGGCCTCGCATCCAAGAATATCCCGCCGGGGGATACTTGAGAGAGGGGGTGAGGGAGGGGGGGTGAGTGGATAGGTACTCTCACCCTCTAATTTAAACGTTTGCAATAGTACCACAAAGAAGAAAAGAAGAAAAAGAAGAAAAGAAGAAAAAGCAGAAAAAGAAGAAAAAACACGCTTATTAGCCTGGGAAGAGCCGTAAGAACAGGTTTCCTGCCAAGCTGAGGAAAGTGAGGAGAATTATGTGCTGTTAAGGAAAATAGCAATAATTAAAACAGAAAAATATCGGGAAAAGAGGTCGCCTGTCCCGATTCTGTGGAAAGACCGGGTTAAAAGTTAGAGTTTAAGTGAGAGTGCAAGAGAGAGAGGGAAGAAAGAGAGAAAGACAGAGAGAAGGGCACCAAGAAAATGCCCTAATAAATATCTCCTTCCTCTGGAAAAAATATAGGGTGGAAAAAACTAAAAGAAAAGAGGAAAGAGAAAGAATGAGGGTTTAGAGAGAAGGAGAGAGGGGGAAAGAGATGGAGAGAGATGCAGAGGAAGTTAGAAGGACATAGCGAAAAAGCAGGGGGAGAGAGAAGGACAGAGATAGAGAGAGGAGAGGAGCGGGAGAGAGAACGAGTAGAGAGGTAGAGAGGCGAAGAGGGACGCAAAGGGTGGGTGAGAGAGAAGGTGGAGAGGAAGGAGACGGCGAAGGACGGAGAGAAGGGTGGAGAGAGTGAGGGGGAGAGAGAGAGAGAGCCGGGGGAGAGAGAGTAAAGAGGGAGAGAGAAAGAGGAGGGGGAGAGGTCAGTGAGGATGGAGAGAGGAAGAGCACGGGGAGAATGAGTGAGGAGGGAGCGAGAAAGAGGAGGGAGGAGAGAGAAAGAGACGAGGAGAGAGAGAGTGAGGAGCAGGAGAGAGAAAGAGAGACGAGGAGAGAGAGAGTGAGGAGCAGGAGAGAGAAAGAGAGACGAGGAGAGAGAGAGTGAGGAGCAGGAGAGAGAAAGAGAGACGAGGAGAGAGAGTGTGAGGAGCAGGAGAGAGAAAGAGAGACGAGGAGAGAGAGAGTGAGGAGCAGGAGAGAGAAAGAGAGACGAGGAGAGAGAGAGTGAGGAGCAGGAGAGAGAAAGAGAGACGAGGAGAGAGAGAGTGAGGAGCAGGAGAGAGAAAGAGAGACGAGGAGAGAGAGAGAGTGAGGAGCAGGAGAGAGAAAGAGAGACGAGGAGAGAGAGAGTGAGGAGCAGGAGAGAGAAAGAGAGACGAGGAGAGAGAGAGAGGGAGGAGCAGGAGAGAGAAAGAGAGACGAGGAGAGAGAGAGTGAGGAGCAGGAGAGAGAAAGAGAGACGAGGAGAGAGAGAGTGAGGAGCAGGAGAGAGAAAGAGAGACGAGGAGAGAGAGAGTGAGGAACAGGAGAGAGAAAGAGAGACGAGGAGAGAGAGAGTGAGGAGCAGGAGAGAGAAAGAGAGACGAGGAGAGAGAGAGTGAGGAGCAGGAGAGAGAAAGAGAGACGAGGAGAGAGAGAGAGTGAGGAGCAGGAGAGAGAAAGAGAGACGAGGAGAGAGAGAGTGAGGAGCAGGAGAGAGAAAGAGAGACGAGGAGAGAGAGAGAGTGAGGAGCAGGAGAGAGAAAGAGAGACGAGGAGAGAGAGAGAGTGAGGAGCAGGAGAGAGAAAGAGAGACGAGGAGAGAGAGAGAGTGAGGAGCAGGAGAGAGAAAGAGAGACGAGGAGAGAGAGTGTGGGTAAGCGGCCAGTGCAGGGTTCTGCCGCTCGGTGCCGGGAGGGTCCGGCTGGAGGCTGGGGGGGCCAGGGGCAGCAGTGCGTGGTCTATGGACACGGATGGTCTGTGTGGGCCCTCGAGGGGCCCGCTCCTCTTCAGGGGCCCAGAGGGGAGGTACTGCAAGGGGCGCTTCACAGTGGCTACCCCCAGACTATACAGTGTCAGGATGAAGCCACACGGAGGTTTGCGCAGAAAATAGCCTCCGCCTCTCGCTCGCTCTCCCTCCTGAGGTTATAAACGTACACCCGGTGCCACGGTGGGTCACGGGGTCGATCTCAAAGGCTTGCTCTTTCTCTTTCCCTCTTTGTCACGCAAACACACACAGGCCGAGTTCAGCCACCTTGGTCAAGGACACTTGAGTAGTGAGCCAGCACGTTGCCAGGCGACTTTCTCTGCCTCTCGGCGCACCATCACAGGGATGTATCAAAAATGTTATTGCGATGGACAAAAGGAAAAAAACATTTAATACGTTAGAGGCGGTTCAAAGACCGACGCTCGCATGAAGTCAACGTGCACTTCTAGCGGCGGTCAGCCTACCCGTAGCGTGACCTCTAGCGGACACATCTGGATGGGGTATTGTTCTGAACAGTGCAAGCACACACACACACACACACACACACAGACACACACACACACAACCATACACGCACACACACACACACACACACACACACACACACACACACATAGAAGGCTGTTGTTTGCTGGTAGGCCTTGCCTCTCCCCTTGCTGGAAAGAAATACATGTACATTAAGTTTGACAAGCCAGGCCTTCATGGTGCGAGGCAGCGGGGGGGGGGCGGGGGTTAAGGCTGGCTATAGGCTACAGTGGGCCCAGTCGCGGTGAGACTCGTATTGCCCCACAGAGACCCACACAACCTCTCTAATATGAGGCAGAGGGAGTCGAGGTCCTGCTAGATGAGCCCCCTGGACCACCCGGCCAGCAGAGCCCCTCTTCTTCATCAGCTCATCAACACCCCATTCCCTACAAAATGGACCATTTAACAACCCCTCCCCTCGAACCTCCACCCTCCCCTCGAACCTCCACCACTAACCCCCAAACCCCCGGCTGCTGCTGTAGCAACAATGATTCAGAGGTGGGCTGATTGTAAAAAAATAAAGAAAATAACAATAACAGACGTTACACCTACACGTAGCAAAGATAAGCAAACACATCTTAGAAAACCCCCGAAAATGCACAAGCTCTGCTATTAAACAATATTCCGTAAGCTTTTTTTTTCCCCCCCTTCATTAAAAGTTAAAGTCCGGTCTGTACAGCCGGCCGTTGTCGTTTCGACTCCACCACCGCAACATTTTTGCAGATCTCATAAGGCCCGGAGGCTGAAACTGAAACAAAGTCAAAACAGAATACCATGGCCAACTCGCGAATCAGCATAACCTTTACTTTTTTAGCACTTCATTTGCCCTTCTGCTTAATGGTGTTTTATTAGTAATAGAAGAATGAAGGCACTTTACGAATTTCTGTAGCTTACACTTTTTGGCATCGATGTAGAAGGGCCCATTTTTTTAAGCTACATGAAAATCCCCCATTTTCTTACAGTATAGGAAGTCGAAGGGCGAGTGGTTTGCGCTAAATATAGCATTAGTCAATAAACATTTATTTTACAGATCTAAAAAGGGGGGGGGGGATACAGAGCTTCACTTTATGTCTGTGGGATAAACATAAATAAATACCTGCCTTGTATGTTTTATGTGGTTCAAAGGTCAGTGGATCCATGATATGAATATAAAAACACTGAAATGTAGTTACCCCCAGCCTCCACAAAACTAGGGCCGTGACACGTGACATGCTGACGTTTGGACATAAGCTGTCAATTGGATGGGGGAAAGACCAGAGAGTATTATTTGCTCTGGAGTGAGGAAGGTTTTAGTGTGAGCCTCTGAGATCTGACAGACCTGTCCCATTCACACAGGTGACAACTACTTTTACTACAAATTCAAGGGTCTTCATTGTATCTGAGGAACCACATCTCTCAGTTCAGCAAAATGCAAGAAATAGCATCGCAAAATATGGCTAGAATATCAGATGTGGCTGGAAGGTTAGAATACAAGTTTGACTTAAACCACTGGCACTTGAAAAAAACAAATCATAAACTCAAAAGAATATATATTGAAATACAATGCTTGAGAGGCACTTTGGCTCCAGTTAGTTTTAATCGTTTGCATGCACCGTCTCACCTGGAAGAGTTATTCTCTTGAGGAAGAAGTCCAGGCCGATGGTCTGTTTGTACTGCTTCCCAAACGCCTCCTGAGCAAACCTGGTGGCCAGTGACGTCTGAGAGAGAGACACAGAGACACAGACAAGAAGACAAAGGAGGGAGAGACACAGAGGAGAAAGAGAGAGAGACAAAAAATGAAGGTCAAGATAAGGGATCCACCGTTTTCTTTTTAATTGTATTGTCACACACACACACACACACACACACACACACACACACACACACACACACACACACACACACACACACACACACACACACACACAGTATAATTTTCCATTACGCAATCATTTTATTTTTGTGGAATTATTTCAGTAATAGGTAGGATGACTTTTTGATAAATGCAGTACCAACAAATAAAAACATTTATTCAGAGAAATTGCTTTAGCCTCTTCATAAACCTCTTCAAACCATTCTTCATAAAATCATGAAACGATTCCATACTCGGCTCTGAACCTGCCGATGTATTACGGATTTAAGAAAAGAACCGGATCGGCGATAGACCGATGTTCTACTGACCCGTCTCAAAGAGCCCTGTTGGAGGAAAACACACTGCAACGCCGAATGAGAATAACATGCGCGAGGATTCGTCATGTCTCCAGACTGCAGACACGGTAATTGCGACGGATTACGACGACTCAATCACTGCCATGTCGCTGTTATGTTTTGGGAGCAGGAGGAGGAAGGAGGAGGAGGAGGTATTTTTTCCTTTTTTCAGGGGCCCCTCACTGGGAGCCATGGGAATCCACTGTACAGACCTGACAGCGCAGGTATAATTCACCCTGACAGATGAGGATGACGAGGGCTGGGTGTCTTCTCCCTGGCTATCTTTAGAGCAGCACGCTTCCATAAACAACCGCAGAGAGCGGCGGCGGCGGCGCGACTAGCAACCGGGCCGTCACGAGGCGGGGAGTTTTACTGCTGTCAACGTGCGACTTGGCGCTCTCTTTTATCCCGAAGAAGATCTAGCAGCAGAACTTCTGGTTTCAGAGTCCACAGAGGGACCACTCCGGGCTGGCCGGCCAATGATCCGCCTCACAAGTCATGAGAGGGCTCCAGCTATAACCAGAAGGGTCTGATTAAATGCAATAAACATTCAGTGTTTGTATGCCTGTAAGTTACATAGTGTTTAAGGCAAAACAACAAACACTGAAGCACAATAATACAATCTACTGTCGATGGTTGAATATAGACGGATATGAATACAGACGTTTTTTTGAATCAAGCGTCAGGATCAGAAACACATTTCTTGTGCCGTTTTGACAACGTCGCTCAATTGTATGCAGACTTTTAATAAAAGAAGTAAACAAATGATGGAGACAAAAGGAACACGCCCCAGATGTTTTGCTGTGTCTGGGAATCCGGCCTTAGAAGCGCAGTACTGAAGGCCTCCACCTGATGCCCTTTTGAAGTATGACAACACCGTGAGGATTTTAAACAAATCCGCGTGCAGGGTCAGTATCGCAGGCTCGGGCCCGATTGAAAAATTGCTGGAGGTGAGTGACGCAACAAGGGGGTGGGGGGTGAAATCTTCCATTTAAGTAGCCCTAACAATCACCGACAACACAGGGGTAACCAGCACGGACAGCAGAAATTCATTCCACATGCTCCCGCTGGCCTCGTCGGCCATTTGTCTTGGCATTCCAGTAGCTTGGCTCTCCTCGCCTCTCCCCGGTCCTCGGGTTTTCTCTCCCCAGCCATACAATTGGAACTCAGCATTGAATGTAAAAGCTGGCGTAATCCCCGACACTCCAGCGGAGGACAGCACAGGGTCACAAATGATACCAGTGCCGGGAAACGGGAGTGGGAGTGTGTGTGTGTGTGGGGGGGGGGGGGGGGGGGGGGGGGCGCCAGGGGGAAAAAAGCATACACTGAGGTGGAGCGTTCTCACAGCGTGTTCAAACATTTATAGTTTGATCCTTTGCCATTAGCGACAGGTTAGGACATCACCATTGTTCCCCAACTGAGATAGCAATGACATGAGGTCCCCTCAAGTACAAGGGTTGGGGTACGGCGAACAGCTTGGGTCAAAGAATGAGCCGCCATCGTTTTCAGTTTTCTCTTGTTGTGAGGGAACAGCGACTTTTCAGAAACAAAACAGTCGCTGACGTTAAAACCCATGTTTGAAAAATAGACCTTTGTGCAGGCTTAGGCCCGACGCCTCAAGAGCCTTGCCATACTGTGGACCAACGATTAAAAAAACACCCCGCTAAGGTGGACAAGCCTTCACACATCCGTCTAGATTTCTGAATGGGCAACTACCCACGAGCAAAAATACCAGCAGAGAACGAGTCCAAGAAAAACTGATCCGATTGCAATTTGCTGAGCAAATTGACATTAATAGGGGGGGGGGGGAATAGCATTCAAGATGTCAGTCACTGGTGGTAGCTCAAAATGGGGGTCAGGGCTCCCGTTTTTCTGCCCAGAACAGACAAGCAGGTAAGTCATTGAGACAGTGACGAGCTGACACCTGGCAGCCCAGAGTTGAGGAGGGTTATTAATGTAGCGGATCAACTGGGAACTGAGTGGTGTGTGTGTTCTGGACACCCGGCATCCCCCCCCCCCCCCCCCCCCCCCCCAGCGTCCGTCCGTCCCCCTAAAGAAAATCTCAACTTTCCAGAATGAGAACATTCATTTTTTTTACTCATTGCGCCTTGCCATCACTGATGCCTTGCTTTCCTTTCTCCCAGAGGAAGGAGAGATTAGCTGGGAGAAGAGATGTTGAAAAAAAAAAAAAAAAGAGTATACCCAGATACTTACAATAATAAAAAGGTAAAGGCATCCTTCTTCCCATCATTGTTGTGCTGCTCATTACACACATTTTCATTAATAAGGACATCAAGTGCGAGCAAGGCCTGGGCTGTGCGGGGCTTATAGTAAATCTAGCATCTGTCCATTCTGCGATTCTTATCTGTTGTGTGAGACGCCACTCTTGACCAAATAACAATATCGTTGTAAGTTTTCAAAAGGTGTCCAATGTGTTGCAGAACATCTCAAACGTGAACTTTTATAAAGACGAGTGCCTGATTGCAGTGGGGATAGGCCTCTGACCCTCTTGATCAGAGTACCAACCAACCAAGGAGCACCGTACACCTGTTGTGTTTGCGTCCACTTCGGCAGAGGGGTTGCCCCCCTAAAGATATCTCTGCATGTATCGGGGTATGAACACACATCATGAAGAGAGGGAGAGATCTCATGCATAGAGAGAATATTTGGAGTGTAGGCTCCTTTTTCAAATATCCCACTCTACGAGGAGAGGTCTTGTCACGTAGCCTAACTCATTTCCCACTTGTGATTCCTACTCTCACTATAGAAGACGCCGTGCGTTGTTTTCCGATGGGGTCGGGCCAGTGAATGTTTTCTCACATGTTGCCCTGGTCCCAAAACAGAGGTGTCCGGGGCTAGCTATAGGAGACAAGAGGGTCCTCAGTAATAGACACAAGCTACACAAGCCGCTCAAAGCTAACTCTGGCTGTGTTTCGTCACTTTTTTTTATCATTCGGATAATAATATGCACAATAAGTTATTTAGAGAATTTATTCAAACTTTTAAAACCTACAACCAACTGTAAAGAACCGAATTATTTTAATTATTTTGCACTGTTTTTTTTTTTTTTAGGAAGACCTACTAAATAAATGTACTCTGATTTGCCTATCTACTTCTGCAAAAGTTTGATTCTACAATTTTGTAATGTTATGAATGAGTGAATGAATACTTTAGTCCAAACTCAAAGTTCCATATAAAAGACAATAGAAATACACGGTCAACATAGATTAAAATACATGCAAGCATAGATTCCACAACCCAGAGGAGTACCTTGCATCGCTCTGTTTAGTGTCAGTGAGTGCAATTATTAAATGCATTTGTTTTGTAACTAGAAGTCGACACATAAATGTGTACACAAAGTTCCTCAACACAGCATGGAAGGAGGGGACATTACTAGTCACAAACAAAGAGCTTGCACTTGTTCATCTTGGAAGCTTAAGGACGATCCTAAACGCATCATTATATGCTACCTGTAACTTCTTCAGTTTTGCTGTGCTATATTGACACCAGAGGTGAGCTGTGTAAAACGGAGTACGCTCTGACGAGAATTACCTTAACATAATCAGTGCACATATGGAATATGCGAGCCAACAAATTGGCCTGTGCATAAAGTTATGTTATTTATGGTGCCCTTGTTATCAATTATGAGGTTGTCAATATGTTAAGATGCCAGATGGAGACCATTTGGCTAACATTTGTCATCTGGTTGGTGGATAAAGTACAAACAGCAGTGCACTGAAAAGGAAACGCAAGAATAATTATGAATGATCAATAAATCTACTGTTCTCTACTCAACATAATACAATTTGTAGGCATTCAAGTTTACATTTTAAAGTATGTTTAAATGTGTGATATAATGCCATAATACAATTATATTAACACTGCTGTAATACCAACATATAATCACCATTATACCCTCAATGATTCAAAATATATGTATAGGTATTGTTTTCCAAGCCACAAGGTAGATGTAATACCCTTCACAAAAAACCTGGGGCCAAATGTAAAAAAATATGCCGGCTACGATCTCTGATCACCAAAATATAGGCATTTTATGTTGCTGCATTCACATTCTGAAGATGTCGAACACACTAAAAACCAGGGGCGGCGCCAAACGGTTGCTTACCGTTGCTATAGCAACTCCAAGCAATTACTCAGAAACCCCAGAGCAACCCCTGATTTTTTGTCAAACTCAAACTACATATTTGAAATAATGCCATTTTCCGTAAAATGGTATTAAATAAGTTCAACTAAACCTATGGCCGAATGCGGTACCCGTCACCATACCGACCATTCCTGTCATATGAATCACCAGATTAAGTGCATAATCAGTGAGTAGCGTCAACATTTCAGGGCCGTGACTGGACTGTCGTTCAAATCAACATGAGTCAGCCTGGGACTCTCCTCTCCTCCCCTCCCCCTCACCGTGCCCAGTTCCCGAGCGTTGGGCATGCACACACTCTGTAAGTGACATGAACAGATTAAAAAAAAGACATACACACAATTAACACAAACTATCCCAAGCAATATGTACAATATTAATTAATTATTATTTAATGTACATGAAACAATAATTTCATTAATAGCATAGTCTTACGAAAAATAAATAACATTTCAAATATGCGGACATCTCGCGGCGAGATTATCAGTCAGAGATGTTCGTTGCCGGCTCGTTGGCGCTTAAAAATATGGACAAGTTTTTACTATTTCGAAAGAAATCAAGTTCAAACACGACTCGCGATGGCGAGGCTGAGGATGGGCTCGTTAATAGCCAGACTTGTGTTGGACTTGGCAGTTGTTCGGAGGGGGGTTATGCTGAGGTCAAGAAACGGAAGAAAATATTGTAGCCTACACAGTTCTGAATTAGCAATACAATGTTAGCACATGCTTGCTAGCAATGGTGGTGTGTTAAACCGTATGGATTAAAGTGGAATATTGCAAGACGTCCTGTGATCAAGACATCGATTTAAGGTAGGCCGTTTGGTTATTAAGTTTGCCCGTCGCAGCATATTGACTTGGGGCCCATGTGATTTTGTTTTGAAGTAGAACTAGATTCTAGGTTTGGCTCATGCCAAAGGATGGGTTTATCGTAGCCTGGTATGATCCGCCCTTAATAGAAGTATTATGAAGTATAATAGTATCAACCATAATAGCAACTACTGTATTAATGTTCCACATAGGCCTACATTTGAGACGTATCGCGCAACTAATGTGAATGCTTTGGAATGTACCGTGGCGACGGTGGGTCTGAGATGTGCAATTCACCACTATTGACAGGACAGCTAACCTTGTAGTTGGGGGACTGCTGACGGGCTGTTGATTGAGAGAACTATGTTGTTTGTTATATGTCGTGTGGCCGCAGTGCCACCTGGACTAGCAGTGAATGTGTACATGCCGCTGGGCTATTTTCATGTTGGCCTTCTTAAAGATCTTCCTCTATATTGTTCTATGTCTTTACGTCTTTATATCTGTGCGTGTGTGAGGGAGAGGGAGAAAGATAGCGCACGTTGAGCTGTCAAATGATACGATCACACTCAATCACAGTGGTGCGATTAGTCTGTGTTGTTACTGTACTGTAAACTTGCCTCGTACGGGACCGCAACCACCCCAACCCGTGCCGAAAATGTCTTCCCGGCCGTGCCTCTGCCAAATTCAGGTGTTTTGATCAAGGTTTTTTTTTTTTTACCAGCAACCTCTTGAATTCATACAGCAACTGTTAAGCAACTGCAACAAATTATTTCTGGCGCCGCCACTGCTAAAAACATACAGGCCTTACTGTATGGATGGAACGACATGGGATCCACTCATGCACGAAGATCAACATAGCCCATTATGATCACGCATGTAAGCACATCCGAGTCCATTCCTTACCAACGACACATCTATGTTGGCATTGCTGGCATCACCGTTATTGCCAACATAATAGCTGTGCACATATGCTCCTGTTGACAAGACTCAGCGGCGAAGGATAGCGTTAGCAGGGTAGCCATGGCGACCGAGACTTCACAACAACACGCTATGTATGCATGCAGTGTGCATACGATGAGTACAACAACAGTGTCACTCAAGCACATGACACTTTTCGTCAGCAATACTCGCACCAGGGAGCTTAATATAGTTTATCCCTTCAGTACAATGATACACGGTGCCCTTACCTTGCCTGATGCGCCGTCTCCGATCACTACAAACTTCAGTTGTCGATCTTGACTTTCTTCCTCAGAGTCCGACATGTCGAAAACAATAATTTGCAATAGTACACTATTTGTGTTGACAAATAAAACGAATTAATTCAAACCAAGAAGTCACTGGTAGTTGATTTTATCTAGTTGACCAAGTGTATTAAATATTCGCTGTGGAGCAGACTGGCCGCCATTTTGAATGTGCTGGCTTCAACCACTATACGTCGTAGGAAAGGATTCCTATATTACTATTTATATTTCTTATGTGTGCTGTTCCCAAGTGTTACTCAGAAAAACAGATATTTAAATTTAGTGGGTCATTTTTTGTTTGCATTTTCACTCGCCCGTTTGTGTTTGAAACGCGTATATCAGCAGTCGGCAAATAAATGCTTTGTGGATGCGTCCTGGGTATGACGCGTTCTCGTCGCCATGGTAGCAGGGTCAAAGTTGAAATAAAGGAGGGAGGCGAGAGATCATCGAGAGATGCCCGAATGACAGAGCTGCCTTAGCCTTTATATTTCTTCATCCAGTAAATTATTGAACCCATATATATCTTTAAAAAACACATGTTTATTATATTTATTGTATCGTTATGACAATATAGGCATGTGTATAACATAAAGTATAGCCTAATCACACATTCCTAAAAAACATGATCGTGATCACACAGATGCACGCACGCACACAATAGGTTTACACACACACACACACACACACACACAAACACACACACACACACACACACACACACACACACACACACACACACACACACACACACACACACACACACACACACACACACACACACACACACACACAACGGTAGGCCTAAAGCAAAAAAAGCATGTTTGAGGGAGTCCATTGTTGACTAGTCACTCGGGGTTGGTCAGTTTTACCCAATTATAACCTTTGACCTACAGCCAAATTGAACCCAACTCAAAAGTTAAATGTTCTGAAATCAATTAATTTCATATCTGGTTGATGCATTTATTTATTCAGAGGCATACATACGGTAAATCATATTTCTGGATGTAGGTCTTTGTGTTTTTATTTTATTATGCAGCACATGGGCCCACAAACGGAACGCTCAGTTAAATGGCTATTGATAATAATTTAGGCTTTAGAAGATTGAACTATGCCCTTACGCATGATAAAAACTGTTCTGAAAAGAGTCATGAATATATAAAGCCTTTTTTTTCCAATAGCAAAAATTGCAAAAATCAAAAAAATATTCCATCCAAGAATACTGTATGGCTTGAATCAAATAGCCTATGCATAGCCTATATTTAAATATATATATTTATATAGACATGTTTTTTGGTGTTACGGTATTGGTCCTACAATAATAATAATATAAATATCGGGCCTTAAATCGTTAATAAAAGGGTAGGCCTACATTTTATTTGAAGCGATTTTCATGGCACATGAAAACACTTTACGTTTAAAAAGCTATTCTGGAGGGGGGATCCTCCCACTGCTTGCACGTTCTGCATTAATCAGACCACGCTACAAAGTATTATGGTAAATAATAAATCACTTAAAAAACAGGTAGGCCTATATAGGCCAGAAAGTAAACATTGTATCCCGCAGGCATGTCATTTATTTATATAAGCTACGCTGTCATTTTTAAAACGAAAAACGTTTTAGGATGACAGAAGAACGCATGACAAACAAAAATTGCAAAATAAATATGCATCCATCCACGTTCTTGTCTTTCTAACACCTTTTATTGAAAGGGACACAAACACCCGATGGGGGGAAGAATTCGCACCTGGGCCACTCTGAGGTGAGGATGAATGTCCGGTTTCGATTTTCCAGAATGCACGTGAGGGTGATGGACTGCTTCTCAACTGTACACAAAGTTCGAAAGTAATGGTGTGACTAACTTAAACTTTGTGTGGACCAGGTAAGCATTTTGACCATGACAACCTCAAATCTTTGTTATCTTATATTCGACTCTTTGTTTAGCAGCACCGCCTATAGTAGAATGTGATAAATTATTTATTTCATATTTTAAAGGTTTTAACATCCTATTCAACATCTTTAATGGACCATGAAAAAGTGATGTGTAGGCCTTGACTTAAATACGATCCAATGTGGGAAATTCGGGAATAACAAATACAAAAAAAAATCAAAGCAATGGCTGAGCTATCAATTTAATTTGATAACTCTTTTTATTAATCAAAAACGAAATCTCGAGCGAAGCATGAGACTATATGGATTTTATTTTCTATATAACTATATAACTCACAGCCTTCCTACCTTTAAATGAAAACTCATACTCTGACGCTGGGAGTCTATGGCTGTCCAGGGGTGTTGATTGATTTAAAAAAGATTTTGGTTTCATAAATATTGTTGTAATAAATAGCCTATGTTTATATATATATATATATATATATATATATATATATATATATATATATATATATATATATATATATATATATATATATATATATATATATATATATATATATATATATATTGCATGGGTTATTGTACTGTTGGTTTAGGAAGAATCAAGCTGTAAAACATTTTTTTATCTACATTCGTACACTTATTTATACGAAAAAGTTGGCATGGTATATGCTAAAAGTCTCTCATGGGCTACTTTCTTCATTTAGCGAAGCGTCCAACGTGTAGCCTACAAGGAGAAAATGAAATATCTAGTCCAATCGAGTGTGGATTTGGTAGGCTCGGCATGAGCTTTTGTTCCCTGAACCCGAATGCATCGGCAGATCCTCTAAAGTTGTTATTTTTGGACTCATCTGTTTGGTTTTTACACCGTGAATAAGGCTTTGACTGCAGCAACAACTCCTTGTCTTTCGTGCATGTGCGTCAGCAATCTGCGGAGGTTGGAGATTTGTTTTCATTGCTGTACGTCAACTCAAACAGATTATTGAGTCGCACGATCAGTAGGCTATAAAGGAAAATAACATGTGGTATTTAATGGCAATTTTGTATCATTAATACTGTAACGTGATCTAGAACAACAACTGGAACATGTCTTTGCAGAGAAAATAGCACATTTTCATGATTATGTCTCATTAAAATTGTCACTTGCATTCAATTGATCTGTCCTTGAGATCCGTGATTAGTTTATTATTGTGCGTGTTGTGTACGTGTGTGTACGTGTGTGTACGTGTGTGTGTGTGTGTGTGTGTGTGTGTGTGTGTGTGTGTGTGTGTGTGTGTGTGTGTGTGTGTGTGTGTGTGTGTGTGTGTGTGTGTGTGTGCGTGTGCGTGTGCGTGTTTGTGTGCGTGTGTGTGTGTGTGTGTGTGTGTGTGTGTGTGTGTGTGTGTGTGTGTGTGTGTGTGTGTGTGTGTGTGTGTGTGTATGAAGGGGACTTTATTTTTGGCTAAATGTTTTTAGTTTGAAAACGAATGTGGTTAGGCCAATATCATTCTGTGCACCAAAAAGTTTTTATGCGTAATAATCGGTTGGTGCGCGATGGTGTGCGTTAGTAAGTTATGAAGTCTTGCTTTAAAAACGTTAAAAAAAAAAAGATCTAAACGACCTTTGCTTACAGTAGGCCAATTTATTTTATTAAAAAATATATATATAGGCAGAATGATTATGCTGGCCAATTTGGGATTATTTTTTGTTGAGCCTTCTACACCATGCATGCATTTCTTTTCTCAAAAATATGATAATCAAATAGAACTGGAACAAGGTACAATGCATGTCAATGTGGGTGTTTGCATTTCAAAGAACAGAGATCGGAAGGAAAACAACCGGTATATGTCTCCCCCTCTAGATCAGATATCTTATGCAGGCATGGTAAAGAAATGGACGCCACGTAGACTGCGCATGGGACGGTCTAGTGATCAATATCCTTAAAGGTTCTCTCTGAGCTCCTCTGGGCTGAGAATCAATGACATTGTCCCATAATCGAAGGAGGATGCTCGAGTGAGTTGAAGAGCCAGTCAATCCAAAAATTAATTCCAAAAAACAATTTTGTCGATGCGTCTTGCACAGGTGTTCGCAGGTTACTTTTCAGGGACGGGGTTTGTATGTTGCAAAAGTAAATATTATGATAAAAAATTGTGTCCGGTCTAACAATGTTAAAAGGGCCGGGGGCTTTTTTGTCGAAGGTTCCCCAGATGGGGAGGTGTAGTAGTAGTAGTAGTAGCTAGTAGTGTTGATCCATCTGTAGGCCTACCTGAGAGCGAGACATCCAAAGTCACATCCATCGTATCTCGACGCTGATCGGTTATAAGTGTTTAGTCTTGAACTTGGTTGTTGACTCAACCGTTTGTTTTGACCTGCGCACCGTCTCTTGTTCCTGGATCCACGGTGGGTTGAGGCTCAAGCGTGCACAAGGCTCAACTGTGACTAGTTGTGTTTCCTGCATGGTTAACCAAACACCTTGAATACAAAGAGTTTTACTAAGTCATAAATAAAATGGTTTGGTGTTCAATATACACTTAATCGTCAAGCGATCCAAAGGCAGATGCAGTGCCTCATGACATGGGTCTCCTTGACCTTCAAATAGTCCTCTACCTGTGTAGACGTGCACCCTAAGATACCCGTCACTTCACCATGTCCCAGGATCGTACAGCAATTAATCATCGTGTTTGACAGGAGTGTTTGGAGGAGAGCTCATCCTGGCCATGATGACAACCTGACTCCTAGGGTCATAGTGCATCAGATCTGCTGCTGATTTTAAATTGTATTTAAGGTAGCCTAAATTCTGTCAGAATTTATTTTACCCACACAGGTTATTTCACCTATAATTGTTTGCAATAATAATATAATAATGTGGCCACGATTTCTTAACGTATTCACCACTTTTATTCTCATACTTAATTTATCCCACGCAAGATAAATATATACGATATCCTATTGAAAAAACACAGCAATGTTGCATCTTATTTTGTATACACGTGGACACGGACCAAACACACTGTATTGTGTCATAGTCTCTTCGGATAGTTGATATAGCGCCCAAAACTACCACTATACGACCAGTCGTCAACCATCAAGCAACTTTTTGAATTGCTAAATCGAAAGCAGCCAATATTTAAAACCGTAATTAGTCTCATATTTTCTTTATATTCAGGCCTAAAAATATGGGGGATTTTAAATTTGTAAATAAAACATAGGCCTACATAATGCCATTCCAATTATAACAATTGGTATGGCTATGAAAAAATATTAGTTTTCCTCTAAATAACAAAATAAAACATATAGGCTACTCGACAGCAGATATAGGTATCTCTTAATAATGAAACCTTCTCCGGTCGCACACACGAATACAACAAACATTTCGTATTTTTTCTTTTAATGTTTGATAGGCCTACTGTACATGCCCACACTATATGCTCAAAAGTGCTGAAATATTTTAGTTATTACAAACACAACAAAGATAAAAACGTAACACAATTAGCCATTTGAAGGGCCAATAGAAACAGTCTATTTCCAATCATTGCAGAGGTAGGAACACGCGCGTACAACAGAGGACAGAATATTCTGCAACAACCATCAAATGTGATATCTTCAGTCGTACACAACAACAACAACAACAACAACAACGACAACAAAACACGGTGAGGCAGTTCGGTTGGTGACTCTGATCTGATAAGTCCATTCAGACACTTGCTTCTCTCAAGGATTCTTTCAATGTTTTTCCTTTGGTTTCCCGGGAGAAAATAAATACACGAGGAGGGGCCCCTCTGTGGTAAGGGGGGGCCTTATGGGTTCCCAGCGCACGCGGATAGCGTCCAGGCGGGAAGGCAGTACGCGCCGTAGGGGTAATAGTAGGACGGCTGCAGGGCAAGCAGCGGGGGCCGCAGCAGTTCTCCCGGGCTGTACTGTCTCTGGTCGTCCCGGACCAACACCTTAACCGCCACCTTTTTCGCCGTGGGGGCCGACGCCATTAAATCGGCGGCCATCTGACGACGCTTCGTCTTGTAGCGTCGGTTCTGGAACCAGATCTTGACCTGGGTCTCGGTGAGCTTCAGGGAGGCAGCCAGGTCGGCCCTCTCGGGCCCCGAGAGGTAGCGCTGGTGGTTGAAGCGCCGCTCGAGCTCGAAGACCTGTGCGTGGGAGAAGGCGGCTCGCGAGCGCTTCTTCCTCTGCTTGGGCTGGTCGGCGCTTTGATCGCTTCCCGCCTCGTCGAGGTTGTTGGAATCTGGATTGAGAAAATGCATTTTTATAGATAAAACTAAAAACTATATTTTAATTCATAAATGTAATCAAAAGGAAAGCGATACACATGCAGGATAGCGGTCGACATGTTTCATCGACATTTCACCATAACTCAATCTTAAATATAAACATGGAGCCCTAATGACAGCACACCAAACAACCATGAATTCCAAATTTCAAATAGGTCTGGCCCTGAAGGACCCATGCCTTAATAATCTGAAACGCAGCCCGCATTAAAACGGCCATTAATTATACACCACGCTGACCATGGACAATTTGTTACCATTAAACGTGTAGGCCTACAACGAGATTAATAAATTAAAATGTCCACACTCACACACTCACGCAATGTTTGTCGTTTCCTCCGCTTACCCGAGACATTGGGCTCACAGTCGCTGAGTCCCTTCGCGTTCTCCACGGCGGTGGATTCATGGTCCGTCTCCTCCTGCAGGCTCTCCTCCAGCAGGTCTGAGGCGGGGTCCACCTCGGTCTCGGTCTTACACACCACCGGCTTACCGTCGTTATCGTCGCTCAGACCCGAGTCGGAGTCGTAACTTTTGTTGTCGCCCGGCTCGCAGGTTCCCCCGTCGCTGCTCGGCCTGCACGCCGAGGGAAAGTCCGCAGATCCGCTGTTCATTTCCCCGAATATTTTCCAACAGGACGTCTTTGAGAAACACATATCCAAATCGGGTAAATGTCCACGACTGTCCTCTTTTTTATTCAAAATGGCTTGGATGGAGAAAGGCATCAATGAATTGCTACGCACGGCCATCTTTCAAACCCCTTTTAAGTTCGTCTTCAGGGAATAACTGGTGTCCCGCTAAACGAAGACGACGTCAGTTCATCCACATTGTATTTCCCTCGAATGACTGATACTGCTGCTCCTGTTCTTCCACTTCAGGATTCTCATTGCTTTCCTCCCGGAGAAGTGACGTAAATTTTCAGCATATCCAAAAGCACGATGTTCCTCCTCCGCATAACTCTTCCATCAGCGCGGGTTCGATCCCCTTTCCAGCCCTTTTTTACAAACTTCCACCATCCACCCTCACCTGTGACTGACAGGGAGCCATCCGTACGTCCTATTGGCTGGGGGCGGAGGAAGGCAGCGCGGTGATTGGCCGCTGTTAACGACGTCCCACTCTTGGCGTGTCAGGACAATAAATGTCTCTTTTTTTTCTTCGAGCTTAACCCTTTGTCGCTCAAATAACTTGGATCGTCTATTCTATCTTTATGTAAAGTGAACTATTTTTTTCTACTCTAATATTAAGGTTATATTTATGGACACAATGCATGCATACCAACATTAGCGATCAGTGTGTATCAGGGCTGTATTTAAACACCACACGTTGGTGAGTCGGGTCGTTATTCTCATCGTGTGACCGCTCGAGTGTCGTCAGGTAAGCTGTGCGTAAAAAGCTTTAAACATAGCAAACGTGTTGACCTGTAGCGTGTTGACAACCACAGACAGAGCATTGGTGGACGTTGACTTTTCAAACGCAAGAAATATGAATGGTCTGCCGTGTCCCTTATTGTTAATAATCATCGGCCGCCACTGATTTGAGTTGATGGTTGGTGACCTTTGTCAAATTTCTCTTTATACCTGGATGTCTGTATTTCGGTGTGTGATACGAGTAACCTTACTTAATAATTACGGCATACAAAGCATGCGGAATGGGGAAAGGGACACTATTTATTTGAATGGCTAAGCACTTGTTTGATGTGGATGTTTACTCCAAACGCGCACGCTGTTCCAGTTAGGCCTTTACACTTCCATAATTTACTAAAAATAAATCTGGACGCTTGGTTTGAAAGAGTTAATTACGCCGATAGTAATTAATTATCATTATCAACTGATATAGTCTACAATATAGGCCTACATTTTAATGCAACACAAATATCCACATCTGAAAAAGACTAAACCACATTCCCGTAAGGGAAATTACCTTTAAGACAGGCGCACAGTGAGCTATTTTGATATTTTTAAATAGGCCTATACAATCCTGATTAATTATAATCAATACCAATTATTATAATAATAATAATTAGTAGGCCTATTATTATAATGCCTCTCTAGAAACGTAGTCATTCTTTGTTCTGTAGGTTTGGTCAATAATTGAAGATAGAGATAGTCCAAAATAGTCAACGTTCATATAGTCAAAGCATTAGGTGATAAGCAGGCCTACTCAATTGATTGCATTTGTACACATTCGCATTTGCTCGACTCCACTCATTAGATATAGGTTCAAAGCAATGATAGTCTATCCACCTAAATCCGTTAAGTATGTCTTCATGATGTCATAGTCTATGTTTAAAATACGTGTCTTTACTGTATGAATACTGTTCACATATAGGCCTATGAAATTCAAATTTTTATGCATGACGTGTGAATATTAATATTGAATTTATTGTCAGACAAAGATAATATTTTCTCATGTCTCTGTAATAATCAAAAGACAGAAACATGTTCCCAATAAATAAATTCAGTATCTTCCTTCGACGTGATCTGTTGTTTTCAGGATAACAACATTGAAGATTAACCACATTATATGAGGGTGAACTCTCTTATTTATCTCTACTGAAAAATACACAAAAAAAAACAGATCTTAAAGTACCTGGTCAGAGTTTTGATGAGGTTTTTGTTTTACATTTTGTGATATTTTCTTATTTATTTTGACATATTATCAGCATTAGAATAACCTGATATTTAATGCATAGGCCTATGTCATAGGCCTACCATCTAGTGGCTGTTTAAAGAACCACGTGGTCGTTGACTTTTGACATATTGTGCCCTTAGTGTAAATGAATGACATGACAGTGGTCACCATTCAGTAAATAAACCATGCAAAGAAAATAAATGGGGATTTATTTTCTTTCATTGATGGCTCACAGGGGATGACCTTTCATACATTGTCCTGTTGGTCGTTTTCAAGAAAAAGAAGAAGAAAACGTCCATGGTCAATCACTTCTACAACCGAAACCTACCTCGGTAATCGAGGACAATCCATCCGAAGCTAAATATTGTCATCGTCTTAATTTCTGTAGGCCTTTAGAGGGTAATAACCACTGCATGCAAAACACAAACCACAGACTTCTGGATATCTTCTCATCCAGGCTCTTTATCGAAAGGTCCTTTAGTTCAATTTAATAGCACATAGGCTATTTCGTTCCCCAAACATTCAGAAACAGACGTATCTGGTCTGTTTTTAACACCTTTATCAATGATGTTTTGAGGTTTCTACTGCGCCCCACAATTTCATGTAATACTAGATAATAATCGGAGTCTAGGATGGGCTACTCTACCATAATAATTCACCAATTCAATTCAGAATGTGTGGAACTACGACGGGTCCTATTAATGTGACGTCAAGCAGAACCCCAAAACAGGGTGTTATGATAAGGGCCCACAGTTATAGCCTACACAGACAGAGGGAGGCTACCTATAGATTTAACCGTTGCACTCACTGCAAGTGGAAACCGTTTGGATAAATACAATTATCATTGCATGCGTATTATCGACATATATATGCAAGTGAAATGATATATAATATTTATAGGCCTTCCATTTGTTGTTGCATTCCATTAATACATTTGTATGGCCATACATCTAACATAACAATATCGCGGATGCACATTTAAATTGAAATTAATATAATATATCTTTCATTTGATAGCACATTTAGTTCTGTAAACATATCGGTTGATGCGAAACAGTGTGAATTTCATAATAATCTTGACGGGTGAGTATTTTTGTATTGATAACATCCATTCTAAAATCTGACACAATGAAAGGAAAAAAGAAAAAAAGCTTTTTAGCTAATCTTCTGTGTAGAATCAAGATCAACAAAATGTACTTTATTTGCGGCCGCTTTGGCGGCTAAGGTCACCCTCTGCTGGTGGAGAAAATAACTGATCCGAAACGCGCAAGGTGTATCTCAGATGTCTCAGAGACTCAGACACAGTACCGGACCGGTAACTATATCAATCGTGTAAAAACGTATAGAAACGGGATTTTACGTGACAACAGTAAATAATATTCTCTGTTTCAGTGTCTACTTTACATCGAGCACACCTGCAGTCTGCACGGAGCTTAAACTCACACCGTCTGTGAGTCAATTGCTCACCACTTTAGATTACCAACAAGCAACGCGGTTTGGTTGGCCCTTTACCAAACCTGAAACCCCTCTTTCGGCTCCGGCGACCCCATGACTTGACTCTGTGTTGTTGAGAGCAGCCATAGGTCTCGCCGGGTGCAGCAACAGAGCCACCGTCGCCATGGTAACATCCCTGTTTCCCCTCTTCCCGCCGCCGTGTTTATGACAGGTCTTGAACCTTGGCGTGCTGGTATGAGCACCAGGAGGCTCGCGGCATGCCCCCCACACACACACACACACACACACCCAACACACCCCCACCACCCCCTCTCGTGCTCTAGGACTCGCTGCCAAATTGTGTTCAGATGGAGAAATATAGGAGGGGGCATTAACAAGAGTCATTTGCAATAAATGTTTCCCCACCAAAAACGTGGTCTGGGTTTCTCACCAGCCTATCAGCTCCAGCGTGATAGCAGCCTACCTTTAATCAACCGCAACCGTGGAAAGTGGAGCTGAATGGGGCAGAGGAGGGGGGGTCCGGATTTAAGTGCTTTTAGCTGCTGAAGTAACCGTTGATCCTCCGAAACCCCCCCCCCCCACCCTCACCTCTTTTCTTCCCATTGCTTAAAGAGAAGAGTTATCCTTGCATGCGATGAACCACTAAAAATAAGAACCCTTGAGACAACTCAATAAACTCAATGGAACTAGGAGACGAGAGAAAGACAGAGGAGACAGAGCGAGACACAGAGAGAGATAGGTCATTGGTAGATCCTTCCTCTTCTTGGAAGCTGCTCAAAATGTCTCAGCAAGCATTGGAAGCCTATGAGCACGACTGGATTGTGTGTGTGTGTGTGTGTGTGTGTGTGTGTGTGTGTGTGTGTGTGTGTGTGTGTGTGTGTGTGTGTGTGTGTGTGTGTGTGTGTGTGTGTGTGTGTGTGTGTGTGTGTGTGTGTGTGTGTGTGTGTGAGCCTGCAATTTGGCCTTCATGTGTGTGCACATGTGCATGTCTATGTACGTGCATGTATGAGTGTCGGCAAGACTGTGTGCACATGTGCGTTATGCATGCATGTGTGTGTGTGCAACCAAGTGTGATTGCTTGCATATCTGCATTTGTGTTTGTTTGTATGGGCATGCATGTGTGGATACATACGTATATATATTTGTGTGTGAGCATGCATAGCTGTATATGCATGTTTACATGTGTAAAGCCCAAACATTCCAATTTATTTGATAGATGGATGGAGATAGATACAGGTAGATAGATAAAGGCAGATACAGTATATACAGCTAGATACATAAAGCTAGATAGACAAAGTCAGAGAGATGGATAGTATATTTGCTCATCGGCTCCTGAAAAATGACCTCTTCTGGAACATTGGCTAATGCATTTGTTGCTCAAGCGCATCATAAAAGCTTTCTCCCATTCTCCACAAACTACAGCTATCTAAGTGTTCCCTGATTGATGCTCACTTCAGGGCACGCACGAATGAAAATGTCTGTCAGACAACAATCCGGGTTTCGTCAGTATCATGTCAGATGTGAAATGCCGACACGCTTGAAGTCACACAAGGTAGTGTGGTTCTGAAAACGATTTAGGAGTGCTCTGAGGTTGTCTGACGGTGACCTTCTGTGGTTGAACTCCCCCGACTGGAATTGGTTTTCTACTCTGCTCACCTATCTATGAGTTTCTATCATTATAACATTGAATAATTGAATACTCAATGCTTCCTTTCTCCACCTTTTCTGTTCTCAATCCAACTTGTGCACCTGCAAAAACTGGAGGTTATAGACAATACGTTATTTTGATGATGCAGTTTAATATTATTTTCAATGTAAGTATAGGAATATCATCCTCTCTCTTTGAGTATATGGATTGGTGGATATAGACGGACAATCTTAAAGATTTATGTCTTATGTATTTTTCTTTGCTCTGCAATTTCACATATAGGCCTACACCATATTATATTAAACTCGTCTCTGCCACAGAATAATTTCAATACTGCGAAATAAATACCAAAAGAAACCATTAAACCACTATTCCTCCCAGCTGCCTGTCTCTATTTCGGTGCCTCTCGCCTGAAACCCTTCTGACGTTTAACACCTGTTAACTTTTACGTGTTGTGAGAGAAGCAGCTGAATAGGCGGCCATTATGTTCCGTGCCAGTCTCGTTGGCCATATCCCCAGTAGAGGAAAGACCACTCCCAACGTGGAGCCCCTTAACCCAGCCGCGAATGGTAAGCGGCTCCACTGTAGCACAACCTCTGCTCAAACCCAATGGTACTTCCATTCCATTCGTCTGATGAAGGCAACCCCCCCCCCACCGTCTTTTCCACAGCCCGCTCAAGAGCTACACCGGGAGCTCGAGCGCTCGGCTTGGCGGTTAAACTGTATCATTAGGAGAAGGTCCCACAGTGCGCGTGTCCATCACGATTGCGTCGAGCTATAGCCAAGGAGGTTTGTTTTGTCACAAGACGTCAACCCCAATCGTTCTTGAGTTGGCCGGGTGCTCAAACTCTCCCAACCACAAAAGTGATACTTGAGGATATAGGCCCTATAGGCCGATGTTATTTTTTTTAATAAACTGGAGAAAAGTATGGTCGGCACGCTAGCCTACAGGAAGGTACGGTAACCAGAAACACGTACGGTAATTGATTGTAAAAAAAATAAATAAAAAATGGTTGGATTTTTTTGGGGGATTTGGTTCTAAGAATCAGTGTCTAAGCCCGACCCTCATAACATCAGCAATTATCAGATTTATTGCCAATCAAAAACTTTCATGGCAAACTATGTTGCCCTCCTCCTTCTCCAAGTCCCTTCAATCAAGTAGGCCTATCTTTGTTTTCTTCTTCTTTGAGTAAGATATTATTTAATACGCAGGAATGTCCCATTTCCCGCAGTGATATTGGTTCGAAGGTTTGATTATGAACACATTGAATGATCGCACATCCAACAGGAAAATGATACTCTGATACACGTTAACATCACGCTAGGCCTACCAAATATAACGTTATACTCAATAGCCCTCTCATTATAGTACTGAACATAATTTAGGAATTGTAATAGATAAAACTACGTGACACACAATAGACATGACATTGTGACTGTAGTGCGGTAAAGTAAGCCTACGTTATAGGGTTAAACATTAGCAAAATATATTTATTTATTTTTCATATTTCGTTTGCGTAAAAATAAATAGGTTGGCTTCATTCACACAAATGACCCATTTCAGACCTTGGTTACTCGTACAATAGAGTACAGTACATGTAGTCTGTTAAAAAAATGTACTTTAATCACATAGAACCAGAGTGTAGGCTAAGAAGCTGAACGTGTTCACATATAGTTGGCAAATACTGTTTTGCTATTCAAACGAGAATTCATACTGAGAACATTAAAAATAAAACATGATAAAAATTGGAGAAAAATGTCTCCGTTACATTCACAGAATGAATAATTATTATTTGATGTCCACAACAATGAAAAAGTATCGACTTGCATCAAATAAACTAAACATTTGAGCAGGTCTCAAAGCTAACCAAAGTGACACTTTCACACCCATGCCTGAAAATCGGACCCAATTACAAGTAAGGCCCTTGATTGGTCAAAAATACTCTCCTTCGCAGGGCATTACTGAATAAATGATGAAATGATGACGCCTGATCGAAGCCATATGGGTTGTACGGCTGCCGAAGGCATTCAGAAGGATTCCTGCTCAAAGCCACCCCCCCCCCCCCAACCATCACAGGGAAGGTATAATACTAACCAGAGAGCTTCAATACCCTTCGCCACAACCCTCGGCTCACTGCCTTGTGTGCAGAATGCCAGTATAAGATCCGCAAAATATAACAGGTGTCCATTTGGTTCTCGAAGGGTGTGAGTTTGACACGGATGTGAAATAATATTTACAATAATAGCATAGCGAATAATAAAAAAAAGGACAAAACGCCCCACAAAGTACGACTAAAAATATAAAGGTTAAAAAAAAAAATGCAGTGCAGTGGTCTATTCTCAGCGCTTGGATCTCTTGGAGGGGGTCTCCTCTGGCTTGGGTGCTGCCCCCCGGGTGCGCACCGCAGGGGGGCTGGCCTCGCGTTTACGAGCCCCCTTGGCTCCGGCGGCCTGGCCCCGCGTTCCGCTGTGTGTGGGGGGGGGGGGGGGGGGGGGGGGGGGATGGACGAGAGACAGAGTCAGAGGGGGAATCATTTAGTTTGGTTAGTAATCGTTTGGCGACGAATACCACTGTTGCGCTCTCTGTCCATAACTTTTAAATGCATGGCGTTAAAATACCGTTTACGAAGCTCAATAATAAACACATCTCAATCATGTAGGACCTCCCTCAAGCTCTATTTTATCCTCATACTTATGGGTAACATCACTTGGTAAGCCGTCGTTGTTATTTTCCACTCAAGCGACTGTTCTACTCAGACGCCCCAACACCCCATCGCCCCCCTTCGCCCTGATCTGAACGGTAAGGAGAGGTGAACGGTATGGACTCAGTAGCCAGGCCCGCGGCGTCCAGGGTTTAGCCCCCGGCTCAACAGGGGGTCCCCGGTGGAACCCGTCAAGGGGGGCCAAACTCACCGCGGCGTGCTGCCCGGGGCCTCCTCCTTCCCGCCGCTGTGCCGGCTGGCGCGGGTCGACGGTTTACTGGGCTTGTTTCTAGCAGCAACGTAAACAGGAGGAAAAACCGGTTACAGGCGGAACTACTGTACCCCCCCCATCCAGGAGCCGCCTCATTGGGGCCAACATGGCGACGGAGGCCAACTCCTCTGTGGCCCTCGTTTATCGGACGCCAAACATTCATATCGATATCAACAGCTTGTTTTTGCATCCAGACGCAGGGTTAATAAACACAGGAAATTGTGCGGAGTTGATAGCCAGGTTCCAGGAATCGGATCGTTGAGATGGCGTTATCTGCCAAGGGGTGGGTGTGTGTGTGTACGTGCGTGCGTGTGTGTGTGTGTGTGTGTGTGTGTGTGTGTGTGTGTACACGCGCGTGTGTGTGTGTACACGCGCGTGTGTGTGTGTACACGCGCGTGTGTGTGTGCGTGTGTGTGCATGTGCGCGTACTTCTCGGCCTCCATGCGAGAAGCTGAGCGCGTAGTTCGGCTCTTGTGATCCCCTTCCTCCTCATCCTCATCTTCCTCCGTGTTCAGCCCGCTCTCGTCTGCCTTCTCTTCCAATTTGTCGGCTAAGATACACAACAAAGAAACAACAAATACATGACGCTGGTTGATGAATCATCATCCAAACAGCTGATATGGAGGTAAAGCTGGACGCTTTAATAAGACTAGATGTACTTTGCTAATCCAAGATGGCAAATTAGGAGTCCAAATCGTCTAGCACTACCAAGAGTTCAAACATTCTGAATATGGGTGACAAGAGTATTAATAAATTATAAAGTTACACAATTACAGGCACTTACAGAAGGCCAAGCAAAATAAGAAGAAAAGCTTTAAAACAAAACAACTTTCAGATTTAAAGCAAACTTGTACGCAACCACTTTAGTGAGGCAACACAGACGTTGCTTGGGAAACACACTCTCTGTTGACGGACCTTCCAGCAAAGCAGAGGAATGGTGCGCAAATCTAAGCCAACGATAAAGGAGGGCTGTGCTCATCCATCACTCGGCTGGCCGCGAGGGGCATCGAGGGCGTTTGGCTTCTGGGGTGGATCAACGGTACCAAACAGCTGGCTGTTACCCAACATAGCGTCAGCTGATCAGAGACAAGACGTGCGCTTTATGAACACGTTCAGTAGAACACCCAGAGCCAGGAACACGTGTTGGCTGCTTGGGAGCTCATGCAGTGAAGGTGAACTCCCCACTGACCCTATTTTGTTATATTCAGGGGTATGACGTCATCTTTAGTTCTAGTGTTTTGACGGCTGTACCTGAGTCTGTGTTGGCGGCTACGGCGGCGGCAGCGGCGGCGGCGGCAGCGGCAGCGGCAGCGGCTGCTGCTTTGGGAGGCCGGCCCCTCCGAGCGGGCTTCTTGGGAGTGGTCTCCTGCTCCGACCGGGGCTGTTCCTCCTCCACCTTCAGACGGAGACACAGACAACCACTCAGTGGAGATCTCTGCCGTACCAAATGTTTGCACTTCATAAGGAGAGAGTACCAGGAGGTACATTGTGAAGCGGATGATTACACAGATGAGGCTAGTTTAATTCTTATTAATCCTCTACACGAAAATACAGTAATGTTAAAGAAACCTATACAAACAATAGTAATATAAAATAATATAAATATTATTTAGTTTCATCGCTGTTTATTTTGCCACACATCCATACGTGTATTCTTTGGTATTTGGTGTATTTGCATACATCTGTCTTGTTATCACTGGAGCCTTCCTGTTTTCCTTCCTCCAGGTCTTCTGATTGGTCGCCTGAGAGGAAGAGAGAGACAAAAAAAACAATCAGATTAACATGTAACCGATTTTTTATAGAATGAGTGTTAAAGATCGTAGATAAGTCAGATCCGTGGGGATGATCTTAAACTTAAAGCACACTGGAACAAATTCAATGTGCATTATTGGTTATGTTGTGTGTGTCTCCAACCGTCGTCTGGGCTGTGTTGTTTCTCCTCTTGCTCCTCGCTGGTCTCCTGTAGGGACAACGTCACAAGCGCAATGAACAGAAGACATCAGGATCTAAACTCTTTTTACCTCAGGGTTGACAAACCACAGCGGGCATGAAAACACAGACATAATGGAACGGTCAACAAAGGTCAGAACATACATATACTGGGAATACAACTCACTTCTGCAGATTTCTGTGTCTCTTCACAACCTTCTGTTTTTGAGGGCTCACCTAGAGAAGCAGTTGGGAGGGGGGGGGGGAGAAACAAAGGCTGAAACAATTCAATTGTGTCACAATCCATTATCTTTTTAGCTGGCCAGCTACCCGACTAGGCTAGTTAGCTGACTAGGCTAGTTAGCTGACTAGCTCCCCAACCACACCGTGTTCGGCACTGGTCTCTCTTTAAATACAAAGCCAGAGATGAGGACCAAGTGGGACGGTAACTGAATTAGAAGCCAGCTCACCAGTTTGGGAGGTAAGCCCAGAATGGGACGGCTCCACTGCATCAATGACACCGCGGGCCTCGGACTGACGAGGCGACAGGAAATAGGTATAAACAGTGAGTTGGTCATCATACCAGCTCGCTCCATACACCCCAATATTACACTATAGTATTAACATATTTGAGTCTGCTGAATGGGTTGTCTCTCTACTCGTCATTCAGGTGCATATCCGATAATAATGAACTGATATTGCATATATTTAACAATAATACAAAAGCTGGGAACAAACTGAAACCTCTTTTTGCTCCAATGGGGTTTCTTCTTTCTCCTCATCTTTCTTCTCATCTTTCTCCTGAACAACTGGAGATGAGAGAAGGAAGGAAAGTGTTATTGTCCTGAATAAAGGATCCAAACTTTGGGCTAGGCCAATACAGTGAGGTTCTGTTATATTTACATGTGCCCTTCTAAACGGATTAAGCTCTGAACATTCATTCCCAGAACAGCCCTGTGAAGGCTCAAGACGAGCCTTACATCCAAAACAATAACTATTTGACAGGTAAGGAAGAGGTCTTTGGTCGATGGAAACACATTGTTGTCAACCGAGCCATGCCACGGCCAAACTGGATGCCTTACAGTTGGGGAAGGATAGTGTCGTGCTTACGGTGTTTGACTCCCAGCTGAAAGGGTTGTGGTCTTGAACTCAAATGTCCACACTCACAGCCTACTTTGTAGGCACCTTGGGCAAGATGTCCGACACCTGCCTGCCACTTTACGATATCCATCTAAAAGACTAAAGTATTTTGTTGCAAGCTGCTAAAAGCCTAAATAATTATTATTAGCCAATTGATACAACCTTACTCAATATCCCCCTTTTGCACAAAAGTAGCGACGCAATTGAAGTCCTAATACTGCTTAATTTCAATAGATCTTTTAACAAAATGATTATTAACCATGATTTCTAGTCCCTAAGAGAGTGGCTAGCCCCTTGATATGGAGACCCTTACTGGTGGTGGTGGTGATGGTGGTGGTAGAGGTGGAGGCGATGGTGTCTTGGGCCTGGTTCGCTGGACGGCGCCCCCTGCGGGTGGGAGTCTCTGCCTTCTTCTCCGCCTCCTTGGGGGGCGTCTCCTCCTCCTCCTTCACCTCCTCCTCCTTCACCTCCTCCTCCTCTCCCTCCTCCGCCCCCTCCGCCCCCTCGGGTCCAGCTCTGGACGAACGTCCTCGGCGGGGAGCTCTGGCCTCCGGGGCCTTGACCTCTTCGGTTTCCTGAGGACAAACAGAATGAAGAGACGAAGGGATTCAAACGTCCAGATAGCCTGAACACTCCTACATGATGGTGGAAATGTTAGAGAAGCGATACAATATATTCAGTCTCTAAGAAATATTATAATAAATTAAATTCACTCATTCATCCGGCAATAGGAATGAGACAAACGAACACAAACAGATTGTAAAGCGTAACGGAGAGACGCAGTGAACGTGAGCTAACCCATCGTTCGAACAAGTTCGAGCTAAGGGCCCCGAAAAGTGCTAGGAGCGAGTAATTGAGCTCGTAAAGCAACCAATTCAAAATGGAGGCCAAACCGCCATGTATTTGTAGTGTTTGGTTTGATTTGATTTTACTTTCCTACCTCGACAGACGGTTGCTCTTGGCCGTCCTTTTCCTCCTTCTCAGCTGAATCTGTAGAAGAATGAAAATGATTACGTTTGCATGTATTTTCACAGGGAGGTCAGGTATTTTCATCGGCTTCAACTGTATTTTCATCTACTCCAGCCGCGCTAATGACAACGTTTAATAATAAAGTACCCTTTTTGTTCAAGTCCTCGTACCGGGAGGGAAAACTATGACCAGGAGAGGTCAACGAGGAGCAATTTACTCTCTAGTTTACGACTAGCACTGGGGAGGCCAAGCATTTAGACCTGTGAGAGACTGTAGAACACTGTGGTGTCCTTCTATAAAAATAACATCTCAGCATATTTCTCACTTAGATGAATAACCAAAACGTTATTCAGGTAGTCGTTAATCTGGGATAATCAGGGGTGCAAACTGGTGAAGGCCCAAAAAGGTGACAACCTTTTAATGCCAGGAAAAAAACTAAAAATGAGCAATGGGTGGTGCCCCCCTCCTATGATTCATGAGATACTTTCTACTAACTCTGTTAAATTGGCACATAAAAGCCCGTCAGTGACATTCAGACCTATATGAAGCAGGGCTAACAATAAAAAAAAGTCAGTCGCATCAATTACAATTAAGATGTATTTATGTGAATTACAAATAACTTAAAAATAATGACATACAATACCCCACCACATTCAACTCCAGTCCAGCCCACCAAAGCACATTACTTGTGCCATTTTCCCTTTGCCTGTACCAGTGCTCTTTCCGATTTTGGGCAGGCGCGCCTCTCTTTGGCTCGCCTGTCCTCCTCCAGTGCAGTCTCCCTGCTTTGCTATATATATATTGCTATATCTTTTTTAACTCGAATCCTAGGAATGATTCTATACAAACGCCATAATATCTCACTGTGAACAGTCTAACTTGTTCATAAGAATGAACTGTAACACTAACCAGCCCTACATGCGACACGGGTCAGATACACACTCTTGAAGTCCCGTGCCGGGCCGTGCAGGTCAATGCATAACCCTGATCCAAAAGTTTCCTTTGACAGAGTATAAATGGAGTATACGTAATAGCAAACATAAAGTACCAGAGTCCTTGCTGCAGGAGGATTTCTGCATTGAAAGCCTCCGCTTGCGGGTCAGTCTCCCCTCCGTTTTATCTTCCTGAAGAACAAAATGAATAGAATTAAGAATACGGATCAGGTGAAGCAGATTATTATTTCACTGAATCGTGTGTCAGTCGTAGGGACCTGTCCAGCTCAACTTGTCGGGCAGGGCATTAACACAGTGTGGTCGGACACACACACACACACACACACACACACACACACACACACACACACACACACACACACACACACACACACACACACACACACACACACACACACACACACACACACACACACACACACACACACCATAAGTGCTATGGCTGATTCAAAGGATAATAGAATCATTTGAAGATATTGACCTTCTGGGACAGGTCCGTGGTCCTCTCCACCTCCTGCTGCTTATCCAAGTCAGAGGCTGGAAGAGAGAAGGCAACCCACAACAAGCCAAGTTGACTCTGAGGAAACTGACTGTTTGTTGATCCATTTCAACTGATGGTTTGTGATCATTATTTAAATTATATGAATGGTCCAGGCGAGGAGATTTAGTGAACACACTCACCGGTATCTTCCGCAGTCTTGGATTCATGTTGATGCTTGGTCCCTTCAACCTCCAGCGTCGGGGCCGGAACATCACACAGCGTCTGTGAAGACGAGATACACGCAACATAATCAATCAAAAGTCTGATTAATATGTGGTTTAGTTAACAATAGCAAACATAATACATCATAGTCAATATCACATTCACCTCCTTTGAAGAACTTTTCAAGTACACGGTTTGAACTAATACTACTGTGTGAATGTTAAGAGATGACTTACATTTTGTGAATCTTTTGTGACCCCCTCTCCCTCCGGAACTGGTTGAACGGCTAACGAAAACATCAAATGTAAATGACAAGAACGTTTTTCTGAACTCGATCATCTACTATACATCAAGAATAGCATTATTAAAAAACGGTCAAAGTTAGATTTTGAACAGAATAAGGAATGATGACTAGCTACTTACCAACGTTGTCAACGTCCACAATTTCCCCAACCTCCATCTCCTCTTCCTATTGGACAGAAACAGACGGCTCAGAAACATAACCCCAACACTAAAAATAGGACTGCAGTAATCCGAGATTTTCTAACCTATGGCAACTCGAAGCGCTTTTCAATTAGTGCTCACATTTACACATTCATAAAACACATTCATAAAAACACATTCATACACCAAAAGGTGTCAGCCAGAACAGCGGCCGCGCCTGGAGGGAGCAGTGGTTATGTGTCTCGCTCAGGGGCCACTTCGCTAGGAGATCAAACCACCAAAATAACAGCTGGCGGAAAGTGTATACATCCACGCCCTGCAGCTCACCTTCGCGCTCATCTCGGCACCCACCACCTCTGGCTTGGGTTCCCCTAAAGGAGGAAGAAGGATCAGATCACAGCATTGAAAAGGAAAGACTGGTATTCTCCTTTCTTTACTTAAATATACACATCGTGCCTCACCAGGTTGGCTGGAGCTTTCAGACTCTTCCGACACATTGGTTGGGAGAGGTTCAGAGCTGATCACCCGGGAGTTGGCGGGCGTTTCTGCCTTCACCTTGGTCTCAAGGTGTTCGGACCCAGCTTCGCCTGCAGCTGAAGCAGTGGTACAATGTCAATCAGAAAACCTTAGACATGAGCCACCACAGTTAAGCACACAGAAAACAGTTTCCCCGAAGTAAATGGCTGCGTCTTTATCACAGAAACCATTTCACCAGGGAACATGTATATTTTATGACAGTTGATGTACTCACAAACCCACATCAGATCAAAACCTCTTACTGTTAATTCCCATTTCCGGTGACAACAGGTCGACAGAGGGCGTTTCTGGTTCTGCTTCCATCTCTGGATCTCTGAGATTTGAAGTCTTGTCGGACTTAATTTGATCAACCTATAATAGAAAGAATAGAGGAACGGTAAACATACATCTGTTTGAATATTATACCGTCAACGTTCAATTCAGTTTAGTTAAATCAAGTTAAAATGAAATACTTAAAAAAAAAAGATTGAATCATGTATTATATTGCACTATTATAAAATGTTTAAGAAGCTATTCAGAACGACCACCAGATATATTTTGGATGCACAGCGTGGCGAGACAGATCATGTGACTTCTCACCTCTGGAACAGGTGAAGGCGCCGTCCGCTCCCTGGAGACCATTGGTTCTTTCTCTGACCTATCAGACGCATCTGTGGAAGGAATGATGTTCAAGTTCAAAATAAATCATACATATATACACGCACACGCACACACACACACACACACACACACACACACACACACACACCTATAAAAAATAGAATATGAATACGTCCTTAAATGACATTTCAAAGTAGAGTATTGTGGCCGTGCCTGTCCTTTGGTCCTTCCTGTCCTCAGGCTCAGCGACCCGGTCCGGGGAGACCGGGGACGGCTCTTCCGCACTTTCAGTCGCGGGTTCGACCCCCGCCACAGGGGGTGCATCAGCGGCCACCCCCTTCCCGGCGTCCCCGGCGTCGCCAGCAGCGGGAGCGTCCCCCCGAGGCACCAGCCCCTCCGCGGTGTCTGCAGGGGGAGGGGGGGGGGCGAAGGGGGCCCCGGCGGACATGATGCTCTCCGGGTCCATGGACAGGAGGGTCAGCGCGGCCTCCGTCATCATCTTGATCTCGGCGTCCTCTGCGTCCGCCGCCACCGGCGCCTGGGAGGGGGGGTCCCGTGTGACCAGGGCGTCCGCCGACGTGCAGATGTCCACCAGGGTCAGCAGGGGGTCCGCCGCCGCGCTGGGCGCCGCCGCCGGCAGACCCTCCAGGTCTCTGAGCCGCGCCTCCGTCTCTCCCTCGCCGGGCTCGGGCGTGATGTCGCTGAGGGCGTCGTCGTACGTGTCGTCGGACGGGGAGGAGGTGGTGGGGACCGTGGTGGTGGTGGTGGTGGTGGGGACGGTGGTGGTGGCGGGGGCGGGGGTGCTGGGGGTGGTCGTGCTGGGGGTCACCGTGGCAACGGCGGGACCGAGGGCGGTGCTGGCGTCCCGGGGGAGCGCCGGTTTCTCGGCTGGCGTTTCGTCCGCCTCGACCACCGGAGAGGGAAGCGAGGACGCCGCCGCCTTGTCAAGCTTGCCGTCGCCCTTGTGACCCTTGTCGTCGCCCTGGTGACCCTTGTCGTCGCCCTGTTGTCCCTTGTCGTCGCCCTGGTGACCCTTGTCGTTGCCCTGGTGACCCTTCGTCGTCTTCTTCTTCGCCTCGGGCCCGTCGTTGTCCTTTCTCTCCGGGATCTTGTCGCCCTTCTCGGCCTTCCTCTTGGCAGCCCTGCGGGTTTCCTCGGGTTTCTCCTGGAGAGGCTCTTCCGGGGCGTGGCGGTTTTCCCTGGCGCTCCCGTCCTTCCCCTTTTCCTTGGCGGCGGCGTCGTGTTTGCCGAGCGGCGGGACCGCTTTACCTTTGACCTCGGCGGCCGGAGCCTTCTTCTCACTCTTGGACGACGACGACGACGACGGACTCTTCACATCCTCCCTGACCTTCGACTTGGACGTCTTCTCCGGGACTTTCCCCTTCTCCGTGAGCTTGGACCTCCGGGGGTCCTTGTCCGCCTCGGAGCTCGACTTGTTGCTCGCCTTCGGAGCCTCGGCGTCGAACTTGGCGGTCTTCTCCCTCTCGCCGTCTCGCCCCTCCGTCTTCCCCTTGGGCTTCTCCGCCGGCCGGTCCCCGGAGCAGCTCTTGGTGCGTCGCAGGAGCTCCTTGGGAGGCTTCTCCTTCCTCTTGGCGCCGTCCACTTCCACCTCCCCGCGCTCCGCCCGGGAGGCGCTAGACGTGTCCGGAGTCAGCGACACCTTGGGGCTTTCACTCTTAGTGGAATTCTTCTCTCCTTTTGGCTTCTCCTTTTCTCTGACCTTCTCCCTCCCCTTCTCCTTCTCCTTCTCTCCCTCTTTCTCCTTCTCCGGTCTGGGGGAGTCCATGGAGGCCGCCTTCCCTTTCTTGGAGGACGCGGGGTCTTTAGACGTCCCCTCGTCCGTCGCACCTTCCAACACGGACCCTCTCCCTTCCCTCGCCGCTCCCGGCGTCTTCTTCTCACCTTTGACCTTTGCCTTTTTCTCCCCTTTCTCCTCAGAAACGGTCGTTTTGGCGGCAGGAGCCTCCTTGTGCGACGCCTCTCCCGTTTGGGCCTCTGCTCGACTTTTCTCGGGCTTCGGTTTGGGTTTCGCGCGCTCGTCCGACACGCTACGATCCTTCTCCTTGCGCTCTTTAGAAACAGAGTCTTTGCGGGAATGCCGGTCGAATTTCCCGGCAGGGCGGTGCTTGAGGGCATCCTGGGAGCCCTGCTCCAGCTCCAGGATGAAGGAGTGCGTGCGGCTCTTCTCAGAGCTCTTTTTGGGTTCGCTGGAGTCCTCGGAAACGCTCCCGCTGTGCCTTCTGCTTCTCTCGTCCAACGACTGCGATTCTTTTCTGATGGACTTTGGCTGCAGGGGCTTCAGCACTCCCGATTTTGATTCCTATTTGGGGAAAAAAACAAAAAAATAAAATCAGATTGATAAACCATATGAACAAAAGGGCCATGGATTAAATCAGTGTTTCAAAAAAACATTTGTTCGTACTCTCTTTGAGCCTTCGCCAACGGAGTCCGATTTCTTCCTGCTTGAGGTGTCGCCCTCTTTCCTGAAGGAAAAGAATGATCCATTAGTCAATCGAATAGAGTGCATCACACAGCTATGTAAACACGCGCTCAGACAGACACATTCAAGCCCGTACACACAGTCCTGGACACACACCGTGAGTCGAGTTTCCTCTTCCTATTAAGGGCCATCTTCTTTTCCAGAACTTTCCGCTCTTTGCGCGCCTGCTTGGCCTGGGGTTCCTCGGCGCTGGGAGAATCGCTGCGCTGCTGCCTCCTCCGGGCTGGGGGGATTAAAGATTAGGGATGCACCGAAATGAAAATTCTTGGCCGAAACCGAAACCGAATATACTGAAACAGTTGGCCGAAGGCCGAAACCGAATACCGAATGTGGCTTTTAATGTTTTTCATTCATTTTGCTTTAATTTTTCACCATTGCATAAATCAAACAATTAAATGTCCTTTATAAACTTTTTTGTCTTGCTTTTCTATAAAAAAAAACAATAAAAAATTTGATACAAAATATTTATTTAATACTGAATGTTTTCTAACATTCCAGCAGACATTATAGCAAGAATTTAAGAACAATGCACCTTTAAATAAATGAGTAAAACTATATATATATATATATATATATTTTTTTTTTACAAAAAGAAAAAAAATGGTCGCTTTATTATGTTCGGCCTTTTTACTTGTTCGGCCGAAACCGAACATTATGTTTCGGTCCATTTTCGGCCGAACATGTTCGGTGGCCGAATATTCGGTGCATCCCTATTAAAAATACACTCTCAGTCGACCAGCACCACGGCACATTGAGTTAGTAAGGCTTAAGGGGAACCCTTCTAATATACGAGAGCACTGCTTCCTTCAGCGTGTTGTGACACGCTGAAGGAAGCAGTGCTCTCGTATATTAGATCCGTGTAGCGCAAGTGTTTCTAACGGACTCAATGGATCACGAGGATCCCTAGAGGACGACCTCATCCCTGGTTCTACAGAAGAACCAGAGGGGAGGGTTCCAGTGGACGGGGCCGCACCTTGCAGCTCGGCCTGCGCTGCTTTCTGCTTGCGCCTCTCCTCCATGCGCTCCCGGTTCTGTTGTCTCTTGAGCAGTCTGTCCTCCTTGTCCTTGGCCTAGCAGAACAGCCATCAGTTCATAGATCTGCCTGGCACGCATGCCTCGTGCACAAATCAATCTTCCGAGTACGTTTCTCTCCATTTGCAAACCGAAAGTAAGAGCATCGACTCAGGCAAAGTACTCAGACAACACGTGGGAGCGGGGGAACTTACTGCACATCTGCGCCGCTCCTCCACGGTGACCTCGTCGTCCGAGTCGCTATAGTAACGGGAGTACAGGAAGGGCTTGTGGACGTAGGCCTTGCGTCTGGGCTTCTGCTCCTTGTCGTCGTCCTCTTTGTCTGCGCTCGCTTCCTTATCCAGTCCTCCTTCACCTTGAGTTTAAGTAGAAAAAATAAAGGTTCAGCCATGAGAAGAAAGGTTACCTTAAGAGGTTGAAAATAACGCGTAGTCATTCGTTGCTTATTCATTATTAATGTTTAGGTATAACGAGGAGTCTCTGTATGTCTCTCCGTCTTTCAATTTTCTTGACAACTGTAGATCCGAACGGCATCACGCTTGATGCGTGCATTGTTCAGTACTCAGGAAGTGCAGTGTTGAGCTTTAAGTTGTTTGGATTTGCGGTTCTCAAGAAAGCTGGACGCAATGATACCGGAGGCCAAGCAATCGGCCCGTTCCAAACAGGAACGCTTTTAACAGATTCTGAACGGTGGAAGGATTTCTTGTAGGACGTCTTGTTTTTTGGTCTTTAATTTTGAATGATATGAAATAAAGCTAAACATGAGGAGGAGAAAGAGACAGACCATCAGACGGGAGCTGGCCCTCGGAGGAGGACGAGGACAGCGGCTGCTCTTCGTCGCTGTCTTCCTCGAAGGAGGACAGGTCGCTGGTGTGCACCGAGCTCACGGTGATGTCACTCAGGCCCTCCAGGTCAGAGTCCTCCAGGGAATACTCTGCCGGGGAGAGACACGTTAGATCCAATCCTTCCTACGGCGGTTCGAATTAAGTGCTGTGGTATTATAATAATAATAATAATAATAATAATAATAATTTGGATACAAATAAACCACCATGGAATCTATAATATACGTTATTATTAATTCACATATAATAATATGTGCCATATCCGACTTCTAATTGCTCGTTAAGCTTTCACGTAAATTGACCATGCAATGCAAGTTTTACACCAAAACAAAATAAAAAAGGCATTGAATAAACAAGTCATTGTAAATAAATGGAGTTTGACGTCAGCAACACCATCCTTCTCCACCCTGCTCACCTTCCTTCAGCCTCTCCCTCGCCTTCTGCCGTATCTGATTGGGGGATTTCAACACGTCGTCGTCCTCCTGCTGCTTCTCCGCGGAGGCCTTCCCGGTCCGGCCGCCTGCCTTGTCCTTCTCCTCGTCGGCCTGCTCCTGGCCTCCTGCCTTCTCCCCCTCCTCCCCGTCCGTCTCCTCCTCTTTCGTCTTCACCTCCCCCGCCTCTCCCTCCTCCTTGCTGGACTCCTGAGACTCCTCCGTCTTGATGTCAACCGCTTGGATCTCTAGCGCCAGTTGAGCTTCCTCTGCCACGTCCGCGGTCTGTCCATCTTGGCTGTGGTCACCCCCTTCTGCTATGACCATGTCATGGTCCCCCTTCTCCCCCTGCATGGGCTCCTCTGAGGTGGGGCCCTTGCGGCCCTTCTCCCCGCTGGGGCCGGCCCAGGAGCTGGCACCCTGGTTCAGGGAGGTGATGGTGTCCAGGATGGACATGGCGTCGCTCGCCGTCGTGGTGGTGGGCGGGGCGGCTGACGGGACTGAAGATAAAAGCCACATAGTGTGATGGTCAGCCTCATGTAACCATCGTACTGCACCAACTGTTAACTGCCCCTAGTGAAAACATACCTTTCTGATTCCAAAACGAATGGAAAATGCATGTTTCTAACTGGCTTTGAATAAGAATAACATCATTATGTGCTCACCTTGCTCCAGAGCACTGCTTTCAGGTTTAACGTCAGCAGAGGAGACTGGGAGGGGAGGCTCTTCGCTATAGCTGCCAGGTGACAGGAATTCCCGGACCACTCGCTCCACCTGCGGCCTGAAGGTGTGGTTGATCTTAGGATCGACCACCTGGGCCACAATCCGGTCAACTCCCTGTTCCAGCATACCAGACCTGAAAAGTAAAACTCAAAATGAAGGTCCCACTACGTGTTTATGATTCACGTGTGATTGATAATGAACACACAAAAAGGTGTGACCATTTATCTTTTATTAGATTTAACATAAGTCGCTTTGTGTAAAAGCGTCTGTTAAATGCCCCAAATGTAAATGTGTACATTGTAGAATATACATTCACTCAAGGGGAAAAAATATAAATGAACAGCGAGGAAGTTCAGGTATGTGTCACGTACTGTAGCACCAACTGTCTTATGTTGTTCCTGAGCTGGTTCTTGTTCAAATGAGGACTCCATGTGTGGTTTGAGAGGTGATTGGAGACAAAGTTGTCAACTCTTTGTTTCAGATTCAGGTAAGCGGGCTGTAAATGACGGTGGAGGAAGAATCTACATTAATATCCACGTTAAACACACACCACCGTACCGTTACAGAAACAGATTGTCTATGATAAATACGATGCAGCCGGGTTGTTGTTATGATTTAAATGTTACGCGGGGTAACCTTTAAATCACAGACAGGTTTTATACACCAGCACATTTCCTGAGGAGCTCGCGAGTTTTAGAGTGTACCAAAACATATATAGATAATACTTTACCAATAAAAAATCCAGATATAAAGTTTACAATTGATTGAACTGTACCTTTGTATCCACGTCTGCCAGGCAGTCCCTCCTAAACTGGTCAAAAAGACCCTGGGTTTTTAAATGATTGACGATCATAGAGACCAACTGCGGGTCACCGGGTGGTAAACCAGCCATTTGGCACTAATAGTAACCAGCTACAGTTAATACAAATTAAAATAGCAATAATAGCTTTCCTCTTTCATTCGTGAACATTCAAATCGAGCACCCGGATTTCTATTATGGTTGTTCAACTTCGAAACAGTGCTTTGACCCGGAAGAAGAAACATTACTACCAATGTTTGGCGCCGCCTAGCGGTATATTCTTGACGGTGACTCTTTAGATATGTAAGGCATAACAAATTAATGGAAGCAATTATTTATGTATTTATTAATATCATTCATCATCATGTTATTTACTCATGTACGAGTTACAGATGAGAGGAAATTTTCTGCAGAACACACTCGATTTAATGTATTAGTTAGAATAATTTTCTTAACAAAACCTTGTTCTGACAGCGGTGGGATTTGAACCCACGCCTCCGAAGAGACTGGAGCCTTAATCCAGCGCCTTAGACCGCTCGGCCACGCTATCGTGTGTAAAATGTACTCTTCCAAAGTAAGAAGTCGAAATTATGAAACATATATTATCAAGAGCGTACAATAGAGCAGCTAATGATCTCATTACAGTATACCCTTTTAATGGTTATAAGTGTTAGGTACATCACAATATATCGAAAGCACAAAACACACACAAAACCGCAACAGTTAACTGATCACTTTGAGAGATTCACCACTAGGCGGCATCTTAACTACCTGTTAACAGTTTGAGCTCGGTTCAAAAACCCTGACATGTACTCACATGTATGTTCACACAGGTAAAGTGCATTCTGGATATTTCCGGTAATTGTACTGAGTAAAGAATGTACATTGAAACTGTGTCTTACAAGGATAACCAATGAAAGTGTGTAGAAAAAGGCGTAGAATGTTAACACCCAATGTTGACCCCGATATATTGTGTGTAATTCCAGTAATCCATTTGGCATAGGGTTAGATACTATTGCTGTATTATGGTTTATATTTAAAATGTGCCTAGTCTGAGGTCTTAATGAGGTTTAGGGCTCTTTTTGTATATTATGTAGATACTGAAAAATGTACTTTGATACATTATGCCGCTCAAGAGCATCATCATGTACGCAGGGGCCTAGCCAGGACATTACGGCTGGGGTAAACATTCTTATGGACACTAATAATGTCTTATTGATAATCCAATGTTATTGGAATGGGTGCTGAGATGTGGTGGATGTGTCATGATTATCTGACGGGGTTCAGGACCTTAACATAACATGAGGGTATTTCTTTTTGGATAATGCATAAATTTCAGCTTTCTTTGGACCGTTTCTGTCCAGGATTTTTATTTTCATTTTTTCAGGGGGGGGGCAGGGGGGTAGCCATACTCTGACCAATGGTGGCCGTGGCCCCCCCGGCCCCCAGGTGGCTACGCCCCTGCATGTACTCATATATTTGAGACAGCATGGCGGGACATCCACTCTACAGAGTACTTACAGAGTACTTTCAAGAAGGCAGCTGTAAACCTCTGTACACTAGCATTTGAATGAGATATCAGAGAGACTTAACTTAAGTTAACTTTACCAGTAGGTCTTTTTTCTGCATTTTTCTATCTCATTCCATGTTTTGCTTACTGCTTATTTTACTGTTTTATACCGCTCGTTTTTCACTAATATTTTGTTTTTTTCTGTAATTTAGATTGGTAGGTTTCGACCTAATGTCCTTTATGGTCATTATTTTCTTTTTTCTGATGTTATGTGAAGCACTTCGAGCTGCAATTCATGAATTACAGGTGCGATATAAATAAAGTATTACTTACGTACTTAACTGTGCAATCATGGTAGTGATAGGCCTCGGGACACCTTAATACACTAAACCATATAAGATTAAATATCCCCTGCATATCTGACGGGCAAGCAGCCTAGATGAAATGTACAATTTTAAATAGATGCCCTCACATAATTTTCATTACGGTTAGTAGTGCTGTCTGTGCAAACCTAATTTCCTATCAAGTATTAATGGTTTTACAGTAAGATTCAAGGGTTTTAAATTGAAAGAGCAGAAGAGAGCAGAGTTTAGTCATATTTTAAAGTTGTCACATCACAATGTCAGCCTCAATTTTTGAAGCATATCTCCATTGGAATGTATGTTGGGTGACTGAACTTTATAAAAAAAAAAAACTTGGAGGCTCACAGTCACCCATAGTTGAAGGCATAAAGGGGTTTCATCCACCCCTGCTAGAGGATTACCCCAAACAGTAAAGCAGCCAATCGCGAGTTGAGTGCTTGATTGACTGCTTGGGTGGGAGTATCGACCTAGATGTCGGATGGATAGATCAGTCTACCATCCTAGTCAGTGGACTATAGCAAATTTTGCTGATCTATCCAGGCTTCATCTAGGTTGATCTCTGTCTTGTGATGTCACTAAAATACAGGAAAAAGGCAGATTTTCAAAATTTCCTGCATTGGCTAATCCCATTCAAACCTGGCATAGAAATCCCTCCTCTAAGCATGATGGTCTACGCAAAAAGTTCATTGATCATGAAAGTAATTGTAGGATTCCTTATGCTTTAAATGTGAGATTTCAAAGTGAGCAGAACACACGTCACCCATTACTTAATAATGTGGTATGAACAGTTCAGTGTCACCCTAAAACCCATACAGATTAATGTGTACAAATGTTTGCCCTATTCTTTAGAAGCCTGAGATAAATGCATCAAGAGAGGAAGGGGACCCACAGACTGCTTTAGTAAAAGGACGAATTTTTGTGCTCAACCCTTGTAATAAAAACATTGTTTTGGAAACTGCCTCAGCGTTTCTCATGCGAAACATGGCAAACCAAAGTTCCCATTAGTTAACAGTTAGTAACTCTCAAGTCCTCTCAGAATTGCGGCATATCTCAAAACAATGCATTCCATAATATATTGTGATGTACAAGCCCCGTTAGTCTCATGAGCTCCGAAATGTCCCATTGATTAGGGTTAAATTCAGCCATATTAGATTAACTACTAGTTTTAATACTATAGGATAAGCAGGACTTCATGGCTACCGCTTGTTTTTTTCCACCATTGACAAGTGTTGCAGCTATGAACCGGCTGTGATTGACAGGCCTCCTGGATTCCCTAAACTTAACAGGGATTAAATGCCTTGCTCGATAAGAACTCAACCAGGAGCAGTGTCAAATCTAAATGGGCTCATACCAAAGCCTGCACATTCCACTCTAAACACAGAGCATTTCACTCACTAATAGCCAACGGATGACTGCCATTTAAAACAAATTACACTAAAATAATTGTAACAAATTTCTGTAGTAAAAAGATTTAATAGTTTATAAACCCTAAAGATGGGTGTAGGTTCACAACAAAAAAAAAGACACTTGAAAGATATACATATTTAAAAACCTAAGAACCCCTTCCACTCATAACAGTGCAACAAATATGTTAGCACCAAAGAAAATCACATCCATCAGAAAATACCAAAGGGAAAAAAAGGAAAGAAATCACATCAATCAGAAAATACAACAGGGGAAATAAAGGAAAGAAAACCACACAAAGAAAAACTGTACAGTATGGCCAAGAGGGCAAAACACCAGCGCCCTTAGGATGAAATAGTCCCAGAATCTTTGGCATTGTGACGTCCGCAGCAGTGAAACAGAGGATAAAACCCATCTTAACTGGCCTTGAGTCTTTGCAGAGATACACCGACGGACCAGCCAGTTCAGTCACAAGGCCGAGCGGCTGGGGGGGGGAGTGTGCCGCCTCGCGCCTTCAGTGTTTCACGGCATTGCACACGGGGGGGAGGACCCTGCGAGAGTTGGTCTTCACGTACGGGTGCTCCAGGACATCGCGCAGGGGCAGACGGTTGATTGGGTTGTGGCGGAGCAGCTTGGAGATCAGGTCCTTTGCTCCCTCGGACACTATCTTAGGGAACTTCAAGTCCACCTGAGGAACGCAGAGGGGGACGTTAGCAATGGGTAGCGTCGCTACCTTTGAAACGTCTGCACGGAAACACATTTAATATCCATTACACGGCAAAGGTAGCCTGGGAATCCAGACCCACATCTTAGAAGCTGTAGGGTCTGGCAACGAGTAATGAAAATAGGCAAACTTGAGGGGCGGCACCAAGCATGCATTTGAAAACATCAATGCACACAATTGGATAACACTGCGACCAATCAGACTACAAGGGTCGACGTATCCAGAGCCCCATACGCTAAGCTACCAGCTACTAGATTAGTCTAATCTAACCGATAGATTAGACTCTTGCCGTATCCGGTCGGTAAAACAGCAAAGCTTCTGGCCCGCCGATATCAGACACACTGATGCGATTGTTTCATGTTCGGATTCGGGGAGATCGAGGAATGAGTATATTGCTCATTCCTAGAGTGACTCACTGAGCAATTTCCAATTGTGCTCTCTGGGTTTCCAAGGTAGCGCAAAAGGGGTTAGGGCTCTAAATCCTGATGACGCTCTTCACCGGCGGGCACGCTTTGGACCCAGCACGCCTCAGCCCAGTGGCGAGGGCGCGATATAGCCCAGCTTAGTTACGGCTCGCGTTTCCACCACGGGCAGCACCCTTATGGTAGGGCGGGGTTTAAGCCGTAAGGCGATAGCCGCGGCAGCTACCCAAGCATCCTGATTTCATAGCAGCCCGACACAGTGCAGCCTGCTAATGAATCCAAGGAAAAAAGAAGAACGCGCACAATGAACAAAGAGCAACAATGTAGGACGTCCAAGAAGGACGAACAACTTTTGCGCGACATTTTCTTCAATAAACGAAGCTTTCGCCGTTGTCCAGAAGTACCTCGTGGGTAATGTGTTTGTTATTATCTCCCCTTCGCAAGGAATTCGATTCTATCGACCAATCAACGGACGGTGTGTGTAGCTCGAACTTCCCGGCACCCTTTCAGGCGTCTCAGTACCCCAACGGAGGAGTACTGCGAGACGAGTACGGCTCACGGCCACTTTTGGCGATGGAAACGCAACCCAATGCCGCACCATTTCAGGCTGAACCGACATCCGTTGGAAATGCACCATAACCCAGAGGGAACTGGGGGTGACCATGACCCAAACATCACACCCAAATAACAGCCAATACAGCAGTAAGCCTTACAAACAGACCTCCCCGGACCCATGCTTACTGATATTTTTATATTTCATACAATAAATCTTTTGTATTTTCGCTTTTCCTTTTTAGTGCATCAAGAAAAGATACTCACCGGACCTCCATAATGTGAAGTAACGGCCCAAAAAACGATTCTCACCATTATTTCAGACATTCATTTCACTTCCAAAATTTTCATTCGAACCGTCAACAGTGGCATGCTCAAACATTCCGGCCGTGTCCCCCGACAGCATCAGTACGAGGGCCCACCTTGGTGATCCTGGTGTACGTCTCCGAGTGGCTGCCGGTCTCAAAGGGGGGGTTGCCGACCAAACACTCGTAGCAGAGGACGCCGATGCACCACAGGTCCACCTTCTCGTCGTGCGAGTGGCCCTCCACCATCTCTGGGGGCAGGTAGTCCAGGGTACCGCACATCGTGCGGCGCCTTCGCAACACAGAGGGGACGTGGATTTGAGAACCAATAACACTCAAGGAGCTTCTGAATGTTAAAGATGCATCTGTTCAATTCTTATCACTGTATTTCTGCTGTGGCAAACGCCATTTCCCATCTGCGCGCACATCTAGTCCCTTTACTAAAAGACAAACTACAAAATATAGCAACTGGGAATTAAATTCACTAGCCCCAGCAGGTCTGTTTGGTAGCAGAACTTCTGGGGGGTGACGGCACAGAAAACTGACGAGACTTTATTATTGTACGCAAAACAGTCCCTACTCAGGCACGCTCATTCAACTAAATGCTTTTTCTAGAATACACCCTGTTTTCTGCTTCCATTGGTTCTCATCAAAACAACATCAGAGGGTTTACAAATACTATCCGATAACAAGACATCTAATCAACCTTATCATTAACCTCATCAATACACCTGTTCAGCGCACTTGTTTTTTTAACCTTTTTAAACCAACTGTACAATCAGTATTCAAGTTGTGTACATGATGAATTAAATACAATAATTTTAGTCAGACAATTTGTAGTGACCTAATTATAAAGGCTTCATAAGAGATACAGCCATATATTTTCTATAATCCAAACTAATTTTTAAGAGACATGACAGAATTTCCTCTGCACTCAAACGCATTCGGAATCTCTACTGCGTGTTCACACTAGGCCTGCACGATTCCAATTCTAATTTAAAACTTAAATCCACACGGGCGAATCGAGATCGCGATTTTATAACGATTTATCATGCAGGCCTAGTTCACACCCGAGTTTGATTGCCCGACAAGTCATAAGCCATCGTGGTAGTGATTTGTGCAAGTTTTATCAAGCGACTTTAGTCGCGCTTGTATGAGGAAGTTGAGTTGTTGTGGAAGTAACAGAGACATCGGAGAACCCAACGCAGTCTTTTCATAATATCAACCGGAGGGGCACACAGCTTTTGTCCGCGATATTATATGATATTTATATACTATCATATATAGAGCTCCGGGAGTCGCAATAGGCAACAATCACTTTCTCCTCCATGCTGCGGTTCACTCCGGACTGCACTGCAGGGAACGGTTGGCCGATTGAACGCTGTTACGCTACGTCACTCAGGGAGTGACCGCTGATTGGCTGTCATCACGCGACTGTCCTGGCAAAAGTTCCAATATTTCAACTCGAGCGACGTGTCGTGTCACTCTACTAAATCCTCGTGAACGCGCGCGCCCGTACCAGGGCGTTCATGCCGCGCCACATTTCAAATCATGCTGCAGGTTTTTCTAGCGACAAAGGTCGCCTGATACGCGTCTACGTTTACCTTGTATGGAGTATTGTCGCCCAGTCGCGTTTGGTGTGTGAACGCACGGTTATGTGGCCCCCAATGAAAACGTATTGCCCACGCCTGATCCAACATCGGACTTGTGAGACTACTAATAAAGATTGTTTGGTGTCATGAAACAGATTTTGAGTTTAACGGTTTGTGTCCTTTAAGGTGTAGATTTCATCCACCTTTAGGTTGATCAGACACAATGCTCATGTGGGAGTGCTGTCAACTCACCTCAGGGATGGCGCGTGAACCGACCAGCCGAAGTCTGCGATCTTCAGCTCTCCACGGAAGCCGAGAAGGAGATTCTCAGGCTTGATGTCGCGATGAATCACCTTTTTCTCATGGCAGTACAACAGCGCATCGGATATCTCCTCCATGTACTGAAACATAAACAGACTGGAAAATTAGACAAAAATACATTTAGCTAACGACTGGTTTTAACTCCAGTTAAAGTTATTGTACAGTAATCATACATTTTATGTTGTCCAACTGCTTTTCAAAGTCTGGATGCGCAGTTCTGTATTTTTTTCCCTTACCATTGCATGCCTAAGACAGTAGGTGAGAAAAGACTAAAACATCGAATTCAATATTTTCAACATAAAATACAAAGTTGGCTTCAACAAAAGCACTTTAAATCAGGCATTGATTGCAGAGCTTCACCACTGAATGTGAACAGTGCTCGTGGCCGTCAGTAATGTTCAGGGGAGATTCACTTGTGTACCCACACTTGGTAACTTCTACTACTTCAAACCATTTCAACCCAGTACAACCGAGCCAGTGAAGCCGTTTGTCTCATGATCCCAAAAAACGCAGACTAAAGACATTTTCCAACCCTCCACATCATGTTACAATCACAATAAACAGACAATAAATATAAAAATAGATGAATAGTGGACCCCCTTACCGTGGCAGTGCGCTGGTCGTCAAAACGTCCGCACTTCTGGAGCTCCTTGTAAAGCTCGCCCCGTGGGGCGTACTCCAGGATCAGGAAGACTCGCGTGCGATCGTGGAAGTAGTTGTAAAATTGAAGGATGTTGGGATGCCTAAACAGAGAGTAGAATATCAGCATCTTTGGTTATAAATACTTCACAATGTTTGGGCAGTTTTAAGTAAACTGAGAAAATATGTAACAATAGATTCAGGGCATTTAGCAGACGCTTTTATTCAAAGCGACTTACAATGATTAAGTTCGGCCGCAGACAAACAAAAATATATTGACGTTGGTACAGTATAGATGTTCATAATAAACAAGTGCCAATATACAACTTACATCTTATAAGATCATCAAACAGTATTACCATTAAAAACTAGACTTATTTCCTAACCACCTACTTGAGGTGGGCCTGGATCTCGATCTCTCTCCGCAGCTGGTGCTCCACGCCCTCCTTCTCCATCTGGGACTTGAACAGACACTTCAGTGCAATCACTGCTTTCGTCTTCTTCTCTCGTGCCATATAGACGTTTCCAAACTTGCCCTTGCCCAGCGGTCGACCGATGTCAAAGTTCTTGATACTGACATTCAGATGAAACCAAGAAGGGATATTAGTACGCGTTACAAAACATAGACAGAGGTTCAGCAAGAGAGCTTAACATGCTATACAGAAATACAAATGAGAAGTAAAGCCCTTCTTCGCCAAGTGAACAATAGGGCTTGCACCTCACAACACTACATCTAAATGACTATTTTGGAATCAAAAAAGCCTTTGAAGGTTTTTTGGTCATCGTTTAGTCATTAATCCTTAAATTATTCTGTCATATGGAAAAACATTTGTTTGAAACTGCAAAAGCATTTATAATGCGAGATGGTGCCCAGTAGTTTATTATCCTGAGCTATGATTTATTGACTTGGATTTAGGACTACATTACGCTATAGATTTCTCATTATCGAAAAATATCACAAACAAAAACTTGCATATAACGACCCTATACGATAACTAAGAATTCTTACCTTAGGGGAGTCGTAATCGGTGGGTAGACAGGATCTCTTACTGGTCCTGAAAAAAAAGAGAGATCTATTTAGAAAAATACGTTCATCAACACATCTTTCATTTATAAATGACATTAGAAGGTGTCCAAGTACCCATGACTGCAGAGGTCTCTGGCCGTGGATTGACTTGAACACGCTGTGGACCAACTGATGAACTCATGGCCGTGAACTGATATTTGGAAAGACACCATTATTGATTCATTCACTATCACATCAAATGCTTAAATGATTAATAAGAGTGAATGAATATTTGTTCAATAAGCGGTCCCTGTGTTGTCGAGTCCGAGAGGAACCTACTTGTCTTAGGGAGCCTTTGGGATCGGCGTTCTCCTTGTTCTGCAAAAAAGCAGAACACAACGACAGATTTTAGTCCCATTCCATTAATCACTTATAATAATTATTTTTTACACGGAAAGAGTTAACCTATTCAGAAATCAATGACCAGTTGTTTTCGCCTAATGTTGTCTATACGGCTAAAGATCAATTAAGACACATGAATAAGAAGTCTGGCACACAGCCGCTAGCTGTACAGGTAACGTTAGCTTCTATTTAATGAATGATAATCCGCCGTGACCTAGAATCTTTTAGCGAAATTAAGTGAGTTACCCACACGTTTAGATTAACAAGCAATGTTAGGCAAGTAGTGTTTTTATTTTATATTAGATTATAATAAGACGGAAGACCTTAAAGCCAAGCTAAGCTATTCACAAAAGCAAAGATAGACGTGAAAACTAACACTGCAATTTAAACGGAAGTGTATCTGAGGATTGATGAAAATGTCCATTCTTAATAAAGTTATATAATGTATCAAGTAAATACTTTACCTTCGACATTTTGAATAATGCCGATGCCAGACTTGTAGGAGCGCAGCACAACCTAAGCTATGTAAGTATTTTGAATGTCCACCGCGGCCAACGTTTAAAAAATTCGTTGCTCCTGATTGGCTTGGTGGTCTCGACGCGCTGTACAGAGGATGCTCATTGGTCAAAATAGGACCATTCTTCGGGACTTGTGATGCTGCATAGCGTGGCGAAGTCACGCCCTTTCCGGTAGAGGCCACGGGACCTATGAGATCGAAAAATATGAATGGGTTTCAATGGAGAGAAAGTAACTATTTTCTGGTCCCAGTCTTTATATGACCCGGATTACCCATCTGTTGTTTGTGTATTTAAATGATAATTTTTCAAGCAAAGAAAACAAAAAATCTTCTCTCCATTGAAACCATTAATATTTTTCGATCTCACAGGCTCTACCGGACGGGGCGTGACTTGAAAATATTAATTCAAATTCGTATTAATATTTTCCTTTTCTCTTAGGAACTGAAATTTATTATGAATCAAACAGTTATGTATTTGTTTTGTGTGTCGGTTTTAAGTAACTTTGTTCTGTATCATTTATTTATTTATTATTATTTTTTAAGTGCAGTGTAAAACAATAAATGCATGATTTTTTTGTGTTTGGGTTTCATTGAAAAACAATAAATATAACACTATACAAAATAACTATTTATTTATAATTAAATGCTGAGCGTTGGTTTATTCAAAATAGGAATTAACTTCCACAGAAAATGGTGTTCCCATGATTTATTTTTTCATATTTAAAATAATAACTATTTTGGATACAGTAATGATGATACACTAATGTGCCATTAGTGTATCATCATTTTTTTTTCCAATATGCCCAGGCACAGCTATAACAAATACAAAAGGAAAACAATAGGACCTCATTAGGGTTGGTCATATTACCATGTTTTATGTGATCACTGGAGTTCAAGCTTTGGTTGTTTACAAATGGAAGAAACAGGAAACAGGTGGAACATTGCGAACAGTATACCCTTCATCTCAATAGCTGACATCTGCTAGTTGTGGCTTTAGCAAGTAGCAGCTTCCTGTCTGCATGTTGAGACCGTTGTGTTAATAAAACATAGAGACTGTGTAGATACAATGGAGTTAAGGCTAAAGAGACAAGAACATGGTCAATTGGCCGAGTACATAACAAAGTGACAATCTAGTCAGAATTTATTTGAACAGAACAGTTGGTGAACACTAGCGTACAGTGTGGCAACAGGGCAGCTAACGACCGCTGCAATCGCGGAATGGGGTCGTTCCCGTCTTGTCTCTTATGGCCGTCCTCTTCCTCGTTCGCACCTGCCGCCTCCCCGCTGTCCCTCTCCTCCTCCTCCTGGTCGCTGCCCTCCCCGTCCACCCGCGGCGGGGCCTGCTTTGGCTGGAAGAAAACTTCCAGGAACTCCAACTTGCGCAGCTGACGGATCATCCTGCAGCTCCTCAGTACCTGCATCTCGCTGAGAGTGCACGCCCACAAGCAGAGGCTGTGGAGGTCTTTGAGACGGCTGGCGCACAGCAGACCCGGCCCCACCTCCTTCCCCCCCAGGCTCAGCTCCTCCAGCCCCAGCCAGCCAGACCCCAGACCCAGTGAGGCCATTTGTAGCTGATAGCCCTGCCTCCCGGTGATGCCTATCTCTAAAAACTTGAGCTTGGACAGCCCCTCCAGGCCCGATCCAGAGTGTTTGGCCGCACAGCTCCGCAGACCGTTGGCCGTCACGCGGAAAGTGTCGCGCAACTCTAGGCGACTCAGCCTATCCCAGGAGGTCAGGCTCTGGAGGTGCTGGTCGGTGAAGGACGGCACGTTGTTGAGGACCAGTCGCTCAATGCTGACCCCCGACGAGGAGCCCGTTCGTTTTCCTGCCGTGCTCTGTTCTGGTTGCTGGGCGCCGACGTTGGAGGGCGCGCCGCCATGACCCGGCGACTCACTACCAGGGGTCAGGTTGAAGAAGCTTGGGGGCAGCTCGCAGCCACGGAGCTCCAGCACCTGCAACGTCGGCGGGAGGAGATGGCAGCTGGGCAAGCCTCTGAGGTCTGTGTGCAGCAGGTAGAGTTTGCGCAGGCGGGGGCACTTGAGCGTCAAAGCTCTGAGCCAGGACTTGGATAAAAAGACGCCTCCCCTTGCCGAAAGCAGCAAGCCACGCAACCGCAGGCACCGTAGCCCACAGCCGAGGTACTGGCGTAGTAGAACCCAGAGGATGCGGGAAGTCACCTGACCAACAATGAGCAGCAAGGATAATAGATGGGGTGAAGAATGACAACATACCAGTAGACAAAAGAAAACGCAATATTTGAACTTTTGACAACTAATACCTTTATGATTCCTGTAAATGAATTGTTAATAAGATCATGGAAAATAAGTAAATGTTGATTGACATCAGATGCATAACCCGTACACGTTGTTAATTCGTCTCGTAGGATTTATGTTGTTGGTAGAACAACCAAATAGTCAAACACAGTCAATCAAAACAAATGCCTTCGTACCCCTTTCCAGGCAGTGAGATCAACAAGTCTCCACAATCTCTGGTCTTTCACAAGACGTTTCCATCTTTCACACACCCTGAAAAAGAGCCACGAAATATATAATCAGATGATATGAGTGACAACATAGAGGTTTACTGTGTTTGAATACGATATATAACAAGCAGATAGGTACGCTCAGAAACAATGAGTACCGCTCACGTTACCTTCCCGCTCTGACCAGCTCTCGCACACCTAAATACGATAAAATATCAATTAAAATATTCTCGGGGAAGTAATCCAGATTCCAGACTCGAAAATCTTCCATTTTGTAAACAAACTCTTGTACACGGAAGATATATCCCGACGCACCGCCGTTGCATACGATCACAAACACTGAAGAAAGATTTCTCACAGCGACAATAGTACCTAGTCTAAAAACCGACTCACAAATGCCATTATTATCCCAAATATACGATGCTAATGAAAACACTATACTTTAAAATCTGCCATGTTCCTCCACAGGAATCTGACATGATCGCGATAATCGTTCCCAATTGTCGTTTGTTGTTAACATCTGCAGTAACAGCGCCACCCCCGGTTGGTTTTCTACTAGGGGAGGAAGAACCCAGCGCGCATGCGTGGTTCATCGGACAAGATGGCGACGAGCAATGGTGGAGGGATGGAGGTGGACGGCGCCGGTATGTGTCTATTAATACCCCTTCAGTGGCTAACACACAATAATATGCTGGCCAATATGGTGTTAAATATTCCTTTGCATGTTTCGCATTCCGTGTTTACAGATCGTACACCAGGGATCTGTACAATAAGCGCGCTAACACACACGCATGCACCACCCTGTGAGCTAGCATAAATTCATAACTGTCAACAAAGTCATCAGTCACTGGCGTGTCTCAGTGGAGTATTCATTAAATGATGTCCCCCACAGCAACACTATTGATCATGATCGGAAAAACAACTCGTATACATTGTAACAGCCACTAGCACATTCTCCTTTAACCACTTTGTAAAGTCACGAACTTTCGCAATTGGAACCAGGGCGGTATTGTCAAGTTTTGGTGCTCATCTTCCATTTTTTGTGTGTGTGTGAACGCAGCCAGCCCCAGCGTCATGGCCTCTGGGCTCACCGGCAGCGTGTCTGTTGCCTTGCATCCACTCGTCATCCTCAATATATCAGATCACTGGATACGGATTCGCTCACAGGAGGGGCGGCCGATGCAGGGTACTGTATAATTCACTGTTCCACGCCTCACTGAAATAGGGCCCATGAGCAGTAAGATATGTGATGTTATCTTGACAAACTGCAAACCAAGCAAGTAATACCTTGAATCCTTCTGATTCAACATAATTCAAAGTCGTGTTTACTAACCGAGTATATGATTTGTTGCAGTGATTGGAGCCCTGATTGGGAAACAGGAAGGTAGAAACATTGAGGTGATGAACTCCTTCGAGCTGCTCTCCCACACCGTAGACGAGCGAGCACATATCGACAAAGAGTACTACTACACCAAGGAAGAACAATGTGAGAGGAACACAACCTTCCTGTGAATTAGTCTTCCAGGCCTTGTCTGTCTCTTTGTTTATTTTCCGGTTGTCTTCTTTTAACCTTTTACTCTATGCATCAGACGTGCAGCTCTTTTCTCAGTGTGATGTTTACCTTCCCTCTGCCTCCCCAAATGTAAACTAGCATATTGAGGAGCATATACTATGTCCTAAATACATAGACACTCGCTGTATGAGCTTTGCTCGGAATAATATCCTGTTCCTATTGTAATATTCCCTCATATCCTTCACAGTCAAACAGGTGTTCAAAGAGATGGAGTTCCTGGGCTGGTACACTACAGGAGGTCCACCAGAACAATCTGACATCCACATTCATAAGCAGGTATACTGAGCAGAGGAGCAAACACATTGGGTCGACCCGTGTAACATATTGTTCTTGTTACTGGTTACATTCATCTGGCTGCTGCTCTTTCAGATCTGTGAGATCATCGAGAGTCCTCTGTTCCTGAAACTCAACCCGTTGACCAAACATACAGATGTGAGTCCAGCCATATGTTTTTCTCCAGGGCCTCTGTGCGAAAGCGTTATGTATTACAGTTCCGCTTTGGGAAAAGAATAACATTGCCTTTTATTTTATTTTGCAGCTTCCTGTTACAGTATTCGAGTCAGTGATCGACATAATCAATGGCGAGGTGAGGACCCCTTCTCTGTACCGAAATGTACTTCTGCCAGCCACATTTATGAAGCTAGACATGTGTAAATAGTTAAGGGTGCGTGAGGGCTGCATTAGTATCAAATGTGTTCACGTATTCTTATAACAGAATATGGATTCCCACAAAAAAAACTAAACGTGGTCGCTGCTGATTGGTTCCCTCCCAGGCCACCATGTTGTTTGCGGAGCTCACCTACACGCTGGCCACTGAGGAGGCGGAGAGAATCGGCGTCGACCATGTGGCTCGCATGACCGCCACGGGCACGGGCGAGAACTCCACCGGTAAGGATGGATCATCTCGCCCTCTCTCGCGCTGACGTCGGACATCCTCAAAGTTCAGCGCAGTAGACGCTTTTTATTGGATTTTTTTATTTGTAGAGACCCGATCCTCGAACAATGGGCCGGCCATCAGACTTGTTTTGGTTATTTTGAATCACTGAACCGTTGTCCTATTTCGTCGGATTATACTTGACAGCACAGTATTACTACAATGAGCCGGTTAGCTCATCGTGTGGATCGTGTCAGTGTGGAGTCTACGGTGTGTGAGCTCTCCTCCTCTGTCTCCCCAGTGGCCGAACACCTCATCGCGCAGCACAGTGCCATAAAGATGCTCCACAGCCGAGTGAGGATAATCCTGGAGTACGTGAAGGCGGTGGATGCAGGTGAGATCATCTATGAGAGTGAACTCTTTAGTCTTTCAGGAGATCCCAGATGCAGCCTTCAAAAGGGATGCACAGGGAATTTCGGGTATGAGCAGAAAGGGTTGGGGATGCTTGCTCCATTTGGGGATCAAGTACAGTACCTTTCGTCAAACAACAAAAGGGTTTGGGAAGTCCCCCGCTGACTTCCAAAGCCTTGTACATGTTGGTGGATCTGACAATTATTATTGATATTTATTTGACTTAATTATTATTAATTTAGCTTTTCATCCCTATCTGTTGGTCCAGGCGAGGTGCCGTTTAACCATGAGATCCTCCGGGAGGCCAACGCTCTGTGCCATCGACTGCCAGTCCTCAGCACCATCGCATTCAAAACAGACTTCTACGATGTAAGCTCCTGCCGGTGGAATATGGCCAAGGCATGCTGTAATGAAGTTAGAATAGGACTGAACTTTATTTTCCACTAGGTGGAGATTTGCCTTTAGATCCATTCAGTGGTTTCAAGTAGGGCTGAACGATTTGGGGAAATAATTGAATGCGATTATTTCGACCAATATTGCGATCTAGTATACGATATTTTTATTTTTTTTAATGTTCTATATTATTCACATGCATTAAATCATTCTTTAGTATGACGAACACAACATTGGAAGCAGTCCACATATAAACTTCTCTTTTCTTTAGGCCATGCCTGTGTGTTGAGATTAATTGATGCATGAATTTATATTATAACATCATTCTTTAACCATTGAATTGTAGAAGAAAAATAAATATGAATCTTAATGATCTCTTAAAAACCTCAGGGGTGAGATTCTAGATGTTATTTTATTTCTTACTTTTGAGCGCTTCATTAATTATGTTATGTATTTCATCACCAGCATGGGATGATATAACACAATGTAATAAGGAACAGCACACAGATGTTCCCATGCTGTTACGAAGCCAGTGTGATTCGTTGAACCCCTCCCCCTCCACTTTCAGCAATGCAACGACGTCGGCCTCATGGCCTACTTGGGGTCCATCACCAAGACGTGCAACAGCATGAACCAGTTCATCAACAAGTTCAACGTGCTGTACGACCGGCAGGGGATCGGCCGCAGGATGAGAGGACTCTTCTTCTGAGCGGCGGGAGGAGCTGGAGAACACAATGAACTCACAAGCACTGCTGGTTTATCTTTACTTTTTTGCTCGCCTTTCTTTTGGTTTTCTTTTTTCTTCGTTTTTTTTTTTTCTTTTGGTCAGGTCAGACAAATGTACTGGATGTTCCTGGTCAAATGCAAGCGCATCGAAAACAAAATACCCCCCCACACTGTACTACACAACTTGGTATAAAGAGATCTAAGTCACTTCGGATGGTTTATGTTGAGTGCACATTCAGATAAATCCCATGTACATGATCCCCTAAAAAAAATGTTTTAGCCCTCTCCCCCTTTGATTTGCTTTGCTCCGTTGATGTTGAATGTTTTCGTATGTAATAAATAACTTGATTTTTCATGGGACTTGTATTCTTTTTTTGAATTAATCAAACCCACACATAAATATAAAAGTGAAAGCAACTAGTATACACACACCTTTGCTGACGTTTAGTGAGCTTACACAGAATCTGGTTTACGTTTGGAAAAGGATATGTAGCCGTTTATTTTTAAGTGGTCTTTGTGGTCTTTGTGGTGTGTTTGCTCAGCGTTTGAAGTTGAAGCCCCGCTGGCCCTGAAATTCCGACCCGGGGCGAGGAAAGTTTGAGAGGAGGAAGCTAGGAGAGGAAAGTCGAGAATATTTAGGAGAGGACACAGGGTAGTTAGGAGGGAAGAGAGATTCATTAGAGCATTTAATAAGGATAGGAGATAATAGTTAGTAATAGTTAGGAGTGAGGGGGAGGATAGTAAGGAGAGGAAATAGTAGTTAGGAGAGAGGAGAGAGAAGGGTAGTAAGGAGAGGAGACATTTAGGCTGTTAATAGAGAAAGGAGGAGGGATGAGAGGAGATGCTAGTTCGGTCTCTTTTTCTAGTCAGCAGTTTTCTGGCTGTTAAATCCCCTGCAGTAGCCAAAATAATGACCTTGTGCTTGTAAATCACTGCCTTTCCTTTTAACAGTCTGCCTTTTTACCTGCCGTATGGAACTAATTATTTGAGAACAAATTATTTCTGTTCACACAAGCTCCTTAAATTCATAAAGAGTGATACCATTCACTGAGCACTGTGTTTTTAACTTTTTAATTCCCAAATGAATCAGAAAGGATTTGTTACGCAGGGCATGTCTTCCTAAACTGCGTGTAGCGTGGGATTTACAAAATGTAAAATAAAATAAACTACGACAGCCATTAGAGGTGCAGGTTTTATTAACAGGCTACCTGCCCTTTGAACACAGATGTTAACTGTACACTTGGCAGGAAAGAGGCCAGGCATGCTTGATGTCTTGAGCCAGTATATTTGAATCACAAGTCTTTGGTTTAAACAGGAAGGTGGTGGAGGTGGTGGTGGTGGTGGTGGTGGTGGTGGTGGTGGTGGGGCTGGCCTGAGCCCTACTGGCCGTCTTCGACGGGCTCGTCGGCGGGGTCGGCGGGCTGCGGGTACTGGAAGCGGGCCTGGTCGTACAGGTCGTCCACGGGGTTGTAGGCGTTGGGGTAGAAGAGGGCGTACGGGTGGGGGACCATCTTCTTCATTGGGTGGGGTGGTGGAGGGGGCGGCGCGGGGGCTTCCTCCACCTCCACAGGTAAGGCGGGAGGCCGGGGTACCAGCGCCACCTTGCCCTGGACGGGGCGGGGCGGGTGGTCGATCAGGCAGTCGGGGTCCCAGTAGGGGTCGCAGTCGTACTCCATGCCCTTGAAGGAGCGCAGGGGGCCGGGCGGGGACGACTTCTTGATGATCACCATGGACGGGGGAGGGGGGGCGTATGCCTTGGGGGCCGGCGGGGGTGGGGGTGGGGGCGGCGGCGGCGGGGTCTTCTGGAGCTTGCAGGTGGGGTGGTAGCGGGGGTCGCAGAGCACCGGTATGGCGCCCGTGGGGAGGTACACGATGTGCGGCTTGCAGAGGGGGTCTTTGGGGTTGCACAGGTACAGCACGTCCGCCTGGGACATGAGGGGCTGGGGGGGAGGGGTGGCAGGGGGAGGGGTGGCGGGGAGCTCCTCTGGCAGGAACCGGCCCTTCATGGCCGGGGGGGGAGGCGGGAGGTATTTGCACTTCTTGTCGGTGGCCGGGTCGCACTGGGCGACGACGGGCATGCCCAGCTTGTTCTGGTAGTGGGTGGCGTCCGGCCCGTAGACCTGCTCCAGGCTCCGCATCTGCTGGTAGAGCATCCTCAGCCTGTCGATCTCATAGAGCTGCACCGAGGGGGGGGGGGGGGGGGGGGGGGGGGGGGGGGGGGGTGATGCCACGCGCCAGACCAGGAGGACAAGAGGAGGAACAAAGCAGACCAGCTGTCACGAATAAGTGGAACACTGGCTTCACGTTGTGCGATTGGACCCAGGCGGTTGCAGCAGTCGAACTACAATCAGGTCCACTGTGGACAACCATGGTAGCAAAATAATAGAATGTACGTTCAGCGAGATTCACCAGATTACAAGACAGGAATTGGGGACGTTAACACGCGTCTCACCCCCTCGGTGTGTCCGATGCTGCTGTAGTAGCGGTAGAAGGACTGGAAGTCTGGGTTGCCTCTGTGCCATCTGGGGTCCACGTTGCGCTTGGGTCGGGAATGGGTGAGGAAGTCGTTGGCCCGTGCGGAGTCTATGCTGATTGGAGGACCCACCACATCTGTGAGGGTAGGAGAACAAGTCGAGTTGTACCGTTCACTCAGGTGAGACAAAATAAGATCATTCAGAACATCAAATATGTCAATTATAGATTAAACCCAGTAAAGAGGGGACATATATATATTATAACGATAAGAGGAATGAGTGGAAGTGTGTGAAAAATGTGAATTACCCTCCTGGTTGATGACATCCAATAAGGATTTGGCATCGAGCAAACCTGGTAAATTTGTTGCGATTAGTATTGGGCTTTGTGTTTTGCTTCAATGACTTCTGATCTTGAGTGGTAAGGGGAGATGAAGGAAAGCAGAACTAACCTGGAAGCCATGTAAGGCAGCATACGGCCACTGCGAGCCACAAGGGAAAGATCATCCTGACGCCACTGGGATAACAGACAATGGTGGTCAAATGAAATATTAATTAATTAGAAAATGTATTTATTAACCGACTACATCCTAAAATATGCAACAAGGTAACGAAGATATGCAAAGTAAATTGTCTTGTTTTTGAAATATTGAGAATCAAATAGATCAAGGGAATGCATAGAAAAATGTTTGCTGTCTTATACTTTACCACAAAGATATTTGTACTTTTTTAAATATGACCAACGATCAATCTAAAAAATGCATTGTATAACATAGCATAGCTTACCTTGGTTGAGTAGGACGACTTCATTCTACAGGAAGGCAGGTGGGTTATATACATGCTCCATGTGTCACTCACCGCTGATATCCAATAGGATTTCACCACCTTTAAGACCCGGACCTGGGTCCTTCCTTCCTTGTAATAATGGGCTTCTGGTGCCTATTAAGAATTAAAGCGCCTTGGAGTGGAAGAGAAAAGCAATAAAGAGCCCAAACTTCAAATGGAAACTCCTCATTAAGTCTACAGAGAGGCAGCACCTGCTGGGACAAGACCTGCATCTCAGAAATGTTGCAGACTAGTCTCCCAGCCAAAAAAAGAAATGGAAACCCTTCCATACGGCAACATTCATATAGTGCATGTTCAGTCAAATCGCTTATTTTAACCTTAAACTTGGCAAAAATTGGACTAGGCCTTCTCTGAAAAAATACAACTCACTAATGATGCTAAACTGTCCTGCAAATCGCAGTTATTCCCACCAACGAATGTGTACACGTGTGGCTGTTAACCAGAGTTATTACCAAGAGCTCGTCTAAAAGATCAGCACACAAATGTGAAAGGCATCGTTTCATAGAACTCATAAATGTAAGAAATTGAACATAATCTAGATTCATGGTATTTTTAAATAAGGTCTTTAAAACATTTTAGAATACAGGATGGAAGGACAAAGGCTGATGTGCAATAGCATTTCATGTCCACACAGCAACCAAGGCAGTAATTATTGTCTACACAGCAAAACTCAAAAAAAAAAAGAAACATTAAACAGCTGGTTTTGCCCATATAAAAACTGCCATCTTGAAAAACCTCTGTTGTAAAAATTGTCATACTGTAACTCATTGTTAAACCAAAGTTTATTAACAAATCAATTAATGCATTGCTAAAATATTCAGCATCCTACAACAAGCGAAGCAAAACCATCCAAAACACAGCCAACACATAACATTGTCCGTCAATGTTCCATACACTGCTTTCAAAATACATATTTACAAGTATCAACTGTTACCTCAAATCTAAGGAAAGAAGAGCTAGGATTGTGGAAAGTCCAAATTGCGTTGCTCCAACACATATTGGCGAGACGTACATTTTTAATTGTGCATTGGAAAAATAACGTTGCAACGCGTCCAGCTCAACATGAAGCAGCGCAGCCAACCAGAGAGCACCGCGGGAGTCAGTTAAAAGAGTCCGTTGTGGAGGGGCTGTTGACAGGGCTGTAGTGGCGCTGGGGTGCCACCAGGGCGTGCTGCTGCTCCTCCTCCTCACACGAAGGTGATGCGGGAGCGGCCCTGGTTGACCTGCCACACGTTGAGCTCCTCGTACTCCTCCAGCGCCTCCTGGAACTGGGCGGGGGTGAAGCCCCGTGTCACGCAGCGCTGCTCGGCGTCCGCCATGCGCACCACGCCCCCGGACCCGCCGCGCCCGCCCTTGCCCTCCGTGGCCAGCTCCCTCAGCAGGGAGAAGATGACGTCGGCCGGCCTCTGAGTCCTGGAGGAGCGGGGCACAGGGAGAGAGAGAGGAGTCAGTGAGGGGGAGACGCCAGGGGTTGGATCACCGACGGGGTCAGAGGCGCCGTCACACCAAAATTGTACCGCCTACGTAATCTGCGTTCGAAACATTACGTCATCGTTGTACGCGATTGTCCCGTTGCCGGGCAGATTTCAAAAAACCTTTGCGCTCATGTTGCCAAAGACGAAATGACATAATACAGATAACACTTGTTTTTACTTTATATTTGTATTGGATTGAGCTAGTGACCTGAGTGTTTAAAGCGTATAATTCTAGTAAAATTAATTATCATCGATCACTATCATTGAAATTCCCGCCCCCTCCGCTACGTAGACAAGATGGCGGCCGTTGAGGGGGGAAAGTGTCCATCGGTCCACGCTCAAGTTTTAGATTGCGCGCGCCATCGAGGTACTTCCAGTGCACACTCTGCGTTTTGGCACACTCAAAGTGCACTCAATAAAGTAGGTGTAAGTATAGAAGTGCACGATTTCAGACAGCACTAGTTTACTATATAAATGCGATTAAACAATTAAATACAATACAAATATAAATTTAGCAATGCTAATAAACGTAATTTGTAAAATAAGTCATCTGTTTAATGTTATTATGTCTTGTGACGCTCACGACGACGCGATCGTCTGTTGCTAGGCAACGTTCCTAGATCAACATTTAATTCCAGTAAAGTAGAGCATTTATTGATTGAAAATCAATAAATTCAATGCAAATTTGAGAATGTATACCAACCGGTAAATATCCCGAGAACCCAATTTAAAATTTCGTCCCCCCCAATATGGGTCCTTTGACGATGAAGAGGTTAACCTGTTGTCCACTTTATACATCACAATGGACGGTCTTCACACTCGGGTTTCCTACCGCCGACCCAAACCGGTTTTAATAGCAGACAGACAGCTGCTGCCGTCGGACTTCCACTTCCTGACTGCATGCTATTAACACAGCTTCCACTTCTTCATTAGCACCGGGAGATCCCCGGGCAATGTTTACGTGCGACAGTGATCGTAAGGCGCGAGACGATTGGCTGAAGCATGAGCAGCCATTGAGCGCAAACCGTTAAAAAACGAAGAGCTGCTTTTACGACTTCCTCTTAGGAAAATAGCTGCTTGTGCGACAGTGCACGGGGGGCTCATAAACAGCCGGGGCGGTCAGATGCGCCGATGGCCGCGGGCGGGCTAGGGAGTTAAGGTATCCTAGTGTGGGAAACGTGCATCACAAGTCTACACAGTTTATGATGCCGTCTCATATAACCTCATAAGTTGTGTGTGATGCAGAGAGGCGGTTTTGAGTAACCACTGAAGGGCTTCGGTTTGCTTCGGGTATCCTGTGTGAACAGGAAGCCTCGTCTGCGCGGTCTAGTAGAGTCGACGGACTGGAACGCAGGATGCTTAATTCTACACCTTTAAGGTCATCCGCACAGCGCCTAATCCCAGGTCTCAAGCTCCCAACCATGAAACCAGACTCAACGCTTCCAACCCAAAGACGCGCCCCAACACCAGGGGTCACCGAGAGGGCGCCCCCAAGGACCACATGAGGCGCCCGCAGGCCGGCTCTAAACATAGCACTACTCATTCTTCAACAACTCTTTCCCACCTATTTTAAGTCATTGTTGATAATTATTGTGAGAAATCATTAACATGACTTAATTAATTAACATGTTTCACATAGATGAGTATCATTAATAGTAATATATAACTAAAGGCAAACTGAGCAAATTTGTTATTTCAGAAGGGTGTAACAAACGGGGTGCCCTTCGTATGACTCGGTACCCATGAAGGAGCCCTCAGGTTCAAAAAGGTTGTCGACCCCTGCCCTACACTGACCTGGTGGTACCGGACTTGTCCGTCTGCAGCGAGTCCTTGGACATCTCCATCAGCCGCATGGCCTCGTTCACGTCCTCCTTGCCCACCACGTCCTCGTTGCGGAGACGTGCCTGCAGAAGAGTGTCCAGCGGGTCAGATCCCAGAACTCCACGGCCCGTTAAAAACCCATCAGGGGTGACGACCACTGACGTGACACGTTACACTCTGCCGGGGGGGGGGGGGGGGGGGCAGGATGCGCTGTGCCGGCACTGTCAGACCGAGACAAGTGCAATGCCGTCTGGGAAGGCTGGCAATTGCCCGAGTCTCCGCCTCTCAACACCGGCAAGTCTCTCAGAGGTTCAACACGCACACCAAAGATCCCAGCGGACAACGTGGACTTCAGGCGCACTGGGGTCGCGCCACGGTCAGTTTTGCATGGGTTTGCACAGCGGCTCCAAAGCACCCAGGCTGACTGCCCACCCTGCAAAGCTGACCGGAGCCGACACGTCGTCTGGACCACGGGTTACTCTCAAGGGTTCATGAGTCCAGTCAACTCCAGACAAACTCTCAGTCCCTGATGTCGGCTTCAGTGCCGGGCGAAAAGATAACATGGATAAAACACATTCACACACAGACCAAAAACAGTAGTGCACTCCTAGTGGACATTCAGACGTAGAACATGGCTAACCCGTGGGCCTTAAGTGCTGGTTTTGCAGTAGGAAGGGTGACTCTTCTACCTGCACAAACAGCACTTTTGACACCCGGGAGCGAATCGACACGCTGATGGACGCTTTCAGACGTCTAGCCGATGAACGACTTGGATGTAGACGTGAACCAGATGATCCCAGACGTTTGATTGAGGTATGCTGACGGGGGGGGGAGTCACCCTGGTCAGACAGAGGACTATCGTGCCAGCGTTTGAGATAAGTGCTTACAGGGCGGTAGGCCAGGTATCAATACTACCTGCACTATAAGCACTTTAGCAAACACTTCACCGAACTAGAACGACCAGTCAACAGCGTCCGGACTAATGAGGACTCAGCACGAGTTCAACATTCATTCAGACAAGACGAGTTCAGAGTAAATCAGAAACAAGGGGGAACTTGTTTAACTACACTTCGGCAAAACTAAAATCTTTCAATAATCAGAACATAATAAATAAGAAACATTTTCTTAATGAACAACATTGGAGAGCAGTCATCTGTTGAGCCACTGAAGGGGGCGAGAGAAGCTCCCCCAGCCCACCGGGCCTCGGGGCCCCGGGGACAGGGCTCCCCAGGCCTCAGGGCCCCGGGGACAGGGCTCCCCAGGCCTCAGGGCCCCGGGGACAGGGCTCCCCAGGCCTCAGGGCCCCGGGGACAGGGCTCCCCAGGCCTCAGGGCCCCGGGGACAGGGCTCCCCAGGCCTCAGGGCCAGGCCTCACCAGTGCAGTGGACAGGCGGAGGATGGAGAGCAGGGTTCGGGCCGAGGTGAAGGTGGTGTCCTTGCTGACGCGCGCCTCCTTCCTCATCTCCACGTAGGCGGCGGTGATGTACTCGGCCAGGTCCTGAGGCACCACGGGCTGCCTGGTCTGGCAGCGGGCCACGTAGCGCCTGGGAGGGGAGGAGACACCACAAGGCGGTCAATACGTGGACGACCAATCAGAGCTGGGATACATCTGGACACAGACAACGGGCGACAGTAGCTCAGAAGGTGGAGCGGGTTGGCTTCTAAAACAGCAAGGATGCTAGTTCGATCCCCCGCTCCTCCTAGTCGAGTGTCCCCGAGCAAGGCACCTAAAACCCGACTGCTCCCGATGAGCTGACTATCCCCCTAGCATGGTTGACTCCGCCGTCGGTGGGTGAATGTGTTCATGAATGAATAGGTGAACGTCAGGCACTATTGTAAAGCTCCATGGATCAAAGCACTATGTAAATGCAGTCCATTTACCACTGAACAAAGTCAATTGGTCTGGGGTCTGAGGCCTAAATTTTTTTTCTCGTTTGGTTCCGGTTTCCGACCGACCCCGTCAATTTATGTGCGACCCAAATTATTTTATGAGCTTTATAAAAAACATTTTTTTTTTTTTTTGATGCAAACTGTAATCACGTTTTTGTACAGCACCTCTTCATTCTGTACAAGGATGAGTGAATTTTCTCGTTTTTAAATGAAAACAACCTACCTATCATTCGCTGCCGCTGGAAAAAATAAAATAAAAAAATAAAATAAATTCCCTACCTACCCATGACCTCAACTGACAACCAACAGGAACCACATATTTTATTTATTTTTTTAGGTCTGAGAACTCTTCCCCCCCCCCCCCCCCCCCTGTTCAATGAATCCCACAGACACCCCCCCGCTCACCTCATGAGCTTCATGTCGATGGGGGTGAAGTGGGTGGGTGGCTGCCGGCAGTGCTGGTGCACGTAGGTGATGTGCTGGGCGAGCCGCAGGTCCGCCTCGGCGTCAGGCTTGTCCTGGATCAGCCACAGCAGGTCGAAGCGGGACAGCAGCGCGGCGGGCAGCTGGATGTTCTGCTCCAGCGTCTTGCGGGGGTTGTAGCGGCCGTACGCCGGGTTGGCCGCCGCCAGGATGGAGCAGCGGGCGTTGAGGGAGGTCATGATGCCCGCCTGGAGGGAGGGACCGGTAGGTCAGAGGTCAACTTAAAAATGATCATTATGGCGAAAAAAAAATGTCAACGATGATTTAAGAATACAATAATAAGCATAAAAAAATGTATAATTAATACAACGATGACGATTCAAGAACGCAATAATAAGCAGCAAAGAAGACAACGCGCGGTTACCTTGGCGATGGAGATGGTCTGCTGCTCCATCACCTCATGGATGGCTGTGCGGTCGGCGTCGGCCATCTTGTCGAACTCGTCGATGCAGCAGACGCCCTGGTCGGCCAGCACCAGGGCCCCTCCCTCGAGGGTCATCTCCCCGGTGAGGGGGTCCTTCATGACGGCAGCCGTCAGCCCCACGCCGGAGGAGCCGCGGCCCGTGGTGTACTGGCCTGGGGGGCGGGGGGGGGGGGGGACGGGGGACACAGGGAGGCTACGGTCAGCTCCGTGAACCGCCAGCTGGGGGAGGAGCAGTGCTCAAGACGCCGTCATTTAACACGCATTCGTCTAAAGTGACTTACAACCATTGACACACTTTCACACACCGACGGCGGTGACAACCGTGCACGGAGTCAGCCATCATGTCGGGAGCGGTTAGGGTCAGTCGTCGTGCTCAGGGACACCTCAACACTCGTAACCTTTCGAACTAGCAGCCTTAAGGTTACAGGTGAACCTGCTCCGTCTCCTGAACTACTGCTGCTGCCCATGTTCCAACTCATAACAAACCACGATTACCCTTTAATGGGCTCAATGCACGCAACACTTCATTGGTCTCAGAACGCCTCTACAGATCCGGTTCGGAAGCAAAGATTTTAGAACGGATGTAAACACAGTAGCATGGTAGACACAATGGCTTGCAATCGAACAAAAGTGTCCTTTCAACGACGGGAGGACAGCACTAGCACTAGCACTACCACCGTTGTGTACCGCCCGGACTATCCTTCTCACATCATTGACGGACACCCGGTTAGAAGGGTGTCTGACACGATAACAACCATAGATATGAAAACACTGGTTTGTTCTCTTCCGTTCTAGAATCTCAGTAGCCCCGGAACCGGATTTGCAGGAGCATTCTGAGACCAATGCAGAAGTACTGCGTGCATATAGCCCATTTTAATTTAAATAATGCTTTGTGGGCAGGACTTTAAAATTCTCAGACCCGCCATTTGTCGATGAACACTGACTTACTGCGAGGAGCCAAGCGGTCGATGTAACACAGCAGCTGGGACTTGGCCACACCAGGATCTCCCATGAGACAGATGTTGATGGTTCCTGGAAACGAGTAGAATAAAAACCCAAATATGTGCACACAATGCATTACAAAAGACACAACGTGCCTTCTAGATTGTCATGGTGCATTGACGTACAGAGAGCACTCAATACATAACCTTAAGTCACTTGCTTGTTTCAAATCATTCACGGGCATATGCCTCGTACCTTTGAGCGTTATAATATCCAATATAATGCATATTTTGATAATCTACATTTATTTCCACAGTTGCAAAGCATTTGTAACTGAATCCATGTTCCCCGACGTTCGTCAAGTACTCGTGAATATTCTCAATCTGGAGACGGCGTCTTCCCATGGGACGTTACCTCTGATCTTCATGCCTTTGGGGGCCTGCTGCACCCCCCCTACAAGCAGCAGGAGCAGGGCCTTCTTGACGTCCTCGTGGCCGTAGATCTCCGGGGCGATGGAGCCCGACAGCTTCTCGTAGAACCCGTCGGCTGCAAAACACAGCAGAGCACATCGTACGTTAAAGTGGAGGAACTCTGATTGAGGAACCGTCCTATGTTGGACCTCTCGCTTGGCCTCCAGAGACGGAGTGGTCTGAACAAACACTACAGCCCTTAGAGGGGCGTCTAGACACCAATGCCTATGTGGGATTAATACAAAGACCAGTATACCTGTGATTTCACGCATCTCCTCTTCGCTCAGATCCCCGGTGCCCAGTTCGTCATCCTCAGTTTTGTTCATGAGCGTGATGCCGTGTGCTTCCAGGTACGTCTCTGACAGAAGACCCTGGGGACAGGATGAGGGGACGAAAACCAACGGTCACACAACCAATGACACTGTTAAACACGGGGCATTTGACCACCAGGTGGGATGATTAGTCATGACAAAGCACTTCAAAAGAATACGGGTACAAAGACCGGCCAGCATTCCAAGTGGACTGACCCACCACACATCTGCAAATCCAGGCCAACTTGTAACTTCACTACAGGGTCAATTTTGAAATGCAAACCTGGTGGTACAATATAATAATAATAATAATTAATTTTATTTGAGGTCGCCTTTCATAGCAATCAAGGTCAACTTACAGGGCAGTGTTTAAAAAACAACAAACAATCATAAAAAACACAAGAACAAGATACGATTTACACAAGTGGGGTGAAATGGGTGGGAGACTGAATTAGATTTTTATGCGTCCGTTTAAAAAGATGTGTTTTTGGACGGGACTTAAAAGTGGAGAGCGTGTCAGAATATGGGCCCCTTTGAATACATTTCCCCCCCAGGGTAAAATCTCTGCCTCCAGCGATGTAGCATCACCCCACCTCCCCTAGCAACCAGCCCTGCAGCTCCTTCCCGTAGAGCACCCAGCGCCAACAACCCCAAATCAGCAGTAAACCAGGGGTTCCAGAGCGCGTACCTGGACGGCCTGTTTGAAGCCGGTGCGCAGCAGGGGCAGGAAGACCCCGGTGACGGCCACGTGGTCGCCCGGCTGGGTCACGCGCGTGTTCTCCCCGCGGGCGTACACCGCCATGCTCCTGGGGATGTTCCCCACGGGCACCTGGTCGCTCTGCATCCACCCAGAGGAGAGAAGGAGTTACGCCGTGCACCTATTGGGGCCTTTTTTTAATTTGTACTTTATATATTCTTTGGGCATTTTTCTTCATCTCAAATTATTAACACTGCTTTGTAGTTCTGCTGCGGTGAAATGCAAATATCCCTCCTTGGCAAAATAAAGTTAATCCTTTTCCCTTTGTTCTAGAAAGCACTCGGCTCAAGTAGTAGGTAGTAAACATTTATAGAGCATCATCGTCTTGTTCACTAGATGCTTGCGTAGGAAGCCGTTTAGCCACAGGTCAAAAAGGGCGCAGTGGGTTCGGACACAGTTCGCTTTGGCTGGGAGCAGAAACCCTAGCTACTAGACCGCCCTGCCACTATACCAGGGCTATAGACAGGGCTCCATCAAAAAGACCTGAAGGGCCTTACGTGCTCCTGGATGCGAAGCTCCTGGAACTTGACGAACTTTGACCCTCTGGTCTGCAGGTACAGGCGGCCCCCGGACTTGTTGGTCACGCACTCCTGCCCGGGGCACATGATGAGGGGCATGAAGGTTGGGGACTGGATCTGGAGGAAGAGGACAGGGTCGTTAGGGAGACGGGCTGCATTATGCGACCAACACAGACACAAAAGGGGGTGCATGTGGCTCTTGAGACAATGATTCTGAGGGCGGACAAGCACGTAACACTAACGTAGATAAACTGAAATTGAATTCAGCCACAGATATTGCGCTCATTGTGGAAAACAGTTTTCCACAATGAGCATTAGGTGTCCTGACGGGGAAACCCTTAAAGACTCGTCTTACCGGCTGGTAGGTCTCCGCACCGCACTGGTCGCAGGTGTAGGTGGCAACGGCCATCATGGGCTTGACCTCGGTGGCACGGGTCACGATGCCGCGCACGGAGACGAGGTGGCCGATGCTGTCGGCGCGCACGTCCCGGACCACCTTGGGCTTGGACGTTCCGGGCGTCTTGAAGTACACCTCGCTATGGATGGAAAAACAATTAGTCTTTAAGGGCGCCCCCGTTTCATATGTACGGGTGATTTTCATTAACATCCTACCCACCGGTGACATCACAAGGGGGAGGGTCCAAAATGATGTATGACGGGTAAATTACCCAACTGGAGCCCACTAGCTGGGTAAGTCCACTATTGAGGGGGTCGTTCCATCATACAACTGGGGGGGGGGGGGGGGGGGGGGGGAAGGACCGTACCACATTGAGAGGTCACTAGAGGACAGAATTAAGTTATCCGTTGGAAAAGTGACCGTACAAACGTCTCATCAGCTCAGCGGGGTACTGGTTGCGAGCATCCCGGGTGTCGGCGGGGTCACGACCCCTCTGCTCCATCATCAGCCTGTGTTCGATGTACACATCCAGCGAGTCTCTGGCCACGGTCTGAGGGAGACAAAGGGCTAGCTTAGTGAACACTTTAACTTGTGTTCCAAGTATTTTAAAATACGGAACTGTAGAGAGACTCTCTCTCTCCCTCCCTCCCTCCCTCTCCCTCTCTCTCTCTCTCCCTCCCTCTCTCTCTCCCTCCCTCTCTCTCTCTCTCTCTCTCTCTCTCACCCCCCTACATTTCATGCATGTCTTCCAATGCGTCGTCCACTTACGTCCCTCTCCCTGTACTCGGGGAGCAGCTCGTGGATGCTGTCTGCGAACAGGCCCGTGTAGCGCTTGGCGTTCTCACAGATGCTCTCCACCAGCTCGGGGTCCTCCATGGCCACGTCGTCCAGGTCCACATGCAGCGCCACCTGTTCCCTGTGGGCCAGGGCCACCTGCACATACCCAGAGACACGTTATTAACATCATCATAATAATAATCACTCACCAAATCAACAGTTTAATTATATTTAACGCTTTCATTTGTTGCAATGGCAGTGTTGATATTGTCGTGCATAAATGATCCAACTAGGAATGTTGTATTTGGTTGATTTAGTAGAGGGAAAATGTATAGATTCTATAATCCATTTTGGGCCGATTGACAAGATATTAAGCTCATTTAACGCTTTACGATCCATGTTGCAGCCAACCAAATATAAAATAAATTAAACTATTACTGAACCAATAAATAAACATATAATGCATTATTGCTATCCCTTGGCAAAATAATGAATGAATCCTATTTTGTGGGGGGATGAATGGTAGTGGCAGCCAGCCATTATAAAGTATTTTTCTACATCCTCCAATCAAACTAAGGCTTATTATTTTATTTCTCATTACGAAATCCAACTTGAAAAATTAATTAATTTTAGTTTGGAATATACTTACAAGCTGGGCTCCATATTTAAACACCTTCTTGCCGTTGTCATCCTCAGAGTAAAATTCCTGAAGGAACTTCTTGCATTTCTCTAAAAGAAAATAAAAATAAAAATCACATTTAACCCGACTGGAATTCAGTTGGCCACGGATGTTTTTTTGTTTGTTTTTTACATTGCCAAACATTAACTATATAGTTATCGAAAATGAAAAGGCCCTGCAAAAAATGCTGGATCAACAATAACACCACCAGCGGGCCTCAAGACTGAAGCGCTAATTTGTTGTCCCACCGTCGACCCCCTTCCTTAGATGATACGGCACACTGTAATATCGATGAGTCACCGTTGCTTACTATAAGTACTTGCACATGTAAAGCGTGGTTGGATTGGTTACTATAGGAAAATAATCTCAGTTTAAGGCGTGCGATTGGAATAATTTTCTGAAGAAAACCAAACGGATACGAGTGTAAACATAACAAGCGTTGCACTCAGTTCAGAGTCCATTTTTAGAAAATCAAAAATATACCTACTTATCGTTAAAAGAACAAGTTCCAACATTCATAATACATTGAACACACGAAATAGTTAACCTGCATGTAAATAAAATCAGCTTTTACCCGGACAGGAGCCAAATGTCTACATGTTGAATAAATGTTTTTCTATGCTCGGGGATGTTATTGTAAACAAAGCAGCACATGGCTTTGTGCCTTGTCACCCAGAAACCCTTCGCGATCCCTTCGCTGATAAAGTAGTCCCGTTGAAACTTCTCCAAATTTCAGAAACCGCCTTTATACTGATGCAACCATTTATTCCTTACGACGTGGGGTCTTATTTGTATAAATACATCATTTAAAGTGGACGGTGTATTAGACACCTAACAAAACTAACCCAATACACATAGATGTGGACTAAAATATCGTAATGGCAGCCACCCAACCCGAATTTGCTAACGCTAGCTTACACGAGAGCAATCGGGAAGCTATCGCTAAGTAGCCACAGCAGCACAACTGTAGAGTAAATACGAAGCCTATGATAGATAGCTAGGCTTGTCCTCTAATTATGTTGGGCATATTTAGGTGTCGTCACAGGTAAGCTACGGTTAGGCATATAATTATATATTAAATTGCTTTGCTTAAGGGACAATAAACAGGAAGCTCACGCTAGGTGGCTATCCAAGAGGAAGCTACGCTAGGCGGCTAGGACAATAAATAGGAAGTTGGAGCCAAATTAACAGAACTCAAGACAACGCATTTGATAATGTAATGGAGTGGGATGTATTAGGTCGGAATGCACTCCCCGGCCACATCCGTGTGGACCGCTTTAATGTCGGACACTTTAAAGGCTGCGGACCACGTGCCACCGACTGGCGCGCTGTCCTTTGTTTCCCAGAGACTCATCCGGGTCTCCTTACTCGGAAAACCCACCGACAACAGATGTAACATATGATATGACGCTTAACTTCAAAGTTTAGTCAACCTAACTTTGAAATAATATTCTACAATATATTGATAAACGATACCAGTGCCATTTAATATATATATAGCAATGGACAACTCCCAACTGTTAAGATAGGATTTACTCAAGGATAAAACTTAGGCGATAAAACAAATGATATCGCCATGAACTTGCTAGTTTCCTGCATAAACACATAAGAGTGAAGCGGAGTGTAGTCTGTCATAAGGCACTGTTTTTTAAACTAGGTTTTGGATTGCTTTTAGACCCATTGAGAATGAGCTAATTCTTAAGATCCGGCAACTTGTTGCAGCCGTGAAACAAATCAGCTTGTTCAATGAAAACGTAACATTACCCTTTTCCGCGGAATAATCCTTCGGAGCCATGATAACTGATCCTAACAGAAGTCGGACAGCTTAATCGGAATAAGCAACGAAGTCGATTGCTTAATTTAAAAATATAGTTTACAAGCGAAAGATACTATTATTCATTCACTTGATCCTCCTCGGCAGATCTCTGCTCTCGTTGCAAAAACTGGCGCGAGTCTGACGTCTTGGCGGACCAATCAAAACTACTGATGGGACTTCTGGAGGTGTGCCTTCACTGTGGCGCGAAAATTGCGGTCATACCCCTGTCACGTGATTTAAATACGTCCTGTGCTGTGGCGCGAAAGTCAGCAATTGGCTAAAATAGTTCCGCGCACATTCATATCCTGGTCAAAAGGTTATGAAAAACAATAATCAACGTGTTTTTGTGCAGCCTCGAATATAAACTTACATTAATAAGAGGGCAGAACGGTTGAGTAATATTTAATCAATTTGAATATGACTTCAAAAGACAGCAAATGAAGTTTAACAAGAAACATAAAATGCCTGCCACTGAGAAGATGGATAGTTTAGTTAAACTCAACATAGTGCAAATTAAATCACAAACCAAACAGAACATTTCACCCCCAAAACTTGTAACAATACATAACACAGGGGAAAAGCCCTGTCAAGGGCATGAATTAACAAATATTTGTTTTTACTTTAACAATAAGCCAATAGCTTTTTTGGAAACAACAAAAATATCTACCAACTTCCTTTTCTTAACAAACCCCATTTCTCTTGACAAATGATGCAGATGGACTTTTGACATGTCCATCATGTCCATTTTAATTTGTTTCATGTGCTCCCAATGTATGTCAATCCCTTTAAACGTATAGGAACTTATAAACTGACAGCAGGAGTTATTGGTTGAACTCAGTCAAACAGATCATCCAGGACATTGGATGAGGTTTGGCGGTTTGAAGGCTGGAGAGAGATGGGGAAATATAGATATGAAATGAGTCATTTCAAGTCATTATACCACTTGCAAAGAAAATTGCAAAAGCCAGACATCATATTTAATACACATTTTAACAGCTTTTGTTATTTGGTAATATTGTGGACTATCTCACCAGTGTATAGCTGGAGTCTGGGTCTGAGCTATCGAATTCCTCAATTTGAGGCTCCTCCTCCGATTGGTCCTCCTCTATCAGAGACAGCCTGCAGACACACAGCACCAATCAGTCAGGGTATGCCTGCCTTGGACGTTTTGCAAGGGAATAAAAAAAAAAATTCAACCATCATGGAAAATTCTGGAAAATATATTATAAAATATTCTACTATGACTTTTCTTTTTTTTCTTTAATTCAGAGTGGTTTACAGTAAATCCAGATAGTCATTATGTACTTCCTATTGACATAGTAAGTGAGTCAAATTTATTTATAAGGCACATTTAACAGTTTTCACCGGCCAAAGTGGAAAAAAGGCATATACCTCATACATGGACAGTACATGAAAAACATAAAAATAACAACATATCATGGTAGGGGAGGAAAGGCCAGGGAGAAGAGGTGTGTTTTGAGCCTAGATTTAAATGCATTCTAATTCACTGGCGGTCGGGGAAACAGCAGATAGTCATTAATTGTTGTATCCCGTCGAAACTGCCGTGTTCGACAGCAGTTCGTCGGCTTAGCAGGCAAACACGGCAATTTGGATTCAGTCTACAGTAAGAGGGGGCCTTTACAGGGTGAGGTGCGCTTCCAGGTCCGGTGGAGACTGCCGGGGGCCGGGGCTCGGATGGCTGAAGGAGGACGGTCGACGCACTTTACTCCTCACTTTACGCATCCAAGGCCTGCTGGGAAACACAGCAGTACAATCAGGGCATTCAGCAGACGCTTTTATCCAAAGCGACTTACGTCGGTTAACACACACATTGACACACCGACGGCAGAGTCAACCATGCAAGGCGACAGCCAGCTCGTCAGGAGCAGTAAGGGTTAAGTCTCTTGCTCAGGGACGCATCAACAATCAGCTAGGAGGAGCTGGGGGATCGAACTAGCAACCTTTCGGTTACAAGACAACTGCTCTACCTCCTGAGCTAAGCTGAGCTAAGCCGACCCATTAGCAGTACACAACTAAAGGCGGGAGTCCTTCTGTGGGAGGGACTACATCTTGATTTTGGTCGGCAGGATCAACTGAAACACATGATGGAGAGGGATATCCCGGCCAGGCGTCTCTCGCAGGGTCCTCCCTCTGTCGTCACCCCTCCACACCCTCCAAGCATCCGCCTGCAGCCCGGCTTCTCCTCCCCGGGAACCGGGTCCCTCATGAGGGTTACCAGCAGCCGAGGACCCTGACCTGCTGGAGAACTCTTCCTCAGACAGCGGTGTGGAGCGGACGCCCTCCTCCTCCTCCTCCTCCTCCTCCTCCTCCTCCTTGGAGGTGGGTCGCGTCCCGTCGATCCCCGCCACCACTGTGGAGCTGAAGGGTGGCGTGGGCAGGTTGCTATGGATACTGCTGCTGTCCAGACCCGCCCCTCGCTGGGGGCTGGACAGCAGGTCTAGCAGAGAGGGGTGGAGAGTGTGTGTTTCTAGTGTGGGTGGCGTGCGTGCGTGCGTGCGTGTGCCTGTGTGTGTGTGTGGGGGGGGGTCACAGTGTCAGAGTTGTTCTTCTTATCGACACACATTTGAAACCAGTTCAATCAAAAATAACATGCATGCAATACAAGCATGTGCTGCGGGTCATCTTATCAACGATCCACAGAACATTTTCAAATTCGCTTTTATACAGAGAAAGGCACGGAGCGCGTCATGGTGTCTGCGGTGCCTCTCACCCTGCTGGCTGGTTCTCCTGCGTTTAGCCACGGAGCTGGTGGAGTGGGATCTCAGGCTGTCTCTCCGGTACGCCGTCAACTCCTCCCCCTCCACCTCCCCCTCCTCCTGCGACTCCTCCTCTCTAGGCCTGGCCGAGGCGCGCCCCTCTAAGGAGCGCTGGTACATCCTGACCGGTGGCCAGCAGGGGGCAGCACGGGGGCACTCTGCCTTCAGGAAGGCCACCCTGGCAGCGGGACAAAGAAGAGGAGAACCTTTGTTTAATAGCCAGCTCACACTGGGGCTGGTGTATCCCTGGGACTCATGTGTGTGTTTTTATCCATCACAAGGTTTTTGCAGAGACACGCCTCCAAGGTGTGGTTCATCTGCATGTTTTACACAGACAAAAGTACCGTGTAGTGCAGCACACATATGTCAAATGGTGTGTGTGTGTGTGTGTGTGTGTGTGTGTGTGTGTGTGTGTGTGTGTGTGTGTGTGTGTGTGTGTGTGTGTGTGTGTGTGTGTGTGTGTGTGTGTGTGTGTGTGTGTGTGTGTGTGTGTGTGTGTGTGTGTGTGTGTGTGAGAGTGTCTTGTGTGTGCAGCGACCCCTCACAGCTGGGTGCGGTCCTCGTGGATGAGTTTGAAGCTGAACTCGCTGAGGACCTCCAGGAAGTTTAGGTTGGGTGGCTGTCCCGGCACCTCCTCATGGCCCCGGAGGGCAAAGCGGATGCCATCCCTAACCCCCAACCGGCCACACACAGACAACCACACACAGAGACACAGTCACCAGGGGTTAGGAGTTAGAAGTTCAATCTCCCCTTTGGGCCACGCCGGCTAAGAATGTAAGCACTCATGGTGGTTTAAGACAATGGCATCCACACAAATACAAGCGCTTTGAGTGGGAGAAAAGCGCTATATAAATTGAATCTATTATTATTATTATTAAATATGCAACCAAACACACATTGTGTTACTGTATCATTGTAAGGAGGAACTAACCTAGCTTCAACACTACTGTTTATGATGTCTGAGACAGCCAGATAACCCCACCATAAGTATTGATGCAATTCATTTCACTCATAATTAATCTGTAGCGTGACCAAATCATTTATGTCAGCAAAAGTGTTGCCTCAAGTTTATTATTTTATAAATACATCACAGTTCTAGGAAGCACAGATAATCGACGTGTTATGACGACTATTGCAATATAATAGTCTCATTGATAAAGGATCAACTGATGATCTTATAAAAGCTAATTTAGTATAGAAGTACAAAACACATCCTTTATAGGGAAGGTGATGGAGGTGGTTATTAGAGTCGACGGAGGAGTGTGTGGGCAGGTGCTGCTCACGTGTGCAGGCAGACCAAAGCCTTGCGGATCCTGAGCAGGTCAATGCCAAAGCTCAGAGATAGCTTCTTGGCCAGGTCTCTGATCCTCCCCAGCTCCTCCTCACTGCTGCCTGTGGACACCACCTCCGAGAACAACTAAACACACAACACACAACACACACACACACACACACAGTTACATCAACATTCACACAAACACACAGTCACATTGATGCGCACACACACACACACACACACACACACACTCAAAAGTCGCACACACACACACACACACACACACACACACACACAAGCATACAGTTCAACAGTTATATAGACACAGTCACATTAAAACACACAGTCACATTCACACTCCCACACATACCTCATGTAGAGGACAGCATATTGAAGGAATTATTGGCAAACCCATTGTGTAAATAAGTTCTGCTAGTATAGTCCTTATTGCATTCCTCAATGCCCTGCATTGTACAAGTCTGAGAAGGTGTTGGTCATTGCACAGAGACAGAACCTCTACCAGCTCAATGTGATTTTCTCTTTATTAACTTCATAGGGAAGGACCCATGTTGCCTTATGTAAGAGAAAGACATTCTCTTACATAAGGGAACAAAACGATCGCCTTGGACATCACTGTTGTTTACTCCAATATATTGAAACGCCTCTTCATAGACCAAGGCTGCTCATACACACAGACACACAGACACACAGACACACACACCTGTTGCAGACACAGGCAGACGGTCTTTGCACTCTGCACGGTGCTGATCTGACGGCTCCTTCTCAGAGTCTCTTTAATGATGTCTCCAAAGTCCCTGTAAAACTGTAGGAAGCAAGCCGACCCATGAATAACTATTGAATACCAGCCAATTACAGTGGCTCCAGATACATGCCAGGCAGGTAGGGGTTAGAGCTTTTATGGTAATGACAACAGTAATAAAAATGAGTTCAAATTAGGGCTGTCAGTTAAACGCGTTATTAACGGCGTTAACGCAATCCAATTTTAACGGCGTTCATTTTTTATCGCGCGATTAACGCAAATTCATATAATTATTTATTTTTTTGGCTCAAAACAAAGAAGCAGTTGCCTGACTGCTATGTTCAAGGCAGTATGTTTGTATGTTCATCGTTGAATTGCACAATAGGCTTTTTTTGTATCTTCCTGTTTTGATCAGTATATACCAATGTGGATAAGAGCATTACAATCAGAACAATTAATGGGACAAAGAAATCAAGGGATATTTAGCATAGAAAAATATTTGCGATTAATCGCGATTAATCATGACTCAACTATGACAATAAAGCGATTAAATATTTTAATCGCTTGACAGCCCTAGTTCAAATATTCTGCAACTTATCCCATAGCCCATGCCTCCACAACACCGCCCAGCCATCACCTTGAAGTAGTTTTTGAAGACATCCGTGGCGGCGCTGAGTTCCAGCACGCCATAGATCACCAGTTTGCAGTATCCCGCCAGCATGTTGCGCTTGTTTTGGAGGGCGGCCATCATCTTCTTCTCTTGCTCCTCATCCGCTGCACCAGACATGGAGGAGATGGAGGACCATCAGTAGAGACTCACTGACGCTCGTGCCTTAAAGCTGCACGCTTCACACCGCCACGCGATGTTATTGCTTAAGGAACTGAAGTCCTGCTGTTTGGTACCTAAGACACCACTTTAAGAGAAATGGTTGGCGGCAACAACACTGTTGTTGTGGAAATAAATTGAGCCCCACGAGAAAGCTTGAATACCGTGTAACAGACATGACTGATTTTGTTAAAATACTGTGCTGGATTGCTGCTATAAAACAAACACCTCCCTGAATTCAATATAGAGCCATCTAGAACTAAAATAAAGAAAGACTTTCATCTTTATTACGGAAAATTTATGGGACCATTTGGAAATGTTTTAATAGTACATAGTACTTATTTCCCAGACTGAAGCCGAGGCATGGAGCTTTGGGAGCAGCGGTGGTTCTGTGGGTGGTCTACCGTCAGGGGGGACGTCCTGAGGATCGTCCGTGAAGATGAAGTCGATGAGGTAGGCGGCCATCTCGGAGCGCAGGGGGCCGGCGGGCGGCAGGGCCAGCGCCTGGAGGGCGGGCTGGGAGCGCACCGAGCGGGCGCTGTACACCAGCAGCAGGTCACACAGCAGATCGAAGGCCTGGGGGACAGCAGGCAGCGCAGAGGCTGTGTTCACGTGGAGAGCTCAATGACACACACCTTCCGACGCTACAGAGTGCTCTCCGACGAAACGGTGGGATGCTATCAATGTGTGGGAAATACAGTACAAGCTTGAACTTTCTTTGTTTGGTTGGTGTACAAGCCCAAGCATTTATTAAGCCCATTTATTAAGCATTTAATCATTCACCACAGCCTTAGTCCTGCTGTATAATCCACCATCCTATAAATAGAGTTAAACGTTTGTGGGGGGCAATGAATCCAATAGCATGAAATGAAAAAAATGGCCATTGTTTGCAAAGACAATATCTACTTTTGTTAGTTTAAGGTATGTGCTGTGAATAATAACGTAACCAGTTTGTTTTTATTCTATTGGTAATTATTCAGAATTGAACGGTTAGCATGTTCAACTGCAAGATTCAGATTCACGTTACACTATGAGGCATCTCTTCGTTGGTTCAGCTCTACTTTTGTTTTTTTTTAACTCAGTAGGATTTGTCGAACATTGTCGTCTTGTGACGTTATAGTCAGAATAGACCGTTTGATTTAAAGTTAAGGTAGAGGGGGGGTAAGAGTAAGAGGGGGGTGGCGGTTGGGATTTGTGACGTGTGGTATATGGGGGAAGACGACGCAGGTGCCAGACCAGCTCCCTGACTCCTACCTGGTCTCTGATCTCAGCCTGGCCCGACGACAGACATCTCTGACTCACGCTGCAAAAGGACCGCACCGCCTGCCTCAGGCGCAGCACCTCCGCCTGCCAGGGAAGGGATGGAGGAGGACGCTTAAGGAGGCAGCCATCTTCGTTGGCCTTTTACAATCAATAAATGGGTGGGCCTAGGTCCACCCACTCAAAAACAACTTTTCCTTTCATATTATACTGCAACACATTTTCTGTTTCCCGCATGGAAAGAAAAAGTTTGGAGACCCCGGCCAAAAGGTTCAAGCCCTGAATCCCAGTCTACCCGTAGGCATCCCCTTTAGCGTTTATCTGAATAAAATGCAAGTTGTTTTGGAAGAGTACCCCCTTTAGATTAAAGATATGGAAACCATCCCATTAGCTTATGAGCACAACAGCCGGTGTGTAATTACGTTGAAGATAACACTAATTAGAGACGGCAGAGATGATACGGAGCACAGAAGCAGAACTGTGAAAGACAGACTTAGAAGGTGAGAGAACTGGGGGGGATTTGAGGAGGTAACTAGGGAGAGAGATGAAGACAAGAGGATGTATGACTATAAAGAGAGAGAGAGAGATGAAGACAAGAGGATGTATGACTATAAGGAGGAGGGGGGGGGAAGAGAGAGAGAGAGAGAGAGAGAGAGAGAGAGAGAGAGAGAGAGAGAGAGAGAGAGAGAGAGAGAGAGAGAGAGAGAGAGAGAGAGAGAGAGAGAGAGAGAGAGAGAGAGAGAGAGAGAGAGAGAGAGAGAGAGAGAGAGAGAGAGAGAGAGAGAGAGAGAGAGAGAGAGAGAGAGAGAGAGAGAGAGAGAGAGAGAGAGAGAATGACATAACTAGAAAGAGAGAGAGAGTTAAAGAACCGGGGGAGTGAATGAAAGAATAGCGAGGGCGTGAGCAATGCTGTGGGGGGCTTGGATGCACTCCAGCAGATTGCGGTGATAATTGCCAACTGTCCACACAGCTGGTGGGATATTGAGGGAGGGAGGCGGGAGGAGACACGGGTGAGGCAGCCAGCACCAGACTGGCCCCATAGGAGAGTTAATATCACACACACACACGCACACACACACACACACACACACACACACAATGACAAAGCTAAGTCTACCACACCGGCCCCCTGGGATACAAGTTAAGCAGACCAGTCTAGCACTTATCTAAGGCAAGACGCATAATAATGCTGGCTAGCGTTTTAAGCGTTGTGTGTATTTCGGCCACTGAACAACAAAATAGCACTTTGAGTCTGCCTCGTGTATGAAAATAAAGTTGCCTTGCCTTATGCATTTGTTTCATTGAGTGACAGGAGCGTCAAAAGAGTGACAATTTACTAAACTAAAACACAGAAGGAAATTGGCCAACCATCTGCTCACAGCCAATGAATCACACATATATTTCACTAAACCAACTTGGAGACAGGTTTGAAGACATCTTTGTGTATCATAATGAGAGGATGACCTCAGTGGGTGTGGAGCTCAACACCCTGACTTTGTCCCACATCAGCTGGAACGAAACATACTTCAGAGCAGGAACCATGAGCTGAAAACACAACCAGGAGTGCCGTCAGCTTCACACGCGCTAGTTATACACACACTGATAACCTTCACTTGTGAAGCAAAACACCAAGTCCTTCAATGAACTGTGTGTGCACGATTGTGTGCGTGGCATACCTCCTTCTCAAAGATCGGGGATTCTACCCCACTCTTCAGCAGCTGCATGCAGGGCTCAAACAGCTCACAGCTCTTTAAGTCCCGGGCACTAGGAAGGCCACAAGTGTACACACACCCAATCGACATGCATGTAAGCACAAAAAAACGTCTGATTGAGAAATACACTACGAATTTCCCCAAAACTATGGTCCACACCCCATACAGCTCCTGTCTGCTTCCCTACCTGCTGAAGGCTGCGATCCTCTTCAATGCCATGGATGCGCTGTACACATCTTCTTCATCAGCTGTCCCCTGGAAACACACTCAACACTCTTTATGTGTTCACTATCAAATCAAGTTCACCCAGGTGATGGATAGTCTTTTTTCTTGAAAAGAAACGATAAGTCGATTGAGGGAACGTTATAATTAATAATAATAATAATTCATTGAATTTATTTAGCGCTTTTCTAGACACTCAAAGACGCCTACAGTGAAGGGGGGGGGACCTCACTAACCACCACCAGTATGTAGCACCCATTTGGGTGATGCACGGCAGCCAATCGGCGCCAGAACGCTCACCACACACCAGCTTGAGGTGGAGAGTGAGGGATGAGGTGGAGAGAGGGAAAGGAACATTTAAACACTATCGACCATAATTAAACACTAACGATCACATTTAAACACTATCGACCACAGTCCACATGCAAACACTATCGACCATATTTAAACACTATGGACCACATGTAAACCCTATGGACCACATGTAAACACTATCGCCCACATTTAAACACTATGGACCACATGTAAACCCTATCGACCACATTGAAACACTATCGCCCACATTTAAACACTATCGCCCACATTTAAACACTATCGCCCACATGTAAACCCTATCGACTTAATTAATAAGATAATTTATAGTCATCAAATGCTGCAATTTAGTTTTATTGGAAAATGACTTTCTAGTGGTTGCTCAATGCAGGCTATTAGGACAAGATGGACATGGATAATCCAAAACTCACAGCCCTATATTCTACCAAAACAGTTATCTTTTGGTGCCTAGGCAGGGTGACAATTGCCGGTGGTCCCATCTGAGCATGTCCGCGTCAATGAGATCCATGTAGTACAACGCACAGTACAGCGCTGTCCGTCATGAGCCCCACCTGCAGAACCTCATCAAAGTAGCTGTTGAAGCACTCGGCCAACAGGTCCAGCAGCTGGCTGAAAGCCCGGTCGGCGCGGGCCGAGAAGGTGTATGCGTCCGAGCAGAGAGCGCTGGCCAGACACGCACACGCCTCCAGCACGCTGCTGTCGGTGTGCTTCTCCACGACGGAGCACAGCTGGATCAGCAGGAGGTCCAGGTACTGGTAGACAGACCGAAAGGCGGGCAGGCAGACGAACAGAGGCAGACACAGGGAGACAGACAGGCAGAGGGAGACAGACACACAGACACAGGGAGACAGACGGGCAGAGGGAGTCAGACAGGCAGACACAGGGAGACAGACACACAGACACAGGGAGACAGACACACAGACACAGGGAGACAGACACACAGACACAGGGAGACAGACACACAGACACAGGGAGACAGACAGGCAGAGGGAGACAGACACACAGACACAGGGAGACAGACGGGCAGAGGGAGACAGACACACAGACACAGGGAGACAGACGGGCAGAGGGAGACAGACACACAGACACAGGGAGACAGACGGGCAGAGGGAGACAGACACACAGACACAGGGAGACAGACGGGCAGAGGGAGACAGACACACAGACACAGGGAGACAGACGGGCAGAGGGAGACAGACACACAGACACAGGGAGACAGACGGGCAAAGGGAGACAGACACACAGACACAGAGAGACAGACGGGCAGAGGGAGACAGACACACAGACACAGGGAGACAGACGGGCAGAGGGAGACAGACACACAGACACAGGGAGACAGAGGCAGGCAGAGGGAGACAGACACACAGACACAGGGAGACAGACGCAGGCAGAGGGAGACAGACACACAGACACAGGGAGACAGACAGGCAGACACAGGGAGACAGACACACAGACACAGGGAGACAGACACACAGACACAGGGAGACAGACAGGCAGAGGGAGACAGACACACAGACACAGGGAGACAGACGGGCAGAGGGAGACAGACACACAGACACAGGGAGACAGACGGGCAGAGGGAGACAGACACACAGACACAGGGAGACAGACGGGCAGAGGGAGACAGACACACAGACACAGGGAGACAGACGGGCAAAGGGAGACAGACACACAGACACAGAGACAGACGGGCAGAGGGAGACAGACACACAGACACAGGGAGACAGACGGGCAGAGGGAGACAGACACACAGACACAGGGAGACAGACAGGCAGAGAGAGACAGACACACAGACACAGGGAGACAGAGAGGCAGAGGGAGACAGACACACAGACACAGGGAGACAGACAGGCAGAGGGAGACAGACACACAGACACAGGGAGACAGACAGGCAGGCAGATAGATGAATAGCGAGGCAGACAGGCCCATGGAGGGACGGTCGTACCCACAGGCAGACAGCCGGATGGACAGGCAGAGGCAGGCGTACAGATTAACAGACAAACAGGCAGTAAGCAGGCAGATAGGTTGGAGATCACAAAAGACGGGCAGAATGATCATGAAATGGGGCCTGTACATGCGTAGGTAGGACTACAAATGAGCATATTAACATTGCAGAACAACAAATTACCATTGGGTCGAATGCAGAAATACCATCACCACTAATTGAACAGAAGAAAATAAACGTGGCATTTAAAAAAAACACTGCTACATACACAGTAGACACACACAAATGCTTTAATAAGAGACATTTTTTTTCCTGTGAAAGTGGTGTGAAGCCTGAATAATTATTCTGGGCACGACCTGAATAACTGAATAAATGTCAATGCCAGTGTTTGCACAGAATGTCCGGCCTCACATGAATCTGTGTGCAGTCCACCAAAGATGACTTATTCAGTGACATTTGGTGATCCGTATAATGTGTAGATGATGTGTCGGAAAACAAACAGTCTACCATGAATGATAGGAAGTGTATGTTAGGCACAGCGGCAGAATTTGTGGGATCTGAAGGTGACATCAAAACTATGGCGTGCAAACAGAACAATGGATACTCAAAGTATAAATTAGGCTAAGGATTAAATAATAATGATAAAAATTCAATTCAGAAAATGTCATCGGATTTTGATCATCAAATTGATCATAGAAGATATTTATCTACTACAACTACCAAAATGTTCTGCTTACTACTACTGAAAATTATAAAATGAATACTTCACTCTGAATACAATAAAGAAAGCATATTCAAGACATGACATAATACTTTTATATCTTGCGAGGGGCATTTGCTATTATTCATAGTATTTTATAGAAAAAAAATGTAATCTGAAAAGATAATCGTTAGATTAATGGACTAGGTGCAGCCCTAAGCAGAACAACATCTCTATCCACAAAGGCTGGAAAGTCACCTTCTCCAGCTTCTTTGCACTGCTGTACGTCTCCAGGTCAAAGTAGAGGGGAATCTGCAGGAGGCGGCTCACGTGGTCCACATCCGCAGAGTACTGGAACCGCCGCAGGAGCAAACAAAAGCGGATTAGAGCCTTCTAACCCCACAGCAGCCATGAAGCTCTGAAAACAGAGACTGAGACAGACGAGAATAAACCTGCCTTCTACTCTGTAGAACTTTCTAGCGGTCAATTGAGCAGCTGCAGAGAACTTCCATGCAAGTCAATGAGGAAAAGTCAACGGGGAAACTACGAAAATATATAATACATAGCCGTCGTTTTTGTCAACATTCAATCAGGGTGCCGTTTCTTGCTCTCAAAAATACCCAGACGGAATTTGAACGTTTTGTTGCATTTAAAGTATATAAAGGCATTCAAGAAATGCCTATTTGATTGACAGGTCTCAGATTGGTGACAGCCAACCAGAAAAGCAGGTTCAGCAAGGCAGGGGGGAACAGTGTTTATGTTGCTATAACACTCTGCTTCTCTTCCTGGTTTCTCCACATAAACTGTTTCTAGTGGTTTGGAGCAGGTTAAGTATTCATTCAATTGAATTAATCACAGTGTGCACAGATACAGTAGATAGTAAAAACTCTGGCTTTATTATGGTTACCGTAATTTTCGGACTATAAGCCGCGCCTTTTTTCCCATTTTGCGGCTTATACAACGCTGTGGCTAATCTTTGAATATTATAGCTAACGGCCACTAGGGGGCCTCCTAAATCTATGGATTTTTAAGCGGCGGGCTCCAGTGCGGCTTATATATGTAAACATCATTCAATTTAGCTGCTGCGGCTTATACTCCGGTGCGCCTTACAGTGCGGAAAATACGGTACATATATATGGTAGAAGATGCACGTAAACGGTTTTCTATATCTGGGAAATACTACTACTTTACAGAGTACAGGGATGCAAACACATGTATGACAAAAAAAGAGAGAGCTACCCGAAGTCGGAAAAAATATGATGGCATGATATCGTATTATCATGAGAAGGCCTATGCTATATGCTATATGCCTAGAAAGATAAAAAATATATTAGTTACTCAGTAACTAATATGCCTTTTTAAACTAAGTTAATTTATTTTCACACACACACAAACACACACCTCTGCATTGGATATGCGATCACAGGTACAGGTACTGGCAGTATAGGCCTGGCACTGTCCCTGATCTTATCTGCTGCTTAGGGGGTTTCTGGAAGAGGGTTTCGGAGAAGCTGTGCAACACTTTGTGTGGTTATTGTTGTTGTCACTTTCCTCCGATGAATGTCTGCCTTACAGTGTGCATACAGGGCATGTACACCCCTGCTGGCATAATTAATTTCTTTAATGCAGTGTGTGCATTTAGCACATCCTTTTTTCTCATTTTTTTTGAAAAAGTCAGACAGTGGAAAGTTATGCTTCACTGTATTCACCTCAGTCATGGCTTCTAATTTTAGCCATGACCAGTTCCAACTGATAATAATTAATCATAATTAATGTGTCGGGTCGGGCCGGGCTCGGACAGAACGTGCACGGGCTCGGGGTCGGGCTTGATTTTCTGAGCCCGATCTAAGCTCTACCGTGCGCATGCGCATTCAATGTTTCGACGCGACGGCAAGCGCTTTGATTGGTCCCCTAACAAAATCATTTCCGGAATCACTTTTCTTTACTTCGAAGGCGAGGGGGGGTCTCAGTCAGTCAGATTACGGAATATTGACACCTGTACGCGCGCACCGATCGACGCACCCCCCCCTCCCCCCCATTGTGCTTTTCATAACCAAACATACAAGGACTGAAATTGTGCTATGGTTCTCTTCCCAGACAGTTCCAGGATGTCGGCCTTAGCAACACAACGATAGGGTAGGTGGTTGAAACCTTAGCAACACAACGATAGGGTAGGGGGTTGATACCTTAGCAACACAACGATAGGGTAGGTGGTTGAAACCTTAGCAACACAACGATAGGGTAGGGGGTTGATACCTTGGCAACACAACGATAGGGTAGGGGGTTGATACCTTGGCAACACAACGATAGGGTAGGGGGTTGATACCTTAGCAACACAACGATAGGGTAGGTGGTTGATACCTTAGTAACACAACGATAGGGTAGGGGGTTGATACCTTAGTAACACAACGATAGGGTAGCGGGTTGATACCTTGGCAACACAACGATAGGGTAGGTGGTTGATACCTTGGCAACACAACGATAGGGTAGAGGGTTGATACCTTAGCAACACAACGATAGGGTAGGTGGTTGATACCTTAGTAACACAACGATAGGGTAGGTGGTTGAAACCTTAGCCACACAACGATAGGGTAGGTGGTTGATACCTTAGTAACACAACGATAGGGTAGGGGGTTGATACCTTGGCCAGCAGCTGAGGCATCAGAGGCATGAAGTGAGAGGAGAGTCGTCTCTTGTCCTGAATCTGGATCTTCTTGTCTTTCATACTCAGCATCTGATGCGCACACACACACACACACACACACACACACACACACACACACACACACACACACACACACACACACACACACACACACACACACACACACACACACACACACACACACACACACACACCCCTCTTTTTTTTAGTTTGGTGAGTGATTTCACAAAACAAAATATGCATGTGTCTAGAGCAGTCCAACCGACCAGGGATTTGTGATTATGAAGGAGCCAAATTCCATTTGCCAGTATTCAGTCTGAAAATAAATATGTCAGATGCTTCCCTAATGATTGCAGAAGTATTCAAAATTATATATACACCGGTATATATAAAGTTACATTTATCTGGGAGCTCGAAAACATAAACCAGAAGAAGGATTGTAAGCAATGGTGTATGTGGTCTGTGTATGGGTGAGAGTCTGCGTGCGAGTGAGTGAGTTAGTGAGTGAAAGAGTGAGTTTACATGTGTGTTTATTTGTTTCTTTGCATCTCGGTCCTCACCCTCTTGCCCTGCACTCTCCCCACAGGAGGGATGGCCTGGGCTGCCCTTCTGACGGTACACAGCAGGAGTTCCAGAAGGGCCCCTTCCTCCTGATTCGACAGGCCTTCAATTACGGCAGGAGAGCGGGAGAGAAAGCCACAGCAGAGAGAGGGAACAAAAGATAATAATCCAGGACGGAGTGACACAGCACAATAACAAACACAATGTCAAAATTAAAATAAGAATAAGATGAGATGGGGAATATGGTCTGTTGTTGGATGAAGTGAACTAGAGATCTCCAAGCATGGATACCTCAAATATACGTCATCAATGGTTCCTTGCACGGACATACGCTGGAGGTTGAACATTTTACATGTGAGCAAACCAAGGCCAGTCTCCGCTCCCACGCTGGGTCCACTACAGGTCTACAGATAAGGAGAGCTGCGTGGTTTACCCTGTCCATGCTCACAATCCTGAAGCAGAAGAGACGTCATCGTCTCCCAGTCCCGGAGCTCCAAGCCGGCCACGGTCCACAGACTGTCCACCAGGTAGGCGCCGTGGTCATGGCACTAGGGACGGACAAAAGGACATGAATTCAATATGTCCCCCATTATGCAATCAACCCAACACATGCATTGAGCATATTAAGCCAAAAAGGTAATAGGGTTGAAAGATGAATTGAACCTAAGCAAATATTAAGATTCAAACGTGACCTTATTTCATCGTTAATTGGAAAGTCTTGTGTCCAATAAGGTACAAAGAATACAAAAGCAAATACAAAGAAAATAATTAAACTACACAAAAAACCTGTGGTACAACAACAGGTACTCTATAATGTATATTTATCTTTACGATATGGTATTTAGATGAAGAATAATTTGAAGAATAACCTCGCTCTGCAGGAAGAAGGTGATGAGAACGTTGAAGAAGGCTTCCCTAGGGCTCATCGCTTTGGCCTGCTCTTCACGGACCACCAGAGTCTTCAGCCTGACACACACACACACACACAATACACAGACATCCTGAATCATGAACAATACCAGCATGAAAGGCTAATTGCAGATGAAATGCGTTTGGTCGTGGATGCTAAACATATCGAAACAAACCTATAAAAAGAAAGGTAAATAAGAAGACATCACCTTTTTATTGAGGTTTTCGCCATAGGAAATTAATACTTAGATTTGCGACCAGCGCAGCACAGGCACAGCTCAATTTACGAGCCAGGCCATTCATTGGGGATCATGGTATGGTTATGGAGAGGGCCGAGGATGGAGGATTACTTGTGGTAAAGGAAACATCCAGCAGCGGCAGCGAGGCCTCGGTGTGCAGCAAACACCAGAGTGTACACATGCGCACATTCCTCCTCCTGCAAGCCTTCTTCTGAAAACCTAACACACACACACACACACACGTGCACGTACATACATGAGACAAATACATCCACACATACGCAGACACACACGCCCACACACGCATGCACACACTTACTAAGCAAGGCTACTTTAATCAAAGGCTTGCTTTGATTGGGAAGTTAAAGACAGGTGAGTCACCCGTATATGTCAGTGTGAGAGCCACATGGATCTGTTGTGGCACACACAAGCCCTGAGTCGTGGGCCGACCTTCGGTTTAGTTAATTGTGTTAATCCAAGTCACAAAAGTGTGTTTTTTTATATATATATATATATATATATATATATATAAAAACTTTATCCTCAATATCTTATCTGGCAGCACACTGAAGACTGAGTATGTTTTAACAACATTTAGAGTATCGTGAAGGGCTAAAGCTACAATGTATTCTTGATTCATGAAACAGAGACAAGGGGATTGAGAACACACATGCACACAAAAAGGGAACGGGATGTATACAGACACACTCACTGCTGGATCAACAACAGCAAGTTAACCGCTTCCGCGGCTACGTCTGGCTCCTTGTCAAACACCATGGTCAGCATCCTTTCCTAAACGCGCGCGCGCGCACACACAAACACAAACACAAACACAAACACACACACACACTAACTAGACATGTAAGGGCCCCACAGACTGTGATTTCTTTTAAAAAAGGCCTAAAAACCCATCTTTTTAGAAAAGCCTTTGGCTAAACTGCTATTTATTTATTTTATTGATATATTTTCTTTTAATGTGCATTGTAGCACTTTGAGATCATTGAATTGATATAAAGTGCGTTATAAATAAAATGTATTATTATTACTATTATTATCTAGCTGCAGCACTGAGCAGAGAGGAGGTTTGATGGGTTATTCAGCAGAAGGAGAGACAGGCAGACAGACAATCAATAGAGGAGGGACAGAGAGAGACAGAGACAGAGCATTATTAAACCTTCAAATATGAAGAATATGAAATAAAATAAAAGAGAAAAATAGAGAGGTGGAGGAGGAGACATAGGGAAAGGAGGGCAACAACAATGGCTAAAAAAAAGAAAGTGAAAAGCAGAGAGGGGAGAAGGGAGGGGGGGAAGGAGGGGATGAGAGGATGAAAGGGGAGGTGTAGAAGTCCAGTCCGGAGGGAGGGCTCACTTTGAATCTGTTTGTGAAGAACTCAAGGCGTCCCAGGAAGTCTCTCTCCTGGTACAGGGCCTGCAGGGCACGCACACACTGCAGACGCACCACACTTTGCTGGAGGGAGGGGAGAACCAACCCCACACACACACACACACACACACACACACACACACACACACACACACACACACACACACACACACACACACACACACACACACACACACACACACACACACACACACACCATTAAGTGGGCAGAGTGAAATATGCTAATTCTGCACATATCCTAGGCTGGTGGTGGGATATGAGAAGCAGGCTGTTCCTCCCCTGGGACTGCAGCGCCTCTGCAAGCCCTGGTAAACAAACACCCAGGGCCTGAAACTGTAGACCTCGTTCCACCTTGACTGCTTTCTACTCATTATTAGTATTCTACTAGCATTTTGTCCCTGCTCCTCATCTTTCTTCTAAGGAGAGACACAAGGGAAATATAAAAAATATGACAACAGAAAGCATATATGCATAGAACTAGGGTAAGACATTTATTCAGACCACCGTGCATTGCTTGATTTAGTAATTAAAATGTTTTTTTTTAACATATACATTTATAAATAATATAAATTCATACATTTACATGGCACCTTTCAATACAAATAATAAACAAATCATAAAAATGGGCATGACAACAGGGAGAAACTGAAACGTAGTTTGCCTTCTCGTCCCTGTGGTTCTGGTTACCTTATCGAACAGGGTCCAGCCCAGGTACTTGAGGTAGCCGTCCTTGAGGAAGCTCTCTGGGTCGGTCCTCAGCCACAGGCCCAGCTCCTGGATGCACACGGCCCGGATGTCCGGCACGCAGTCGCGGTAGCGGTGCACAAACACCCCCCGCATCGCCGCGTTGATAAGCGACCTCACATCCTCTCTGTGTTCCAGCAGCTAGTTCCCAAAACATGGCAACACACAAACCCGCACGTCCGCACACAGAAAAGTTCTATCACACCGTTTTTGACACTGTCTGTTTGAGTGGCACATTGGGCAGCAGTATAGGGGAACAATATAGGTAAACACACACACACATAAACACTCCCAACAAAATTGTAATAACTAACAAATGTCAGTGGTTAATAATGGAAACAGTAGCAGTGAACTGTTTGTTAATATATGTGTGAAGTCTATAAGGTACCTACCCCCATGTCTACCACCCACTGGGGGCACCCCATGATGCATGCACTCTCACAATACTCCAAGAGACTTTGGATGAAAGTGTCCACCGAGCTGGTGTATATTTTTATCTATAACTTGCTGAGATGCCCACACATCCGTGCGCCTTAGTGGCCTCACATAACACACAAAGGTCTGCTTTTCTATCTTCTAACACGTCAATAGAAGACATGCAATAGCCTTTGCCTTGAATTCAATATTTCTCAGCCATGTCGCAGAAACAGCAGTGAATGGAGGCTGAACAACAACAAATATTCCATCCCATGGAGGACAAATATGAATTCAACTCATCCAATCAAATTTGCACTTTAAGTCAAAGCTCGCAGGGGATTGAGAATTATTTTGTGGCTAAGTATGCACTACAACCCTCACATTTCTCACTTTAATGTGGACAGCGGAAACAGATGGGAGACTCTCAGCTCTGCCCTCTAATGCCTTCGTTGAAAATAAGGTGAAAAAAGGTGTGTGTGTGTGTGTGTGTGTGTGTGTGTGTGTGTGTGTGTGTGTGTGTGTGTGTGTGTGTGTGTGTGTGTGTGTGTGTGTGTGTGTGTGTGTGTGTGTCATCCATGTAAAATAGGTTAGAGAAGAAGAGTGTGAGTGTGGGTGAGTGAGAAAGAGAGGGTGAGAGAGAGGGGGGAGAGACAAAGTGAGTCATTAAGAGATAGGGAGAAAAAGAGAGAAGGATGAGCAATTTAGAGAGTGAGGTTTGGGGGAGAGAAAGAGTGACGGAGGGATAGTGAGACCCAATTCACCCCTTGACCCTACCCCTCTGTTTTGCGCTTTCATGCATAGGGGTAGGGTGCCCAGATTCTTGTTGGATCAAGGGGTAGGGCCAAGTGGAAGGGCTACATGGCCCTCCAAATGGAGGTTTTTCAATGGCCAACTCAAAACCTCCCACCATGCCTTTGGAATAATCTGATGTAATGAGTAAACTCGTTGCGTTTGCTTGCGTAACCGCCATCAACAAAAACGTATGACGAATCAGGGTCTTGAAGGGTTATCCCATTTCAGAGGGGAAGAGCTTAGTCAGCACCCCTTGTAACCGTTCCGAGGGGCACTCGAAAGTCGGGGTGTGCGGCTGAATATATGAAACGGGATTGGGCAAGTGAGTAAGGGAAAGAGACTGAATGACAAGAGAGAAAACAGGACGGGAGCGGACAGAGGAAGAGAGGGAGAAAGAGGTCCAAAGTGTGTGGGAGGTGAGAAGCAGAGTGTGAGACCTCCTTGATGGCTGCCTGGAGCTCCTCCAGCCTCTGGGTGGCTTGGTCCTGGGGCGACTTGCTGCTCTCCGCATCGAAGCGCCGCTGTGCGGTCTGCAGCTGAGTGCCAACCGACACCCCCACCTGCACCACCGCGCTGATCATCTTCATGGCTGTGACACAAAACCCATGAGACCACACACCACATAAAACCCAGAAAAAAAAACAATCTCAGTCAGGCAAAAAATATATTTTCCGTTTTAATCCCGGGACAAATTTGTGTCCATGGGACCAAACCAACCACACATTCTGAAAAACTGGGCACACCGGAATTGGGATTGCCAATTCATTTAAACAAGAGGAGCTTTCTGAGTGCTCCAGATACAGGTCATCCATGAGAAGGTGGGGATGAGTCATCATGCTCGATGACGACTACAAACAAACCCAACGCTTGTGGGGTGAGCGTCGGAGCCCGAGCCCACCAGAGACGCCCTGGCCGCGGGGCGGGGGTGACTCACCCAAAAGGGTGCTGGTGTGCCTGAAGGCGCGGACCTGGGAGTCCGAGAGGCCGGTGAGCAGGTCCAGCAGGGAGCTGAAGAGGTAGTCGTCGTACAGGAGGCTGTTCTGGCAGGAGAACACCAGCACCTGCATCAGCTCACACAGTCCAGTCCGGAAGCGCTTCCACTGGGGCCCCAGGGAGCTCAGAGGGTAGTGGACCGACTCCTGGCCCGGGAAGAAGACACGGGAGTGAGGGGTGAGGACTAGATCTGCTTCTAGGGGTCTGGCCCATAGCGCTTGCTACAGCGTCGTACTTTGTTGCTACAAACTGTAACTCATGTAGCCTTCATCAGCTTTATAACGATAAGAGTAATAATACATTTTATTCATTGTGCTTTTCATGGCACACAAACCATATTTAATGGAATGAGTGTATTAATTTGGTATTTCATGCATACATGAAGTCGCTTGGAGTTGCTTGAAGATAATGAGATGACATTTAAAAACACCTTGTATTTAGATGCTACTAATATAACTCCCACCTCACTAAAATCCTTGGTCAGCACGTTGATGATTTCAGCATGCTGCATCTTGTCAAACATCTCTCTGGTCACCACCCCTACACAAACGACAGATATATGAGTGTATAGCTACGGCTAGCATGGTATTGCTGGCAATATTATAGATATTCCTTGACCAATAGAAGAGCACATTGTACCCTCTGCACCCAGTTCACCACGCAGTCCTTAGCGAAGGATAAAATGTGCTTTCAATAGAAGGATTAAAACAGCCTAGCACTGCATTGTTAGTAGCAGGAAGCTCAGTCGTGAAGGACTGATCGATTGCTTCACTGAAATCAGGGAGATAATCCTTTGAACTTTGACCCCGGTGTGCTCCTGTCATCTCTTCAACCCTGACCTTTGCAGCCGCAGCACTGAGTGATGAAGTTGACGAACACGAGAAGCCCCGCCTCCCGGTCCTGCTTGTAGCTGTCAATCCACTCGTCCACAATAGTCTGTAGACGGACAGCAGTAGGGCAGCCAATAAGACAACAGCGTTCAGGTCATGGGGGGATGTGGTTATTGGATATATCAGTTAGCAGCTGTCTCACCCGTTGGGTCCCATTAACTCCCTATTTTCCCTTCAAATAATGCAGAAGGCTTTGCAAGACCTTGGCCGTCATCCTCTTGACCAAATGGCAGTTATATGAATTGCCAGAACACGTCCACAATATACCGCAGCCCAGAATATTTGTACTTTATCAACTGATTTGTTCTCCAAATTGTGCTTGTCACAATTTTCTTGGCCACATCTGAACGATCTCCACTTGATAAATCAATAGTTTTTATGGGTATGATTCAAAATGACTAAAAAAAAGAATTGTGACCAAAATATTGAGTTAAGGAAGGAAAGTGACAGCTCTAAACTACAATAAGATGAACAACTACAGAACTAATGTTATTGCATACTACCAATTACATAATTCTATGTGAGTGAAACATTTTAAGTGCTCAGTAAGCTAGCAAACAAACTAAGTACGATAGAAATATGATGAGGAAAGAATATGACCTCAGGGCAGTGCTATTTCTCAGGCTCGACGCTGAAGTGACAGCAAACGCCCCGTGGTACAAAGTGGTATTACAAGGCGGGGTTAAGTAAATATCTCTGTAACAGAAAACCTAGACTTTGACATAAAATCAAAGCTGTCATATCTTCAAACTAATAATGTGGCACGTTGCATATTTAAGAGCACAACAAAAGGTTGGATGGCTGTGCTGTCAGTCATTAACAAAATGACCAAATGGAAGAGCTCCTTCCTCTCTGCGCATCAATAGGGTCACATCAATCAGCTCCCGACGGCGCATGATAATCGCTCTCATTGTGGGGTCTTAAAGCCTTACTTCCCCCTCATTACTCATGTGTCCGTCTGCCTGAGTGTCCGCCCCACCTCACCCCATCCCCCCAGAACACACACACACACACACACACACACACACACATTTATAAAAAATAGTATTCTTTTTTAATATGTAATCTATTCCCTCACCACTGTGGCACTCTTTCCGGAGCGGATGGCTGCATAGATGTCCTCCGCACGGATTGCCGGGGCCTTCTTCCAAATCCTCACAGGCCCGGGAAGAGAGGCCTGTTCTGGTGTCCCTTGGGAGGGACTGGGGCTTGATATGGGTGTCACTGAGGCTCTGCGCCTCAATTTCTTGAGGGGCTTCAGAGGAGAAAACATGAGCGGGCAACTCGATAAGGGATTTGTGGGCAATTGTGTGTAGCAGTCAGAAAAATAAGAAATGGCAAGGTGCAGAGACAAGTTGTTACCTTGTCTCCGCTTTATATAGCAATCATTTTTCTGGTGAATTAGTGGCTGGGCACATTGAGAAACTGATTAATGCAGAAAAAAATATCTTAATTTACCTGTTTGGGCACGGACACAGGGACAGGAACAGGCCGCTTTCTCTGCCGCCCAGATTCAAACTGGGCCTCAAACTCACTGTCAGGATCGCTAGTGCTGCTTTCCATCTCGCCCAAACTACAAAGAAGAATACATTTATTTCATGTTAAAAATGATGTGGTGAAATTAATTAATGCGTGGATTTTTTTTTTTTTGTGCTAATGATCAATACAAAACAAGCTTTTTCTAGGCGCATTTGCTGAGCCAGTAGCAGGTTATTAATTTAAGACCTAGCCTCTAGCTAAATTAAGGCATACCTTTCACCATCTGATTCCCGAATTGACTCCATGTTCTTGATGGGGATAAGAGGAATAAGCTATGTTCAAATAGGTTAAACACAGTGACCATGAACAAGTTACACCATACAAACACGGGTAAGAAGTGGCGGCTAGGGTTGGCTAAGTGGTTAGCATAAAAGTGTGAAAGCACTTTGAGCTTAATAAAGCTACAACAGCTACAATAGTTGGACCGTCGAAAAGACCTTAAAGTACCTACGACTGAGAACCATGTATTCCGTATCTAAAATGGGTTGCGACCAATTTTGATGTAGTTGGGTCAGACTATAACGCGATTACGAGTACAAATCAAAACGTTTTATCGTGTAGGCATGCAAAGTTTAGCTCCACTAAAACCGCGAAGTTCCTGGAAGCTCATTGGACGGATTGTGTGTGAGAGATTTTTGTTTTCTTTTGCCTTTTTGGTTGGGTTTTGGGGGTGGGGGCATTCACGTTACATCATTTATAAATATTCTGGGGACACCTCTGTACTCAATTCTACTTTGGAGCCAAACCTAAGTTTATTAGGCTACCTAAAATCACTATCGCATACATGGATCGAAGCAGCATACTTTTTTTTTTTTTTTGTATCATTATTACTTTGTTATATGTGTAGGCCTATGGCTATGGTAAATCATATATCAGAATGGATGAATTGCTTTTTGGGTCTTAGTCAATTACGATTCTATACTTACCAACCACTTTAATTAATCCAATATGAATAAACGTATGTCGGTGTGCTCTTGGCTATGGTAATCGAGTTTATGTCTGTGCGCGTCTATTAACGTATTTAGGACCCTGAGGTAGTTTCGCCTCCACGACCCCCATGCCGCCGCCCCCTCCACCGCAGGCACCTCACCCTGCTCGGCGGGCTGGTCCAGCCTACTGCACGGTCCATTGTTCGGCGATTGATAGGCTGGCAGCCTGAGAGAGATGAGAGAGACTGGGGGACGGGAATGCCCCATTCATACTCTACCCACATCTATACGCATTGTAACTCCATCAGTAAAGGCATACTGCCGATCTGCTCATGTAGCCTAAAATCCAGACAAATAGAAAGATAAGCGTCTCGGTTTTGGGCCACATGGGATAGATAGCCTGATCGCTTTTTGAGATTATTTAGTTTATTTTTTTTATTGTAGGCCTATGCACTGAATCGCCCGGGGGCTGTTTTTTTTCTTCTTTGGTCACGTTGACCGTTTATTTATCCAGAACACGCACTTCACTCGTTCTGTTCCGCTTCGAAAATGGATTTCCGACTCTCTTTTCTCAATGTCCCGCTGTTCGTCCTCTCCACGCTCGCTGCCCTGTCGTGGACTTCGCGGCCCGTGTCAGCGGGGAAGAGTTGCAGCGACACGCGGCAGGTGTATGCAGAGAAAGGCTACAGTACCAATACTGCTCCTCTGACTCAAATCTCCGGTATGACAGACTGTACAAGTAACCGTTTTGGATTTCATTAATTCATACTGTTGTCTGATATCTGTGCTTGTAGATTCCTGGCTGAAAAAGGGCTAATGTGCAGAATGCAACTTCACTCAATTGGCATGTTACATAGGGCGAACAAATTGCGAACACCGGTGCAACAAAGAACCTCGCCCCTAATTAGGGGTGTCTTGGAGGCTGTACTGTGTGAGGTCCTATAACCATTTGTTAGCGGCAGTCGCGTTTTCTTTTTAAACAGTATGGGATGAACCGTAGATTGTTGTGGTCTCACGGTGGTTCATATAGCCTACACATTTTAATTTCAACATGGTAGATTACACAATACACTGTATTTGAATAGAACAACATGGCATTATGTTTCGTTTCGGATTTGGTGTTTGATGGGGATTTGGAGTCTAATATTGTCTGAAAGGTGTGACTGACACAGACAGTGTCTTTAGGTTTTGGGGGTTGCATTAATGAGCATTGTGTTTATGGAAGTCTGTTCCCGGCGGAATCTAGTAATGCTTTACTTTGGAATTAGGGGGTGTACAATATTGATTGATAGCACGTGTGTGTGTGTGTGTGTGTGTGTGTGTGTGTGTGTGTGTGTGTGTGTGTGTGTGTGTGTGTGTGTGTGTGTGTGTGTGTGTGTGTGCCCGCGCATGCTTGTTATCTATGCTGAGTCTTGGCTCACTGTCCCGCGGGCCTGGGGAGCAGATGGCCAGGGAAACGAGGGATGTGGAGAGGTAGTTCTGAAATGGAAATAGAGGGATAGAAACCGCTAATAGCAAAACACACACACACACACACACACACACACACACACACACACACACACACACACACACACACACACACACACACACACACACACACACACAGAGAACAAAAGCAGTATGTTGAGAATCGGAGAGGGAGGATTTTTTGGTTCCAGGTTTATTAAATATAAAATGTCAGACAGCGTTAAATCATTAAAGAATATTGGAAAAAAAAAACACCCCTCATCTTAATTGCTGTCTGCATGTACCCCCCCCCCCTTGCTTGACGTTTGCATATCATTACTTTTGACATATCAAGGCCCAACCTGAGTTGACAAAGAAGACAGATTGAAAATGCATTATTCATGTCGGCAAATTCTAATTTTTGTCAAAGGTGATTATTTATTTATTTCTCTTCTTTTAACCACAGTAAAATAGAAAAGTAACAGGGTACTGATGATGAGCATCTTATTTTAGGCATTTTTCACCCTACAGCATCACAAAACAAAATCATTAACCACACAATACCAATCAACAACAACCTCACCATGAGGACATTTCTAAGGTAAGATATAAGATATAAGATGAACTTCATCAATCCCAGACGGGATTTATGGGAGAACTTAGGTTAATGACTGCGATTGGTTAACAGCAGTGCGCTCCATTCCGTCTGATTGGTTGTGGGCTGATTGTTGCTTATTTCCTATTGGTCCAGGTGAGCACCTGCGGTTGTGTCCCCAGGACTACACCTGCTGTTCGAGTCAGATGGAGGAGACTCTGTCCCTGCAGAGCGAGAGAGACTACCTCAAAGCCATCGAAGACACCAGCCAGTTTCTCTCCACCACCTTCACCCAGAGACACCGCAAGTTTGACGGTGAGACGAGGCTCACTGAACAAGCTAATGGAACAATTGGATCATAAATTGAGGCTGGATTTTCTCATGCTTGTCTGAGTTGTGTTTTGTTTGACTCCGAGCGGAGTCTTTCTTAAAAATATTGATAATTGCTCATGAAGTTGCTTTTAGTTCTTCAGACCTTGTGTTTCTTTGCAGATATTCAGCATAATTCTTCCCATATCTCTGATTTATATTGTCATTTTTGTCTTGGTGTTCCAACTCTTTTCCTTTATGTAACCAAACCAATGAATCATTGAAGTAGACGGAGAAAGTAGGAGACTGCATGTGTCCTAAATAAAGACGATGACTAATATATTTAAATGCGAGTATATTAAGGTGGGATTTACAGATAGACTGGATCTTATGTAACCATCACACTGGGCTTTTAAACCAGGCTGAACGCAGCGCCTACACAGAACGAAGCTGTCTTGTAACTGAGAGGTGTAGGGGCGTGGGTGGTTGTATCTGGAGCCAACATCTATAACCCTGCCTGCTTCTATGTGTCTCTCAAGAGTTCTTCAAGGAGATCATAGATCTGTCGGAGAAGTCCATGAACCAGATGTTTACCACGACGTATGGAAGACTGTTCACCCAGAACGTCCGTGTGTTCCAGGAACTGTTTTCAGAACTTCGCAAATACTATTCCGGTGGGTTGAGTTGTTTTGTTCTTTACATGGAAACAGATCATGGTGTAGATCGGTTGATGCAGTGCTCTACTCGATGTAAAGGTTTTGGCATGTTTTGGGGACAGAATTGAAGAAAGAGATGCTGGAGAATTGATAGATGCCATATGTCATAGTGACAGTCTATTTCACATCCCTGTTGCTTTGTTTTGGCTCGACAGCAGCTACTTGGCAAGCCCAGGCCCGATCTGTGTTCGTACAGCTTAGTCTACCATCTCATCGTCATAGAGAGGCACTTGCGGTTTTGTGCATGGTAGAAACCGTAGCTGCGGATATTAGAATAAAAATCACCTCCAACAGCCTACTGAGTAAAGCACTTGTCAATTACAGTAATATTATATGTAATGGCTTAAAATCTTAAAACCAATAAACAAACCAATCTGAGAAACTACAAATATGGATTGCATATATCATATTAACAAAATATAGCATTTTTTATTCATCTATCTCGATTTTAATTCATCTTCCAAATTCCCTGTCTGGGATCTCATCTTGTATTGAATGTATGGTTTTGTCCACAGGGGGCAGCGTAAGCCTATCGGAGGTCCTGTCTGACTTCTGGTCCAGCCTGGTGGAGCTGGTGTTCTCCCTGGTCAACCCCCAGTACCAGTTCAACGATGACTACCTGGAGTGTGTCACCAAACACGCAGAGCAGCTGCAGCCGTTTGGCGACATGCCCCGCAAGCTACGCGTTCAAGTATGTACCCTGAAACTTAAAATGAGTTAAAGTGTTTGTCGTACAACAACACGGTAAACCTATTTAAAACAAAACCTAGTACAGATGGTACCGAACTCTCAATCAAAACCTAACCGATCTGGTTTTATTCTGTGTGGCTGTGTTTTTAAGGCAGCAAACTTTGATTTGAAAACCCAATTTCATCCACTCTTGAAATTGAGTGAGCATTGATTTTGGTCTGTGAAGCAAAAGGCTGGAAAAGCGAATCATGAACAAAACCTGCAGCAACAGGGAAAAAACCACAGTGCAGCTCTGAGTTTCGTGGTTCACGGGTGTTCTCTGTGGAATTCACAGGTCTCCAGAGCCTTCATCGCAGCCAGGGCCCTATCTCAAGGCCTGGCCACTGGCCGCGACATCGTCAACAAAGCCACCAAGGTGACTGATTGCCCTCCGTCCTCCACCATCGCCGCTGGTGCTCACATCTTTTGTGTCGTGGAAAAATGTATCGTAACTGTACTATCCCATTATATAAACCTTGTATGTATAATAACTTATGAATTGAAAAGGAATTTGTATTCTCCTTGGACCTAGAGATGTCTCCCTTCCTTTCTATAATTGAAAGGTGTGGAGATAGTTGGCATTTGCATTGCCACTGTAGCCACGAAGTCTGCCCCAACACTGAGGCCATGCCAATTGACTTCTTTGTTGTGTCGATTATTTTAACTGTCTTGTCGCCTTGCTTGCAGCCTTGCAGTCACGTCCACTTCCCCCATAATGTATTGCTATTTAACTTTGTCTCTCACGCCATGGCTGACTTCCACCATGGCAAACCCTAAACCCTCCACCATGGCCAGTCCTATACCCTCCACCATGGCCAGTCCTATACCCTCCACCATGGCCAGTCCTATACCCTCCACCATGGCCAGTCCTATACTCTCCACCATGGCCAACCCTATACTCTCTACCATGGCCAGTCCTATACTCTCCACCATGGCCAGTCCTATACTCTCCACCATGGCCAACCCTATACTCTCCACCATGGCCAACCCTATACTCTCCACCATGGCCAGTCCTATACCCTCCACCATGGCCAGTCCTATACTCTCCACCATGGCCAACCCTATACTCTCCACCATGGCCAGTCCTATACCCTCCACCATGGCCAGTCCTATACCCTCCACCATGGCCAGTCCTATACGCTCCACCATGGCCAGTCCTGTACCCTCCGCCATGGCCAGTCCTATACCCTCCACAATGGCCAGTCCTATACGCTCCACCATGGCCAGTCCTGTACCCTCCGCCATGGCCAGTCCTATACCCTCCACAATGGTCGCTCCCCCTCACCTTTGTTTCCCTTGCATTTATTGGCCACGATGGGGAAAGTTTCCCTACAAGAATCCTGTAAAACCATTGTCTCGTTGAATATATGCTTGGGAGTTGTGCTACCAGTATCTTTAAAATGAGATCCCAAGTTATCCTTCATCACTTTGCCACCCACCCTGTTTTTGACGTGGGTCGTTGTGTGTTTTCTAGCTGAGCGCCGGTTCGGAGTGCGCCCGGGCCCTGATGCGCCAGTGGTACTGCCCGCTGTGCCGGGGCGTGCCCACGCTGCGGCCCTGCCACTCGCTGTGCCTCAACGTGATGAAGGGCTGCCTCGCCAACCAGGCCGACCTCGACACCGAGTGGAACAACTTTGTCGGTGGGCACGTGCGAGGGAGAGAGTGGGGGGACGCGACGTGCACGCTAGTTAGTTATGATAGAGCGGCAGTCGTTCTTGTCGGATCGGATAGATGTTCTACGGCTATGTCGGTTTTATATTTTTGCATCGCTGTAGCTGCCAATCGGTGAGGACACGAAAGGTCACATGACATTCTTGACTTCATGATGATGTGATTTAGTTATGGTCCAGAAATCATTGCACTTTTCCCTCATATCTTGTGATGAGCGTGATTACTACTTTGTTATAGATCTCTCTCTCTCTCAGACTCTCATCTAGTTCACTCTGTCCACTCCTAAATAATTATTTTGTAGTTGCAAAACTAATTCTAACACGGTTTTATCGACCTGGGTTTAATATTTTCCTTTTGGCGGCCCGATAAACTATTGGCCAAGATTGCTTGTTTGATTCCCAGCAGCAAGGTTCTGTGTTAAATCCCCATGTCTGCCGTCTACCTACCTATCTACCTATCCTATAGCATGAGGCCTAACCCCCTATCAGGCTGCTGCTAATCGAGAAGTATTTTCAAATTGAGACTAAACAACGAGAGTAGAGTCGGCTACAAGGCCTACACTGTTCAAGCAATGATTGACCTTGGGTCGACCTCGTATGTTGATCCCCATCGTCCTCCTGTCAGATGCCTTGTACCAGGTGTCTGAGAAGCTGGAGGGCCCGTTCAACATGGAGCTGGCCGCTGAGTCCATCTCCGTCAAGGTGTCAGAGGCCATCATGCACATGCAGGAGAACAGCGTCAGCATCTCAGCCAAGGTGAGCCGCAGGCGCTCCTGAAAGGAACGTCAGAAGCCGGGCGGGACCGTGGTGGGAGTCGTTATACGTGGTCAAGGGGAAAGGCTTTGGATTTCAACTTCCGATGTTCTATCTACTATCTAACCTATAGAAGTTATACTATTTTCGATGTTACCTTGTGTTACCTCTCCCTCTCCTTCCACCATTTTCTTTGCTGATTTACATTGAGGATAACATTGGAAGCGATTACCAAAGACACATTTCCAAGAAATTGCACGTCCAAGAACTACACACATATATTACCATTCCTTTTTAACGATTGATGTTATTTATGTTAATTTATTTATGCTATTTATGTCAAAATGCAACAACTTGAAATTAACTTTCTTCCATTTAAATGACGCTGACAGTATTGTGCACTTCCATGCTAACTGTGCTAACGAGCTAACAATGCTAACCGAGCTAACTAGCTATGCTATGTGTGTTCAGGTGTTCCAGGGCTGTGGGAGCCCCAGGCCTGCCCCGGCTCGATCCAAGCGCTCCCCCAAGGAGCCGGGTGGGAGCCGCAAGCCCTTCCGCACGTACAGTCCAGAGGAGAAGCCCACCACTGCCGCCGGGACCAACCTGGACCGCCTGGTGAGTTGGGAAGGGGGGCAGAGAACCTGCTCATTAATGACTCGTAAAAAATTATTCATAATACTTAAAGAAAACACATGAGGTAGTACACATCTGTCTATGAAAGCGGTGCTAGTTTTAAAGTTGACGTTAGAACTCAACACTGCAGGGACAAATCGACTGAATGCCAGCTAGCATTCATCTCAACCTTGTGCTCCAAAGCGCAGCGACTCTGTGCTTTAATGTGACTCACAGTGTTTCCTCTCGCCCCCGTCCAGGTGACTGAGCTGAAGGAGCGACTGCGGCCGATGCGGGGCTTCTGGGTGTCTCTCCCACATACCATCTGCAACGACGAGAAGATGGCGGCCGACGTCAGCAACGATGACCGCTGCTGGAATGGACAGACCCGGGGCAGGTGTGTGTGTGTGTGTGTGTGTGTGTGTGTGTGTGTGTGTGTGTGTGTGTGTGTGTCTGTGTCTGTGTCTGTGTCTGTGTCTGTGTCTGTGTCTGTGTCTGTGTGTGTGTGTGGAGACAATATTATTACCAATGTCATAATATTGTCAACCAACAACGTACAAGTAATCATGAAATTACACTTACTATTCAGTTCGATCAATCTTTGTGTGTAGCTTGAGTATTGAAGCTTTTGCGGTTTGCTTGCCAGGTACCTGCCAGAGGTGACGGGAGACGGGCTGGTGAGCCAGATCAACAACCCCGAGGTGGAGGTGGACATCGCCAGACCAGACGTCCGGACCAGACAGCTGATCGGTGAGCTGAGGGTGGCCGCCAACAAACTGAGGCACGCGCAGGCTGGACAGGACACTGACTTCATGGACAGTAAGGACTTTCTTATGATTCTGGTGCAAATGGTCAAGATGACCAACTGAAATCAATCATCTTGTTTTATTTTAACAAACAATTTGTTGCTAGGATTACAGATAACACAATGAACTGCTGTATGTTGCTGTCCTCCATATTGCAGGTGAGGAAGGCAGTGGATCTGGGGGTGGAGACAGAGGTGAGAGGTACAATGATGATTGGCCAGGCTATGGTCCTAACTCCCCACCTTATAGCCAACCCCCTCGGAGCCCCTCCTCCATCCCTGCCAAAAAAACCCGTGTGCGAGAACGAAATGGCTCGAAGTGGAATAAGAACAATGGCCATGGAAGAGCGAGGTCAGAATCCTGCAGGCTCACGTTCTCCCCGCTCTTTCTGTTGTCTTTGATGGTTGCTGTCTCCCCCTTCTGGAGATAACAAGTTATTGCACCTTTGAGCACATTGGTCAGGAGTTTTAATGGAATGATGATCTTTTGTCTTAAGCACATGTCTCTTGGAAATAATTTTGCCTATTGGTCACACCAGCAAACACATGAAACTAATTGAATTTTGTAGGGGTTAGCAATAATTGTTAGCCAGCTAGTTCATAACACTAATACCTAACTTCTATTTACCTGGTTATACAGTACCAATATGTTTTTTCGTGATTGTACGATAACTGCCAGCTATCATATTTTATTTAAAAAAGATTACATTTAATATTCTGACATTCAGTTGGTAAACCTTGAATTAAGTTGAGGAATTAAATCAGAAAGGGAGGATGAAGAAGTGAGTCAGCAAGATCATTTATGTCCGCCATTTTAATAGTTGACAAATTATTTGCAGATATAAATGATGAATAAGGACAGACGTAACACCAGTAATTTATACTAGGCTATATTCCATTCTGTCTCCCTAAGGTAATATACAAAGCAGCTAAATACTTTGGAAGTTATGTCACTATTTTGAACTACAGTGGGTCATCTACTTAATTGTGTTCTGCTACATATGTGTATGTATTTTTTTTTATTTTTGTGATATTTGATTGTATTTATTTATTCATGTATTTATTCTGCTCGGTTTCATGATCAAAGTGTTCTTAAAATGTGTGTGTGTGTGTGTGTGTGTGTGTGTGTGTGTGTGTGTGTGTGTGTGTGTGTGTGTGTGTGTGTGTGTGTGTGTGTGTGTGTGTGTGTGTGTGTGTGTGTGTGTGTGTGTGTTCTATTTTGTGCATACCACTGGTGTGTTCTGAAGAGATGAATGTTGTCACAGAGAGTGTGTTAGAACATTGAATTATTGGTTTTGTATGGACTTTAACACAACTGAAATTGAAAGTTAACATAGATAATGGTCCTTAATTATTCTATGCAGAATGCCACCAAAACACAAAATGATGCCTGAAGCTTTTGGATTTAGATGTTTTCGTAATGGGCCAAATAAAGACACAAAATGGCACAAAGAGAATGTATAGATATCGGCAAGGACACTTTCTGTTAAACAGCAACTTAAGAAACCTTTATTTGTGAGGGGGAGGCAAACCGTTTATTTTCAGCTCATGTTAATAGTGTTCAGCATTCAATTCCAAAAATTTAGAGTATTGAGTTGATTTAGTGTGTTTGATTCAACTAAATCAAATGGATTCATTCACCACACAAAGCAGATGAATGAATTGAGGAAACATCAAGCTTTTTCTGTACTAATTGTGTACTTTGATATGTTAGAAATGAATTTCTATGTATGTTTTTCTAACACCTTGACTGAGTTTTTTAATGTAATTCTGAAAGTTCCTGCGAAATGTATCAGGATGTCATTATTACCGTACTGTAAACTCTATTATTTTGCACAATCACATGAGAACCAGTATTCAAACAGCAATGGCACAGTAATCCGAGATGCTTGTGACGATCAGACTTAAACTATGTTTGTGGCCTCTATGTTGTATTAGGACCATAGTCCTTTAGATCACAGCCTGTAGCCTGCCGTCGATACACTCTTGTAACACATTCCATTATGGTGAATGAATAGCACAACTTTTTCGTGTTGTAAATGTTGTTTGGTATTAAAATTAGCTTTTGAGCTTCATTAAAAAAAACATTAGGAAAAGTTGTTGCCCAGCGTTTCTTTTTTTGTACCGAGAAGATGGCTGATGTTGTTTTGTATATAAATGAGCTTGGATGCACTTCATGGCGTAAACATTCACGAAAGGTAAGGCCATCTATCTTAGCAGCTGTTCTTTAAAATTATGCTTGTCAGGTAAGATGGTGGACATGATGAATGTCCACCACCATCAAACAAGGACATGATGAATGTTACATCTTTAAGTCCTCCACACTGACATTAAACTTCATCATTTTAAAACATATCACATTGCGTTAATGTAATCACATTGTGTCACACACATCTCTCAGCTGTTTCCGTGTCGTCGATGCATTCGAAGGAGTCGAGTGAACTTTAGAGGCACGAAGCTACATCCACTAGGTGGCACCAGAGAAGTATCCTAGTGCTGACTGAACTCAATACTAAATGATTTTAATAAGTCATGGTTATATCTGTTCCTTTTTAAAACACTATTTCAGCTTCAATTAGATGAACTCAAGTTAAATTGCCTTACATAAGATTTGACTATTTGTTCATTTCATCCAAAGGTCAACTTTTGTTTTACTTTTAGGATGCATGAAACCTGTTTTCTAGGCACAAGCAGTAGGCTTAACTTACCACTGCACTCCATACACCCTTCTTCGAAGTATTCAGAGTTACTATTTTCAATTATAGGTTTGGTCCAGTGGGAGGGACATCTCAGACCCTAATTACTCTGCCCTCACACCTTTGACGGAAAGGACATGAGCTGACCTCCTCAATGCTTCGTAAGATAAAGTCAGCGACGATTAAATAGCATGAAAACCTGCTCTTCCCTTCAATGTGTACCATAGAATCATGCAAGATTGAAATTTATATAAATGAAATATATAAAAATTAGTTTAAAACATGCAGACATTTTGAGGACAACTAGAAAGGGCAAAACTCTGTTATTAATGACCACAAACACGCACACACACACGCGGATGCACGCACGCACACACACAGTTTATAGTTAAGAAGTTTTATGGTGTGTTAAAGGCAACGACAGCCCTCCCCTCTCTAAAAGGAAGTCACACTCGATGCTTCGGGCTTGTTGCATGAACTGCAAATCTACACTGGCGGTTATAAAACATGCAGCCTGAAACAAACCAAAAGCATCATCAACAAGGTGGGCTCAAGAGGGGGTCTTCTGATATAGCATTAGGCATGTGAAACACAAAGATATGGTTTCCTACAATTATATAGGTTAACTATGACGTAAGGATTTATTTAAAAAACTTTTGTTGCTCACATTGTTCTGAAATCTTTGAAACATAAAGGAAGATTCTGAACAAGGCTGACATACAATTAATTAATTCTCTTAATTGGCCAGAATCTGATTAGATTCAATTTTAGTGTTTGTTAAATAATTATTAGTAAATCTTGTTTGTTTGTTTCTCTTTACTTTTTAGTGCGTATTCAGACCGAAGAGGTTCCTCGATTGGTCTTTTTGAAAACAGAAAACCTCGGAGATACTGTCACTCTGCATTGTTGTGTTTTGAACGAATCTATATTTATTTTAAACAGGTTTAAGCAATCTCTTGAATTCATTCCCCAAGTGGATGCTTTATGAAAATTATTATTATCCATCCTTTAATTCAAGAATCACAGTAGGAGTTGGAGCTGACTTTAATCTGATAATCAGGGATATAAATAAAGAGGATGAAGCAAACTATTTCTGTAACCAAGGAACTCACTGTAAGAATAATTGGAAAACCGGCAAATTTTTGACCGTCAAAGGTAACATTATCATTACAACATTTTGCTTGTCTTGCTCATAAGCCAAAATATTTTTAAGCAATTTCATTAGGAGCAGTTGATTATTTGATGATGAATCTTGTTTTTAATCGTGCAGATGGCAATGACCAGAGGTTTGTCTCCCAGACTGTGGTCCAACAGCCTGTGTCAGCATCAGCTCAGCTGGGAGACCCTGTGGCTCTCCAGTGCTCTATTACCTCCCAGAGGACGGCCACAGTAACCAGTGCCAAGGGGAACCCAGTGTGTACTGGTTCAAATCAGGACCATCTCACCCTGCTGCCATTTATATGAATGAAAACAGTAGTGGTGAATGTCAGAATATATCTGGGCCTCCGTCTGCTCCACAGAGCTGTGTCTACACTCTCCCCAAGAACAATGTATACTCCTCTGATGCTGGATCCTACTACTGTGCCCTGGCAGCATGTGGGGAGGTGTATTACCTTGAGGACGGACTAAGAGAGGAGAATGAATAGCATACAAAGGAAATAAATACAACGACATATATTTAAACTGTCCAACAGACTGTTTGGACATAGTGAGAGATATGTATAGATCTCTGGTTCAGTTACTAGCTACTTTCAGACCACAGTGCTGGCACAGCCTGCACAGGATGAAACCTCAGATGCTTTGCCAGTAAAACCACAGCATTGAGGACAACATTAGATCACGAGACTAGACACTATGAAGGCAGCATCATCCGTGTCTCAGAAGCCAATCATTATTTATCGGTTATGTTGATGAACTCTTCTTTTTTACATCTTGTACTCGCACAAACACATACATCATGCACACACACCAAAATATTATATAGCCGGTGAGAATTACTCTTGCTTGGATCACATGGCCAAAATCTAGACTGCATTATTATTACAATATTTATTTTACAACTAAAACTGTCAGTTATTTAACCAAAAGGTAACAGGGGTTGAATTATAGTGGAAGATTCAATCGGTATTAGAAAATTGGTGAAAGACATTTGAAAAAACAACAAAAATGTGGTAGACAGAATTTCTCCTCATCGTACATTTAGGGAAACAAATGAAATAAATTCTGGCTTTCGATGTTTGTAATATGTGATAAAAACAATGCAAATGCCACGTTTTCAGTGTTCAGTTTGGATTGAAATTAAATGTGATCTCCACTTAGTTTTCTGTGTCGCGCAGTAGCCTTGCTGCTCTCAGTGTCCTTAAGTTCCAGCCAATCACTGATGATCTAGGATATGTAACGCCTGTGTTTTAAGGACAAACCTTTCACTTAAAGTCAGTACAGCACTAGTAGAGAACCGAAGCGCAACAATGTTGGCAAGAGTTTTTGCTTTTACAATTCTTATTGGGTCATGTAAGTAAAATTCCTCTAAAAATCTTACGTCCAAATTGTTTGACTTTGTCATTTCTGCAGTTTACTGTGTTTTTTGTTAAAAATACAAAATTGAAATCATTTGGGAAGAATAATTTAGACCAGTGATTATTTTATTTTTTTCAGCGATGACTGAGACCAAAGAGGTTCCTCCTATCGTATCTTTGAAAACAGCAAGACTTGGAGATAAAGTTACTTTACATTGTGGTGCTGAAAAGGAAAGTAGAAATATTTTATGGTACAAGCAATCGATTGGATATGTTCCCCAAAAGCTTGCTTTAATAGTGGGTGGATATAGTGAAATTATCCCTCCTTTCGATTCAAGTTTCACTGCAGCAGAACCAGACATGGATCTGAACATTAGATCTGTGAGTAAAGAAGATGAAGCAAACTATTTCTGCCAAGAGCATTATTCAAAGGATTGGAGTGGACTTTTTTTGTCTGTCAAAGGTAAGATATCCAGTTCTACTTATTTTCTATATCATCATCTGAAAGTAGCCCAAATATATAGTATTTCTCAGCTTTGATGATGATTATATTATGTCAATGTTCAGATCCCAATGACCAGAGGTTTGTCTCCCAGACTGTGGTCCAACAGCCTGTGTCAGCATCAGCTCAGCTGGGGGACCCTGTGGCTCTCCAGTGCTCTATTACCTCCCAGAGGACGGACCCCAGTAACCAGTGCCAAGAGGAACCCAGTGTGTACTGGTTCAGATCAGGACCATCTCACCCTGCAGTCTTTTACATGAATGGAAACAGGAGTGGTGAATGTGAGAATAGTTCTGGGCGTCCATCTGCTCCACAGAACTGTGTCTACACTCTCCCCAAGAACAATGTAGACTCCTCTGATGCTGGGACTTACTACTGTGCCCTGGCAGCATGCGGGGAAGTTGTGTTTGGAAATGGAACCAAGCTGGACCTAATATATGCTGGACCTGGTCAATATATTTTACTTCCTACTTCCAGTTTATTTGGAAAATATTTAATTAAGAAGATAATATACACTGAAGTTCATTATATGTGAATTTTATTCCATACATTGTATCTTGCATCACTTAATGTGAATGTAATGGTACAGAATATGACATGAATCTACAGATTCCCATTGTTGTCTGTTTCTAGATCACAACTTTTTAGCGATCTTGGTGCATCGGATTCTGTTGGCTTGCTTTCTGGTTGTGATTATAATCCTCATTCTAATCATACATTACAGGTTAGTGAGCATTGTAACACTACAGCACATTCACACATTCAACCCCTCATATCAGGAGCATCCTACCCAGGTTTTAGTGTGCGATATCCTTTTATTATATATTTATACTTGGGTATTTATTACATTACAGGACAGAGAGAAATGGAAAGGTTCTGTAAAGGCCCTATGTGCAACGAGGAACTTGGAGGAAAGGTAACAGGGAACATTTGTTACATGAGGAACAAAATAACATTTGAACATTGCTGTACATTTCATTTTATATTTGTAAGACTTCAAGCCAAAACAGGGGTTAGATGACTACTAATATGTACCATGTCATGACTCTTGTCAACTGTGAGTCCTCTCTGACGTTTGCGAACTCTGTTTTAGGACATAGAAAACGGATTCCTTGAACTACGCAGCATTGGAGTGTGAGGGAAGACGAACAGTGGATGACCCAGAAGAGTCTGTTATCTGCTGTCAGAGAAACCTGCAACTGAAATCCATCGATCTGGTCGAAATATAGTTAGAATTCCTCAATATTGTGATGCATCTGAAGTATATTTCCAAAGGTGTTAAAAGTACAAGCTTAAAATACGTTGAGAGAAGATAAGGTAAACAGTAACATTACGACAATGCTCGGATAGCACTCAACAATAGCGAGAGAGATGATAGGAAGCAATACTTAAAGCGCTATTTTTCATTAGCTTGTAGTATTAACTACCACTTAACATTGGTCGTTATACAATGCTTCAGTTTCTGAAGCTGCACAGAGCACATTCACTTGGGCTCATTTTGGTTCTAGCCATAATGTGTGTCCTTGCCGAATGTTTTTGTGTCGCTGTAAAAATGTTCATGTGTTTCATTCATTTTCAAACGTTCTAAATTTTTTGTTAATAATGGAATTTAATGAATTGATGGATTTTCTATTGTTTATCTGATGTGCTGCAAAGATGAATCTATCCACTGGTGTTTGTGCATTTCTGAGGTGTTGATGAAAATAAGAATTGGAACACCAATTGGAACATTTCTATGTACAAAGAAAGTGAATCCCTCATATTTCTTTTCAAGTAGACATTACATCAGTGTTTATCAAAGAATGGCTGAATAATCACTATTAAGTATGATATCCTCACCTGAAAGTTACTATTTAACAATCTATGTTTAGATAAAAAAACAATGTAATATTTTTATTATAATAAAACAATTTGTAGTGCTGTATAGTTCATAATTTCATATTTTGTGTGTATATAAGATGTAAAAACAGTTGTATCATATGCAATAGGTATCAGTTATGCAGTTACGGAGTAAAAATGAGGATATCACCGGGATGCAACAGATTTGGCTCTTATATTCATAAGGCATATTTAAAATTTAAATGTATTAAAAAAAAATAATTTATATTTTAAGCTGCTTCAAGAAATGGAAGCCTCTAAAAACCTTAGAGGCCAATAAAGCCTGATTCTGAAAAAGCACATAAAGATACCTACATATTTCCTTCTTGTTATTTTTTTACCACTGTGGTGGAAACCGAGAGCATCGCCCCAAGCAGGGGCTGAGCTGAGGGGCGAGGACTGTGGCTACACGTCTCTGTTCTACACGCACAACCAGCGCTCTGAAACATCCATCGACCTGGCTCAAGGTCAACAGGACGTGCTGCTGCGGTTATTCAGTAAACAAGCATGAAATGCACACGCATTTCCTATCACTGACCGAACCTGAAAGGGGATTTTTGTGTTTGTGAAGAGAGATTTTTTTATGGGTACTGGGTGAACTGAATGATATGGCCACATGTTATGTACAATATACAATAACTCTACACAATACTATTATTTGAAGTAAGACACTGTTTGTAAAAACAACATGACATTGATTCAACATTGTCCCCATTGTTGACGCCTTTGTTGTGTCTCGTCCTGTTTGGCCAGGTAGCTGCCAGAGGTGATGGGAGGACGAGACAGCTGATCGGTGAGCTGAGGCTGGCCGCCATCAAACTGAGACCAGCGCAGGCTGGACAGGACACTGACTTCATGGACAGTAAGGACTTTCACAGATGAGCTTCCTAATGATTCCGGTTTAAATGGCAAAGCTGACAAACTGAAATCCTTCATCTTGTTATATTTAAACCACCATTTGTTGATAGGATTACACATTACATGATTACTTGCTGTCTGTTGCTGTCCTCCATATTGCAGGTGAGGAAGGCAGTGGATCTGCGGGAGGAGACAGAGGAGGGAGGTACAATGATGATTGGCCAGGCTATTGGCCTAACTCCCCGCCTTACAACCAACCCTCGCAACTCCTCTTCCCACCCTGCCAACATCTCTCGTGTACGAAGCGGCTCAATGTGGAGAAATGTATGCTTGTACATTATTGGCTTTGCATAGACTTAACAAAAATGAAATAGAAAGTTAACATTGATAATGTTCCTCAATTATTCTATGCAGAATAAAACAACAACACAAGACAATGCCTGAAGCTGTTGGAGTTAGATGTTTTTGTAATCAGCCAAAATACAGCACAATGAGAATGTATATTGGCAAGGACACTTTCTGTTAAACAGCAACTTAAGAAACCTTTATTTGTGAGGGGGGGGGGGGCAAAGAGGTTTTTTTCGGTTAATGTTGAGCATTAGCATTGAGGTTTTTCTGTATTGGTGAACTTTGATATAATGCTCCTGCCTAAAGTTATTTCATTACTTTTCATTACTTGAGAACCAGTATTAAACAAAAATGGCACAGTAACCCGAGATGCTTGTGACGATCAGACTTTGTGGCCTCTACATTGTATTAGGTAGTCCTTTAGATTCCACTCTGTAGCCCGCAGTCAGTTCTCTCTTGACATTCCATTATGGTGATGAATAGCACAACTTTTTGTACTAAAATGAGCTTTGGAGCTTCATTCAAGAAAACACGAGAAAAAGTTGTTGGCCAGTGTTTTCCTATTTGTTCTGAGAAGGTGGCTCGTGTTGTTTTTTTACATATGAGCTTGGATGCTCTTCAATGCGTAAACAATCACTATACAGTAAGTAATTCCTCCTGCAGCAGTTCTTTAAAATGAGGTTTGTCAGTCATTTCAGAGGTATCCAGGTAAGATGGTGAACTGGGATTTTTTAAATCCTGCGTACTGCCTGGCCGCTGCCTGGCCCCTGCCTGCCAAGCCACAGGCCCCGGCTCCGGCGCTGCAGCCGGATGCTACTCATAGCACCGACAGCACGTCATGAGTGATTGCTGTTCGTTTGTGCGGCGAACTGAAGTAGTAGTCATTCATCCTCAAAATTGAAAGCCACGGTAAAAAACGTAAAGGCAGTGCCGGGAAATTGAGAGACAAAAAGATTACGTCTCTAGCCGATGCATTTAAATGTCAGAAATTGACTCACTTGTTCTTTTGTACGTCTGCGCCAACTAATGTTGGCAGTAGTAATGTCTCTGCAAAACAACCAAAACAACTAGATGGCGCCAGAGTTTTGTCTTATTACTGAATGAATTCATGCAGTCTTATACTGAATGAACTCAAAACCAAATTATTATAATAGGCAATTTATTTCAATATTAAACCTCATTTTGACAAACTTAAGAGAACTTGAATTGTAATAAATTATTTTAGGTAACATTTTTTTTACCTAAAAATTTGACCGATTTTTAGGTAAGCTATTCTCCTTCTGTGAGGATGTATGCATTCTGCTGTCCAGGCACAAGCCAACCCAGTCTCACGGAAATACGTGACACTGTCACATCATTTAATCTATTCATCGTGATCTGGGACATGTAATTTAAAAAATGTTGTGCCAAAAAGCACACATTTCTAAATGTATGACAGTTGGCCACCCGTTTCTACTTTCACCTTTGATTCTGAGAAATTGGGCTCTTCACGGATATATTTAATGCAGGTGGGCTGCTCTGTAGGGCAAACCGCGACGGAAAAAAAGGTAGCTGCTTCATCTCTTCTTTATAGAATGAGTTTTAAATTTGTGCTTTTGGTACGAAAAATTGAAATTACGTGTCCAAGATCACGAATGAATACCGGTAGATTAAATGACGTGTGTCACGCATTTCCGTGAGTCTGGGATTCACAAGCAGTGGGCTTAACTGACCCTCCATACACCCTCCTTCGAGATGTTCAGTTTCCTGCTACAAACCTATTTTCATTTATTTCTTTGGCAGAGAGAGAGAGGGACCTCAGATCCTAATTTCCTCTCTCTGTTCTGTGATTGATATCCAATCAATTATATGAAATAAAATGTTTTCATGGAAAGTCATTATCGTTTAAATAACATGAATATCTGCTCTTCCCTTCAAAGTTTAATCATGCATCAGTGAAATGTATATGAATGAAATATATACAGATAAATGTAACATTTGCAGATATTGTGGAGACAAAGAAACACAAAGAAAGTGCAAAACCATGTTATGAATGCACACGCACACACACACACACACACACACACACACGCACACGCACACGCGCACACGCGCGCGCGCACACGCGCCCACACACATACACACACACTCGCCTTCCATCTGTACTAGACTTGCTTCTCATAACCAACCCATCAACTCTATTGACTTATGGAACGTTTTGCGTTACTGTGGCTAGAATGTGTTGTGCTCAGTCTATATTTAAACCAAACTTTCCACTCAGGTTTCAAGAGCGTGAGAGGTGTTGATAACGTGCAGTGGTACACTTTTTTGCAGTGGCTTTTTTTTGTGTACCACAGGTACACAAAAAAAGTTTCGGCATAGTGAGATATATTAACACATTCACGCAAGAATTAGTTCTATCACTGCGTATTCTGTCTATTTATATTTAACAGTTTTATTTTAATCTTAGCCGATTTCTGGAGCTATAAGCTGTTAACCGTGGTTGTATATGTTGCGAAGCGTTTCTTGGCGCAGTTACATACTTCAACCATGAAACGGATACTGGAAAATGTGTTTTGAGACTAAATAAGAATTGGCCCCATAAAATGCATGCAAGCTTCATGAAAAAGACACTCAAGCCCGTGTGGATGAGGACTATGCTCTAAAGGACTTTGCCATCACCAAGCTGAGCCATCACAGAACAGTTGCTGAAACAACTGCTCTTTTTAAGATGCACCCTCCCTGCTGTCAAGCAGACCTGAAAGCACAGCTACCCTCAGCTTATGTCCCAGGTGGAACCACTCACAGGTTACCACCAGCCATGCCTTGTCACTCCTCAGGGCTGACACGAAAGCCTTGACAGGAGCCTCCTCCAGTGTTCTGTAACAACATGAAACAGCATTCCCCCTGCTGTTGTTGGAGACGTCACATCAAGTAGAGTACGTGCCTCAAGAAGAGAAGAGACTGAACAAACCCCTCCTCAGCATGCGACGGCAATCTAAAGCTCAGGGACTTCAAACATAAACAAAACAGTCTTCTATACATCTCTAAGTTGCTACAGATCAGTTTGGCTCCCTGATTAATATTTGTGAAGCTTTTATCTTCAAAACCACAGACGAATACATGTTTTTTCCCATCCAGATTCAGAGAACCAATGCATCTTTCATTTAGTGTACCTTTTAATAGTCATTATTCTAAAACACTATGACAATGTACACTAGATGCTCAGATAACCGATTTCAGTGAACTTGGTCTTTCAATCAGAATGTGCAACTTATTCATGCTGAACATCACACCGTTATTTAAAACTACAACTTTTCTTCATTCATACTAGTGGTAGTAGTAGTAGTAGAAGTACTATTATATATATATAAGCAAATGCAAATATGTTTCAACATGTTTCTCTGTTCTGCAAGTCAAATATCAGGTTGAGAGGAAATATACGTCCATTTCATGGTTGGTTTCTGCAGAACCTTAGCAACACATCCTGTTGATACCTACAAGCAGGTTATGGTTAAGAGTTTTGGCGGTGTGTCGAAGAAAAAGGCATGACCAGCCACAGCTCTCGCCTCTCAGCTCAACCACTGCTAAGGGCTTCGCTCTGTTATGTTTCCAACACAAAGGAAAGGAAGTCACACTCGATGCTTCCGGCTTGTTGCATGAACTGCAAATCTACACTGGCGGTTATAAAACATGCAGCCTGAAACAAACAGATGCATCATCAACAAGGTGGGCTCAAGAGGGGGTCTGGTGATATAGCCTTAGACATGTAAAACACAAGAACATGATTTACTGCAATTACATAGGTTTACTAAGGCACACTAATGATTTATTTAATTATTTAACTCGCATTGTTCTGAAATCTTTAAAAAATAAATCAGGATTCTGAACAAGGATGTCATACAATTAATTAATTCTCTGAATTGACCAGAATCTGCACAGACATCTGTTTGGGCGAGGAGTAGGAGATTTTGAGCCGAAAGTCCAAGCGTGGACAGCTGTATATGGGGGTGCGGGTGTGAGGGCTCTCATTGAAAATGAAGGTTTCAAAAGTATAGAACATTGTGTCCAGGGTGGACTGTACCAACTGGCTGGAGTTGATGGCTCAGAGGAGTGGATTCAACCAGAGGAGATAAAGAGGGCCGCTTGCCCTTTTCCTTTTAACACACTTCCTGTGACTTACCAGTACATAAAAGCATCCATGGTGTAATCAAATGTTGCACGGTTTGGGTCATTAAAGCTTTCCTACATTCTTTAATCAGTGTTAATGCATAGTTTCCCCATCTTGTAAAGCTCTTTCTTACGTGTCGAGTCAACGTATGCGATTATTATTATTTATAAACGTTATTATTTATTGGTGTATATTATTACTACTTCCTTCGTGAAGCCAATGAGATATGCAAATAAGCTTCTAGATGAATAACATGCCCAAAAATGTGCAATTCATTCACACTAGATATTATAGATCTTGTGAAATTATAATCATACAATTCTACATTTACAAACATTGCACTATAATATTAAAAGACGTCAGAAATACCACTACTCCTAATACTCGTAGGCCTACTTACCTCACTACGACTGCACTTACTAATACTAATACTATCAGGAACGTCATCTGAACATACATGTGCTCGATACGGCGCGTCACCAACTGTTTCTTTGTACATTGAAAACAATCAAGATGTATAAAGAATGATGTCATCATTTATGAGTGAATGGCACTAGCGTTGGTGAAATCGAATTGAAGCTCTCTGATTGTTTGTTTGGACACAGCTACTGGATGATACGAATTCAACAACTTCATTGATCATGGCAGTGTTAGCCTAGCATCGCGAGACCGTCCGGATAGTTTGGATGCATGATGTGAACATATTTAAAAACGGAAGACTGGCCTTAAACAGTAGCATTATTTAGTCATTACAAGTAGATAGAGGTAGATTAATAACAATGATTGAAAATGTAATGTTCAGAGAAACTTTAAAGCCCAGGGAACTTTTGTAATCAAGAAAAAATACAAACAGATAATAATAACTACAAATATGAGCGACAAATATGAAGTGCCACAAACATTGGATCATTGGCTTGCTTCAGTTTGCGTCTTTAAGTTCCCAGCCAATCACGTTGGATCTATGATTCTGTAAATGTTGGTCTATCCAGTCAACATCTTTTACTTCAGAGAGAAGGGGTGCTAGTTCAGCACCAAACCGTGACAATGTTTGCATTATGTTTTGCTATTTCAAGTCTGAGCACAGCATGTAAGTACTTCTTCTATTCACATTAAAATTGCTCACTTTTTCATAAAGTGTAAATTCACGGAAAATATTTGTGTTTGTTGAAAATAATTATTAGTAAATCTTGTTTGTTTGTTTCTCTTTACTTTTTAGTGTGTATTCAGACCCAAGAGGTTCCTCGATTGGTCTTTTTGAAAACAGCAAAACCCGGAGATACTGTCACTCTGCATTGTGGTGCTTTGAATGAATCTATATTTATTTCATACTGGTTTAAACAATCTCTTGGATTCATTCCCCATGTGGTTGCTAACAGAATTTATGAAAAAATATATTACCCATCCTGGAATTCAAGGATCACAATAAGAGTGGGAACTAACTTTGATCTTATAATCAAAGATATAAATAAAGAGGATGAAGCAAACTATTTCTGTAACCAAGGAACTCAGTATAAGAATATTTGGAAAACAGGCACATTTTTGACCGTCAAAGGTAGCATCCGTTTTTAACATTTTGCTTGTCTAGGTCATAAGCAAAAATATATTTTATGAAATTTGATTAAGCAGCAGTTGATTGATTTGATGATGAATCTTGTTTTTAATCATGCAGATGGCAATGACCAGGGGTTTGTGACTGTGGTCCAACAGCCTGTGTCAGCATCAGCTCAGCTGGGAGACCCTGTGGCTCTCCAGTGCTCTGTTACCTCCCAGAGGACGGACCCCAGTAACCAGTGCGGAACCCAGTGTGTACTGGTTCAGATCAGGACCATCTCACCCTGCTGCCATTTACATGAATGGAAACAGGAGTGGTGAATGTCAGAATAGTTCTGGGCCTCAGTCTGCTCCACAGAGCTGTGTCTACACTCTCCCCAAGAACAATGTAGACTCCTCTGATGCTGGGACTTACTACTGTGCCCTGGCAGCATGTGGGGAAGTTGTGTTTGGAAATGGAACCAAACTGGACATAAGAGGTCGATATATATTACTTCCTACTTCCAGTTTATTATGGAAGGTATTTAATTAAGACAATAATATGCATTGAAGTTTATCACATGTGAATTTACTCCATATATTATATTTTGCATGACCTAATGTGAATGTAATGGTACAGAATATGATTGGTTCTACAGATTCATGATGACCCATTGTTGTCTGTTTCTAGATCCCAACTGTCATCTAGTGATCTTGGTGCATCGGATTCTGTTGGCTTGCTTTCTGCTTGTGATTATAATCCTCATTCTCATCATACATTACAGGTTAGTGAGCATTGTAACACTACAGCACATTCTATGCGAGATCTCATATCATGAGCTTCTCCACAACATGCTTCCCAACCTTGTTGAAAGAAAGGTTTTAGTGTGCGATATCTTCTATTCATACTAATAGTTATTAATACATTTGGAACAGAAACATTTGAAAATTGCCGTACTTTTCTTTTAATATTTTTAATATTTTCTGAATGTTAGCCCAAATGGTGGTTATATTACTATGAAATGTAGCATCAGGTCAACTGTGTTTCCTAACTGACGTTTTGAAATGCTGGTATAGGACGGGGGAACCAAAACCCATGCAGAGCTAGAGTTCTCTGGCAGAAAAACCAAAGGAGGGAAGAAGAACAGTGAAAGCACTCAGGAGAGCCTGTATTCTGCTGTGAGAGAAACCTGCCCCTGAAGTCTATCAAACAGGTCCAAATCTAGTTTGATTTCCTCAATATTGTGACCTGGATGTGAATTACGTTTCTAAAGCTGTACAAAGTATAAGCTTAAAATTAGATTAGATAAATTAGGGTAAATAGTATGAATATGAGAGGAGCTTTTTTTCATAGGCATGCCTTATTAACTGCCACTTAACACTGGGGGTTTTAAATGCTCGGGTTTGTAAGGCTTCACTGACAAGTGTGGTATATTTGTGTGGCTGTGGCGATGTTCATGACGTTTCATTCATTATTAGTTATTTGCTACTCTCAAAATGTTGTTAATAAAGGAATTGAATAAATTAATAAATATGTTTATATTGTACATTCAAATTCAAAGTTTTATTGGTCACATGTTTGCAAAAATAACATTTTACATGCAGTGAAATTAAAAAGGGGTCACCACTGTGTCATTCATTGTGCAAATTACTGGAAGCTGAATGAATAATAGATAATAGAAATTTAAAAACAGACATCCCTTAATGAGGTGATAAAAAATATATATATATAAAAGTGCATAGAACGTGCATGGATGCAGAAAGTGCAAGAGTGGCAGTTATAGTCCCCCGGAGTTAAGCAGTCTAACTGCCTGCAGAAAGAAGCTCCACCTCAGTCTCTCAGTCCGAGCTTTAAGGCAGCGTTGGCGTCTGCCTGACTGCAGCAGGGTGAAGAGGCCAGCATCTGGGTGAGAGGCGTCTTGCCTGGTTTTCCTGGCTCTTGCCCTCACCCTCTTGCTGTATGTATATTCCAGGGTGGGGAGGGGTAACCTAATGGGTCGCTCTGCTGAGCGCACCACCTCACCGTCTGCTGTTTACGCCATACATTCTAGACAGGATGCGTGAAAAATAAAAAATACAAAATAAAAATTTGGGTTCAGACGGTGCAGTATTTCAGACGGGTTTGAAGTCTTTGAGGAGAGCTGTACTCTAAGTAGTTTTGGAAACACTGTTCAGGATATTACAAATCTTCTATATGTTGTTGTTGGTTCTGGGTCCATTAAAAATAACAAATTGCCTAGTGCAGGGGATCATAACCCTTTTTTTGAAGGTGTGACAAAACCGGGGAGGTAATTTTGGCCCTGACCTGGACCCACTAAATATTTTGTGCAGTAAAATGCCTTCTCATAAAAAAGTCAAAAAGCTAGATAATTCACAGGTAAAGAAGACCTTTCATGATAAGTTTTGATAATTGTGCCCCACAACCAGACATAACAAGACAGGCAAACTGAAATTTAGATTTTGTAATACAAGTAAATTACTAAGATTTATTAAGAATATAAGAAACTTAGATAAATATATTCCCCATATGTTCAAGGAAACAAATGCTAGCTTTCAACATCACATGAATGAAAAAAGGTCAAAAGGTTCGTTTTCAGTTTTTAGATTCGATTTGAATTCAACATACACCTCAGAGAAAATCTAAGTGGATGATTCGCTTGCTAACTGGACACTTGAGTGTCAAGTTCAATCAGTTGATCTATAAATGTTGATTTAAACATGTATCCCTCTAAAGTCTGCATCTTCAGTGAGTCCAGCACTAATTCAGCATCAAAAGATGACTATCACAATTCTGAGTACAGTATGTAAGCATAGGCCTACTGTAGTAGAATCGTTTTTAAATTATTTGAACTAAATATATTAAACTATACCATAAATCAATAGGTACTTCATGGTTTTTAATTTTTCTTTGTTTTAGTACTAATTCAGGGGCCAAGATGATCCTTAATCACTCTATTTGAAAAGATGCTGTTACTCTACATTATGCAGCTTTGAATGTTAATAGTAAGAATTTATACTGGTGTAAGCAATCCGTTGGATATATTCCCCAAGCATCCTCTAGTGCAATATATGGATCTATAAATATATAACCGCCGATTAAATCAGGTGTCAAACTTAGTTAGAGAAGGAACTGACTTTAACTCAACCATGAAAAATGTAAATAAAGAGGATGAAGCAAACTATTTCTGTCATGAAGGAGTTGATGAAGACAAGAATTGGAACAACTTCACATTTCAGCTGCTATTTACATGAATGGAAACAGGAGGGGTGAATGTCAGAATAGTTCTGGGCCTCCGTCTGCTCCACAGAGCTGTGTCTACTCTCTCCCCAAGAACAATGTAGACTGCTCTCATAGATATACGTATATACTGACTAGATATCACATTCGGCTTCTTAGCATGCGTCAACAATGCCGCCATCTTGCTGCGGGGTAACCACCCTGCTGAATGAATGAACATCGATGGGACAGAAGTCCTTTCCCAGTCAAAATCACTCTTTTGATGCAATCTTCAAGCGGGTTGGTCTCTGTCATAGGTCAGAGGTGTAATGAAAGTAAAAAATGCATGATTTATTTTTAATACATTTTTACTAGCATTACCACAAACACAAGTTTGACCTGACCCGCTTGAAGATAACCTTAAAATAAGGGGATTTAGAGTGATTTTGACCGGGAAAGGACCTATGCCCTATCGACGTTCATTCATTCAGTTGGTTGGTCACCCAGTGGCAAGATGGCAGCAGCATTGAAACATACGTTCCACTGAACAGCGCAGCTCAGGCGATACCTAGTCAGTATCTATGGACTCCTGTGATGCTGGGACTTACTACTGTGCCCTGGCATCATGTGGGGAGATGTATTACCTTGAGGACGGAATAAGAGAGAATAATGAACAGCAGACAAAGGGGATAAATAAAACAACATATACAGTATATAAACTGTATTTTACAGACTGTATGGACATAGTGGGAGATATGTAATGATCTCTGGTTCAGTTACTAGCTGCTTTCAGACCACAGTGCTGACACAGCCTGCAGAGGATGAGACCTCTGATGCTTTGCCAGTAAAACCACAGCATTGAGGCCACAACATTAGATCACGAGACAAGACACTATGAAGGCAGCATCATCCGTGTCTCAGAAGCCAATTTTATTTATTAGTTAAGTTGATTAACTCTTCTTTTGTACATCGTGCACACGCACAAATACTTACAAAATTACCATCATGCACACACACCAAAATATTTAAGTGTGGAAGCCGATGAGAACTGCTCTTACTTGGATCACATTGCCAAAATCTAGACTGCATTACTGTTATTATTGGTACTACTAAAACTGTCAGTTATTTAACCAAAAGGTAACAGGGGTTGAATTATGGCGGAAGATTCAATCGGTATCACAGAATTTCTAAAAAATATATGAAAAAACAACAAAAATGTGGTAGACAGAATTTCTCCTCATAATACATTTAGGGAAACAAATGAAATAAATGCTGGCTTTCGATGTTTGTAATTTGTGATAAAAACAATGCGAATGCCATGTTTTCAGTGTTCAGTTTGGACTGAAATTAAATGTGATCTCCACTTAGTTTTTTGTGTCGCGCAGTAGCCTTGCTGCTCTCAGTGTCCTTAAGTTCCAGCCAATCACTGATGATCTAGGATATGTAACGCCTGTGTTTTAAGGACAAATCTTTCACTTGAGTTAGTACAGCACTAGTAGAGCACCGAAACGCAACGATGTTGGCAAGAGTTTTTGCTTTTACAATTCTTATTGGGTCATGTAAGTAAAATTCCTCTAAAAATCTTACGTCCAAATTGTTTGACTTTGTCATTTCTGCAGTATGCTGTGTTTTTTGTTAAAAATACAAAATTGACCTGCAATTCATTTTTGTCTTAAATTGGATCAATTGTTTGTCGAATTTTTCAGCGATGATTGACACCATCGAGGTTCCTCGTATCGTCTCTTTGAAAACAGCAATACTTGGAGATAAGGTTACTTTACGTTGTGGTGCTAAAAAGGAAAATATAAATATTTTATGGTACAAGCAATCGCTTGGATATGTTCCCCAAAAGGTTGCTTTAATAGTGGAAGAATATAGTGAAGTTATCCCCCCTTTTGATTCAATTTTCACTGCAGCAAAATCAGACATGGATCTGAACATTACATCTGTGAGTAAAGAAGATGAAGCAAACTATTTCTGCCGAGAGCATTATTCACAGAATTGGAGTGGATTGTTTTTGTCTGTCAAAGGTAAGATATCCTGTTCTACTTGTTTTCTATGTTATCATCTGAAAGTAGCCGAAATATATAGTATTTCTCAGTTTTGATGATGATTATATTATTTCACTGTTCAGATCCCAATGACCAGAGGTTTGTCTCCCAGACTGTGGTCCAACAGTCTGTGTCTGCATCAGCTCAGCTGGGAGACCCTGTGGCTCTCCAATGCTCTATTACCTCCCAGAGGACGGACCACAGTAACCAGTGCCAAGGGGAACCCAGTGTGTACTGGTTCAGATCAGGACCATCTCACCCTGCTGCCATTTACATGAATGGAAACAGGAGTGGTGAATGTCAGGATAGTTCTGGTCCGTCTGCTCCACAGAGCTGTGTCTACACTCTCCCCAAGAACAATGTAGACTCCTCTGATGCTGGGACTTACTACTGTGCCCTGGCAGCATGCGGGGAAGTTGTGTTTGGAAATGGAACCAAGCTGGACATAACAGGTCGATATATATTACTTCCTACTTCCAGTTTATTTTGGAAGGTATTTAATTAAGACAATAATAGGCATTGAAGTTCATCACATGTGAATTTACTCCATATATTATATTTTGCATGACCTAATGTGAATGTAATGGTATAGAATATGATTGGTTCTACAGATTCATGATGACCCATTGTTGTCTGTTTCTAGATCCCAACTGTCTTCTAGTGATCTTGGTGCATCGGATTCTGTTGGCCTGCTGTCTGCTTGTGATTATAATCCTCATTCTCATCATACATTACAGGTTAGTGACAGTACAGCACATTCTATGCGAGATCTCATATCATGAGCTTCTCCACAACATGCTTCCCAACCTTGTTGAAAGAAAGGTTTTAGTGTGCGATATCTTCTATTCATACTAATAGTTATTAATACATTTGGAACAGAAACATTTGAAAATTGCCGTACTTTTCTTTTAATATTATCTGAATGTTAGCCCAAATGGTGGTTACATTACTATGAAATGTAGCATCAGGTCAACTGTGTTTCCTAACTGACGTTTTGAAATGCTGGTATAGGACGGGGAAACCAAAACCCATGCAGAGCTAGAGTTCTCTGGCAGAAAAACCAAAGGAGGGAAGAAGAACAGTGAAAGGACTCAGGAGAGCCTGTATTCTGCTGTGAGAGAAACCTGCCCCTGAAGTCTATCAAACAGGTCCAAATCTAGTTAGATGTCCTCAATATTGCGACCTGGATGTGAATTACATTTCTAAAGGTGTACAAAGTATAAGCTTAAAATTAGATTAGATAAGTTAGGGTAAATAGTATGAATATGAGAGGAGCTTTTTTTCATAGGCATGTCGTATTAACTCCCACTTAACACTGGGGGTTATACTAGGCTTGGGTTTGTGTGGCTTCACTGACAAGTGTGGTATATTTGTGTGGCTGTGGCGATGTTCATGATGTTTCATTTATTGGTTATTTTCTACTCAAAATGTTGTCAATAAAGGAATTTAATGAATTAATAAATATGTTTATATTGTATATTCAAATTCAAATACAAAGTTTTATTGGTCACATGTTTGCAAAAAATAAGATTTTACATGCAGTGAAATTAAAAAGGGTTCACCACTCTGTCATTCATTGTGCAAATTACCGGAACCTGAATAAATAATAGATAATAGTAATTTAAAAACAGACATCCCTTAATGAGATGATGCTATAGAAACGGTCATTAAAAAAAAAAGTAAAAAAAAAGGTATATAAATATAAAAGTGCATAGAATGTGGTGCAGAAGAGTGCGAGTCAGTCCACTGGAGTTAAGCAGTCTAACTGCCTGCAGAAAGAAGCTCCTCCTCAGTCTCTCAGTCCGAGCTTTAAGGCAGCGTAGGCGTCTGCCTGACTGCAGCAGGGTGAAGAGACCAGCATCTGGGTGAGAGGCGTCTTGCCTGGTTTTCCTGGCTCTTGCCCTCTCCCTCTTGCTGTATGTATATTCCAGGGTGGGGAGGGGTAACCTAATGGGTCGCTCTGCTGAGCGCACCACCTCACTGTCTGCTGTTTACGCCATACATTCAAGACAGGATGCGTGAAAAATAAAAAATAAAAATTTGGGTTCAGACGGTGCAGTATTTCAGACGGGTTTGAAGTCTTTGAGGAGAGCTGTACTCTAAGTAGTTTTGGAAACACTGTTCTCAATATTACAAATCTTCTATATGTTGTTGTTGGTTTTTGGTCCATTAAAAATAACGAATTGCTTAGAGCAGGGGATCATAACCCTTTTGAAGGTGTGACAAAACCGGGGAGGTAATTTTGGCCCTGACCTGGACCCACTAAATATTTTGTGCAGTAAAATGCCTTCTCATAAAAAAGTAAAAAAGCTAGATAATTCACAGGTAAAGCAGACCTTTCATGATAAGTTTTGATATTTGTGCCCCACAACCAGACATAACAAGACAGGCCAACTGAAAGAAGAATATAAGAAACTTAGAGAAATATATTCCCTGTGTGTTCAAGGAAACAAAAGCTAGCTTTCAACAGCACATAAGTGAAAAAAAGTCAAAAGGTATGTTTTCAGTTTTCAGATTCGATTTGAATTCAACATGAACCTCAGAGAAAATCTAAGTGGATGTTTCGCTTGCTAACTGGACATTTGAGTGTAAGGTTCTATCAGTTGATCTATAAATGTTGAAATGAAACATGTATCCCTCTAAAGTCTGCATCTTCAGTGAGTCAAGTACTAATTCAGCATCAAAAGATGACAATCACAATTCTGAGTATAGTACGTAAGCATCTGGCCTACTGTAGTAGATTCGTTTTTAAATTATTTAAACTAAATATATTAAACTATACCATAAATCAATAGGTCCTTCATGGTTTTTAATTTTTCTTTATGTTTTAGTACTAATTCAGGGCCAAGATGATCCTTAATCACTCTATTTGAAAAGATACTGTTACTCTACATTATGCAGATTTGAATGTTAATAGTAAAAATGTATACTGGTGTAAGCAATCCGTTGGATATATTCCCCAAGCATCCTCTAGTGCAATATATGGATCTATAAGTATTTAACCGCCCATTAAATCCGGCGTCAAACTTAGTTAGAGAAGGAACTGACTTTAACTCAACCATGAAAAATGTAAATAAAGAGCATGAAGCAAACTATTTCTGTCATGAAGGAGTTGATGAAGACAAGAATTGGAACAACTTCACATTTCAGCTGCCATTTACATTAATGGAAACAGGAGGGGTGAATGTCAAGATGGCGGCAGCTTTGAAGCATACGTACACTGAACAGCGCAGCTCAGGCGATACCTAGTCAGTATCTATGGACTCCTGTGATGCTGGGACTTACTACTGTGCCCTGGCAGCATGTGGGGAGATGTATTACCTTGAGGACGGAATAAGAGAGAATAATGAACAGCAGACAAAGGGGATAAATAAAACAACATATACAGTATATAAACTGTATTTTATAGACTGTATGGACATAGTGAGAGATATGTATAGATCTCTGGTTCAGTTACTAGCTGCTTTCAGACCACAGTGCTGGCACAGCCTGCACAGGATGAGACCTCAGATGCTTTGCCAGTAAAACCACAGCATTGAGGACAACATTAGATCACGAGACTAGACACTATGAAGGCAGCATCATCCGTGTCTCAAAAGCCAATCATTATTTTGTCTTGGACTATCTTGTACTCGCACAAACACTTACTAACGCAGACACACCAAAATTTTTTATAGCCGATGAGAATTGCTCTTGCTTGGATCACATGGCCAAAATCTAGACTGCATTACTATTACCATCATTATTGCTACTATTACAACTGACAGTTATTTAACCAAAAGGTAAAAGGGGTTGAATTATAGCAGAAGATTCAATCGGTATCACAAAATTGGTAAAAAATATTTGAAAAAACAACAAAAATGTGGTAGACTGAATTTCTCCTTATCGTATATTTAGGGAAACAAATGAAATAAATACTGTCTTTCGATGTTTGTAATATGTGATAAAAAACAATGCGTATGCGATGTTTTCAGTGTTCAGTTTGGATTGAAATTAAATGTGATCTCCACTTAGTTTTCTGTGTCGCGCAGTAGCCTTGCTGCTCTTAGTGTCCTTAAGTTCCAGCCAATCACTGATGATCTAGGATATGTAACGCCTGTGTTTTAAGGACAAATCTTTCACTTGAGTCAGTACAGCACTAGTAGAGCACCAAAACGCAACGATGTCGGCAAGAGTTTTTGCTATGACAATTCTTATTCGGTTATGTAAGTAAAATTCCTCCAAAAATGTTATGTCCAAATTGTATGGGATTATAGTGTCTGCAGTACACTGTGTTTTTTGTTAACAATATTCAATTTAAATCTTTTGAAAGAATCATATAGACCAGCGGTTCATTTTTGCACATTCTTAAATGGGATTAATTGTTTATGCATATTTTTTCAGCGATGATTGACAGCAAAGAGGTTCCTGGTATCGTCTCTTTGAAAACCGCAAGAATTGGAGATACTGTTACTTTACATTGTGGTGCTAGAGAGGAAAATAGAACTTCCCTTTTCTGGTACAAGCAATCGATTGGATACGTTCCCCAAAAGGTTGCTTCAATAGTGTCTAGTTATGTTACATTTTTTCCCCCTTTCGATTCAAGTTTCAATGTAAATGAACCAGACATTGATCTGAACATTAGATCTGTGAGTAAAGAAGATGAAGCAAACTATTTCTGCCAAAAGCATTATTCAAATTATTGGAGTGGATTTTTTTTGTCTGTCAAAGGTAAGATATCCAGTTCTACTTTTTTTCTAATTCGGCATCTGAATGAAGCCCCAATATAATTGTTTTCTCAGTTTAGATGATGATTATATTATTTCACTGTGCAGACGACAATGCCCAGAGGTTTGTCTCCCAGACTGTGGTCCAACAGCCTGTGTCTGCATCAGTTCAGCTGGGAGACCCTGTGGCTCTCCAGTGCTCTATTACCTCCCAGAGGACGGACCACAGTGACCAGTGCCAAGGGGAACCCAGTGTGTACTGGTTCAGATCAGGACCATCTCACCCTGCTGCCATTTACATGAATGGAAACAGGAGTGGTGAATGTCAGAATAGTTCTGGTCCGTCTGCTCCACAGAGCTGTGTCTACACTCTCCCCAAGAACAATGTAGACTCCTCTGATGCTGGGACTTACTACTGTGCCCTGGCAGCATGTGGGGCAGTCATGTTTGGAAATGGAACCAAGCTGGACCTAACAGGTCATTATATTTCATTTCCTACTGAAGAAGATAATAGACACATCAATGAATGACCTGCTGGGTTTGAGGAGGTTATTTCAACACATGCTATTTAAGAGTCATGATTAATGAAATGGGAATGTAATGTTACAGAAAACATGATTTCAACAGTTTCATGATGACACCTTGTTGATTCCAGGACCCAAGAAGGATGTAGTTACCGTGGTTCTTGGAATACTGTTGGCATGCTGTCTGGTTGTGATTATAATCCTGCTTCTAACCAGAAATAAAAAGCAAGTTTGTGAGTATTGCAAAGGTCTGTACCTTCTCAAAATTTGATTTTGTGATTCATTTGATTTGATAAAAATTGGTCTTAGTTTAGGAATCCCAGTAGTAATAGTTTGACGTCTTCAATTTTGGCGTACATTTAAATTTCTGTTTTTTAACATCCACATTTATTTTGGGGTTATCAATTCTGCATAAACTACTTAATCTTAAAAGTGAATGTTTTTCTTCCGTTCTTGTTCTCAGGAACACTGGGTGCTTCCTACTCTGTCCCACACGACTCAGTGATTCTGGAACCACAGGTACAGCTGTTTCAACATGTTGCATTCAGTTGGTTAACTTTGATGGTGTTACATAGTACTATAAATCCATAGATCCAATTTAAATGTATAGTTCATTTATTCTATACGTTTGTCAACTAGCAGAACTGATGTGTTTAGTGCTGTGGAGATCAAATGAAGTTGCCTCGATGTTACAACCAGCTAGGACTTGCGGTTCATGTTGGATAGTACTTATTCAATATTAATCCACGTAAAAAGTGAAAATATTTTACATTTTGTCAATTTCTGTTTCTACTTTTAAGATATATTGTTTGGATCGAAAAACAACCCAATGGAAAACAATGTGTTTCGGATCCAAATTCATTTTTATTGAGTAGCACTAGTTTTTGAGCAGTGTTTCATGGATGTCTCCTCAAGGGAATCAAGAAATATAAATCTGTTCTAATTACATGGATGTCATTTCTGAGAGGACAGATATGACAGAGGGGGCACAACTATTTTTTACTTGCTGATAACACAGGAGCCATAATAATCTGTATTTATCTGTAGTAGACACAATGTATTTTCTACCCCCCATGGCTGCTACTGCAACACTGTAGAAACACGGATAATTCCCGACCAAGCTGTCTTTCCACAAGAGTGCCGTAATACGCTGTGTATGACAGCAGCAGAGACTGGTCAAGGTTTGCACAGCCTCGTCAATATAATACAAAGCGAGCAACTTTGTACCATATAAAACAAATTTTGCGATTCAGATATTTGATTCAGCCGCTCAATGATTTTTTTTAAGTAAGTAAACGGTCAAATTGACCCTAACCTTCTTTTTCAAAGTCCAGGCACAATTGTTTTCTTTCATCTAGTGAAATGTCTAACTTTGATGTGCCATGTGTGCAGTAGAGTTGTGTGAATGAAGCGCTCTGACACAACAATTAGGGTGAGAATGAAGGATGGGTCAGATTGTGTGATGGGAAATATGGATAGAAAACTAAGGGGGCACAATATTATAACTGAGGGGGCCTTGCAGTCTCTTGCCCCCATGTGGCGCCGGGCCTGTCTAGGCCCCAGTATAGGATGAGACGCATATACCCCAGTAGGATGTAGGTTTGACCTTCACTCTAGAAGAAGTGGTCCTTATACGGCTGTGAATCCTCTCAGATAGTTATGTAATCTAATAACTATGTATCCAGTTAGTAATGCACAGTTCTCTGTTGTAGGACGGGGAAACTGATTCCTTGAACTACGCAGCGTTGGAGTTCTCTGGCAGGAAAACCCGAGGAAGGAAAAAGAACAGTGAAAGGACTCAGGAGAGTCTGTATTCTGCTGTGAGAGAAACCTGCCACTGAAATCCATCGACCTGGTCGTAATATAGTTTGAATTCCTCAATATTTTAACATGGATGTGCAGTATATTTCCAAAGGTGTTAAAAGCACAAGCTTAAAATACGATGAGAGAAGCTAAGGTAAATAGTAAGATTAGGACAATGCTCGAATAGCACTGAACGAGAGAGATGATAAGAAGCAACACTTAAAGCGCTGTTTTTCATTAGCTTGTAGTATTAACTGCCACTTAACGCTGGTCATTATAAAAGGCTCGAGTTTATGAAGTTGCACAGAGCACATTCATATCTCTCCACCTGATTGTAGCTTGGGCTCATTTCGGTTCTAGCCATAATGTGTGTGCTTGCCAAAGGTTTTTATGACGCTGTAAAAATGTTCATGTGTTTCATTCATTTTCAAAAGTTATTTGCTATTCTAAAAATGTTGTTAATAAAGGAATTGAAGGAATTGATGTATACAACTTTCTATTTTATATCTGATGTGCTGCAGCGATGGATCTATCCACTGGTGTGTGTGTATTTCTGAGGAGTTGATAGACAAGAATCAAAGACCAAAGACAAGAATTGGAACACCAATTGGAACAAATTCCATGAACAAAAAAAGTGACTCCCTCATTATACTTTTTTAAATATAGATTTCATCAGTGTTTAACATAGAATGGCTGTATAATCACTAAAATCTGATTCCATCAACCGAAAATGTATTAACTATTAATTAATACTTTTGATATGGGTATCAATATCATTTAAATTAACATCCTCACCTGACAGTTACTAAATCACCACAATCTATATTTAGATAGAAAAACAATGTAATATATTTATTATAATAAAAATTGTTGGTATATTATTTCATATTTTGTGTCTACATAACATGTAAAAACAGTTTATCCAACATTTTACCTGATCAAATGGCTTCATTCGATATTTCATATGTTAACGTTTCGGTTTTTGTAAGTTTTTAGGCATTAAGGTCTCTGAAACTTAAGTGTTAATTATTGCTAGAATTTTTGAAGTAATATTAGTTGGAATGGATAAAGAACGGATAAAGACGTTATTAGCTTCATGCTCTTAATACCTCGGCTAGACAAACTGCTTGGTGGGAAATTTGCAATGCAAAATAAATGTAACAAATAAAAAAACACTTGCAATTGTTTGGTTCTAATTTGCATGAACACAACCTTGAACAATGAATTATAGGTTTCATGGGGTCATATACACAATCACAATGGCTGTCTAGGTGGTTGTAGCGATGTAAACATGACTTGCTGATGTTAAACATATTTAAATTAAACAAACAGCTATAAAATGTAGATGTTCAGAGACAAGGTTTTTGTTGCTTGATGTCGTTTTACCAAATTAATTACAATTTAGGACAGGAACAGGGGAAAGGGCAGAAAGTGGTGCAAGCTCAAACATTAATGGCCTGTTTTAGCACAAGGGTCCCTATCTTGCACCCAGCACAATTGAGTTTCTACACGACGCATGTATCGTTGCTAGATTGCACCCGGCACAAAGCTGATTTTCTTGGAGCTTGGTCTTAGGTGGTCTGAGGGTGTGTGTTGATGCAGAGCGAAGGGTGCGTGAGGTGGTCTGGGGGGAGAGGAGCTCCTGGAGGTAGGGGCATGTCCGTAGATGCACCGGCGGGTGAGGAGGGAGACCAGTGGCGGACTCAGACTGTTTAAAGCGCAGGGGCGAAAAAACAAAAAGGGCACATTCTGGACAACATGGGGCCCCACCAGCGGACACAGTGGCTTTTCTAACTTGATGGTGTTTTGTTCCCCCAACGGAGCCTTAAAGGCAGCGCTGCCTTTAAGGTCCTATCCCCTAACCTTAGCAAGCACTGCCTTGAAGGTCCCATTCGGAGCACTTGTTACCTCTCCATGTAGCACTTAAAAGAATAGTTGGGCTCATAATTTAAACAGGGGGTCTGGGGGTCCTCCCCCAGAAAATTGTTTACTTCAAAGACACTGTTTCCCCTTATTCTAGCGACTTTATAAACACCAAAATGAGTTGTTCACATCATTGTGCACTTTCACATTTTAGCCAAAGAAAGGAGGATGCCTTACTGCATTCATCTTTACTAACATTTAAGTAAAAATTAGACTGGAGAAAATTCAATGTGCCGCTACCATACAGTCTTTGACCGCTGACAGCCAGCTACGGAAGCATTTAAGGATGTTTTCCTTCATGTTGAGCTGATAGCTGACCATTATCGTCTCTCTTGCATGAAATGACCTACACTTGAATGATCTTGAACGCTCAAAAAATGTATATTCATTTTAAACGGATTATGCAAACTGAAAATATTAAGTTTTTCTAACTTGGCATCTATTTGCGCTTTTCCACTATGGGTACTGACATACTCTTTATCCCCTTCGTTATCCAGTGGAGATTTAAGTATCACTCGATGTAGCTGTTTGTCATGGCGACGCCACATGAAAGCAACGCCTCGCATTCCCCGTTCGTCAGCTACCAAAGAGAGGAACGTCTGTACCTCAATAGCTAACCAGAACATGTTTTTTTCGGTTTGCCATATTCTTGCTCCAGAGGGCACATCATCAGGGGCAACCTAGGGCACTCATTAATTTTTGTTCACGTGTAAAGGGCAGCCAATAAGGCACTTTCTCTCATTTTCACAACCATAGAGGGCACTTTAGCACACTTTTTCAACCATGGGGGCACCAGACGGGCAGAAGGGCACTAGAAGGGCACCAGACGGGCAGAAGGGCACTAGAAGGGCACTAGAAGGGCACTAGAACGGCACTGGAAGGACCAGACGGGCAGAAGGGCACTATCAGGGTACTAGAAGGGCACTATCAGGGTACTAGAAGGGCACTAGAACTGATCTGTGTACAGAGACTACTAAAGCGAGAGAAGGGGCAGAACAAAAACAAGATAAAAACGAGGGCATGTCCTTCACTTAACACCTGACAAGACAGAGACATAACATCCTTGGCTGTGTACGAATGGTGGCTATGTGTCTCTGGAATGGACTCATGTAGCAACTGTTGTCTCCATTGCAATAGGATCCCAAATGAGTACTTATATTAGATATTAGTACAACTGAAATAAAATCCATCAATCACTTCATTAAGACTGTCGTCCGAATTGATGATAACAACGACCTTAATTATTTTACTTGACTCTTTAATGAAGCACTTACCAGATAAAATAATATAATACAATTAAAATCATTCCCCGTTAACTAAACTGACAGTCACCATTCAGGTTCAGTCAGTATATATATATATATATATATATATATATATATATATATATATATATATATATATATATATATATATATCCATTACACCATTTCATGTTTGGTTTCTGCAGAATGTTAGAAACACATCCTGAGTCAGCAGAGTCAGGTCTATGTATGGTTACGAGTTGTGGTGGTGTGTCAAAAACAAAGACATGACCAGCCACCGCCCCGCCTCTCACTTGCTGCCTCACTCTTTGTTAACAAACCAGTGGTTAGAACACATACAATATAGGGAGAAAGACTAAAGGAAGAAGAACCTAAAGCATTATCTTTCATGGGCTTCTTGTATTAACTGCCACAGTAGTGGTTATAAAAGCCTTGAGCTTCTCGGAGTTGCTCTAACACAGATCACATCAATATCTCTCATCACCCATAGCTGGGGTTCATTTTGGTACTCGATCTAATAGAATTAAACTAATTCTATAAGATCTGTCCTAGGTCATAGAGAGGTGCATTTTAACTCCTCAATTTCAGTGTTTTTCAACTACTACTAATGCTATAGTGTCTGCTACTAATGTTACTGTTACTACCACTTCTACTACTACTGAAAATGGTAATACATACATTTCACATTTTCTATTCGACCCATAACAATGTGACATAATTAACATGACTTTAGGTTTGTTCTCCAATACAGTACTTCCCATTTCTGTCTTCATACCATCTAATGACCGGCATTTAAGCTATATAAACTGTGTGTGTGCCCGTGTGTGTGTGTGAGAGATATTTATATTCTACAATGGAAATCATAACATTGATAGGAATCCAGCAAGCAAAATCAAATGTATTAATCATTCAGGGAAAATACCAGTTAGACAAAAACAAAGTGAACGACATTGGTTTTCAGTGTTCAATTTAGATTTAAATCCAACATGAACTTTACCTCGCAGTACCTAAGTCAATCTGTGGCTTGCGTCATTCAGTGCCTCTAAGTTCAACCAATCACAGTGGTCCCAGGGTATGTAAATGTTAGTCTAAAGTCAGAATCATTCACTTCAGTGAGTCCAGCACTGGGTCGGCATCAAACCATGACATTGTTGAGTATCGCAATAACAATTCTGAGTACTGCATGTAAGTATATTTTTTTGTATAGTTGTACATTATCTATTGCAATCATAATTCTTGAAGTATGATGTTATTCCATTTTGCATACTAAATGTACAACAATAGTGATGGAAGTTTCTTTATGTTTTAGTGCTGATTCAGACCCAAAAGGATCCTCAATTACTCCATTTGAAAAAAGTTGAACTTAGATATACTGTTACTTTCAATTGTACGGTTTTGAAAAACCAGAATATCAATGAAGAGATATACTGGTACAAGCAATCTCTGGGATATAATCCCCAAATGGTAGCTAGCAGGTATTTTACATCAAAGATTTACCCGCCTTTTATTTTGAGGTTCAAAGTGGGAAATGGAAGTAACTTCAATTTGACAATCAGCAATGTTCAAAAAGAGGATGAAGCAAATTATTTCTGTAATCAAGGAGGACAATATCTAAACATTTGGAACAATGGTGTTTTCCTGACCGTCAAAGGTAAATCATATATTTGTTTGGATATTTGTTGTTTTAAATATCATGATCGAAAATAATTTTCTCTGAAAGAGCTGCAAAGATATTTGGTTTGTTTCTTCTGATGATTGTTTTATTTTTAACTGTCTAGATCCCAATGACCAGAGGTTTGTCTCCCAGACTGTGGTCCAACAGCCAGTGTCAGCATCAGCTCAGCTGGGAGACCCTGTGGCTCTCCAGTGCTCTATTACCTCCCAGAGGACGGACCACAGTAACCAGTGCCAAGGGGAACCCAGTGTGTACTGGTTCAGATCAGGACCATCTCACCCTGCTGCCATTTACATGAATGGAAACAGGAGTGGTGAATGTCAGAATAGTTCTGGGCCTCCGTCTGCTCCACAGAGCTGTGTCTACACTCTCCCCAAGAACAATGTAGACTCCTCTGATGCTGGGACTTACTACTGTGCCCTGGCAGCATGTGGGGAAGTTGTGTTTGGAAATGGAACCAAGCTGGACACACCAGGTAAAGATATTTTACTTCCTACTTCCAGTTTATTTGGAAAATATTGAATTAAGAAGATAATATACATTGAAGTTAATCACATATGGATATACTGAAAGAATATTTTAGATTTTATTCCATACATTGTATCTTGCATTACTTAATGTGAATGTAATGGTACAGAATATGATGGGTTCTACAGATTCATAATGACCCATTGCTGTCTGTTTCTAGATCACAACTTTCTAGTGATCCTGGTGCATCGGATTCTGTTGGCTTGCTTTCTGGTTGTGATTCTAATCCTCATTCTCATCATACATTACAGGTTAGTGAGCATTGTGACACTACAGCACATTCACACATTCAACACCTCATATCAGCAGCATCCTACCCAGGTTTTAGTGTGCGATATTCCTATATATTTATACTTGAGTATTTATTACATTACAGGACAGAGAGAAATGGAAAGGTTCTGTAAAGGCCCTATGTGCCACGAGGCACTTGGAGGAAAGGTAACAGGTAACATTTATTACATGAGGAACAAAATAACATTTGAACATTGCTGTACATTTCTTTTTATATTTGTAAGACTTCAAGCCAAAACAGGGGTTGGATGACTACTAATATGTACCATGTCATGACTCTTGTCAACTGTGAGTCCTCTCTGACGTTTGCAAACTCTGTTTTATGACGTAGAAAACTGATTCCTTGAACTACGCAGCATTGGAGTGTGAGGAAGACGAACAGTGAATGACCCAGAAGAGTCTGTTATCTGCTGAGAGAGAAACCTGCAACTGAAATCCAACGATCTGGTCGAAATATAGTTAGAATTTCTCAATATTGTGATTTTCATGTGAAGTATATTTCCAAAGATGTTAAAAATACAAGCTTAAAATACGTTGAGGGAAGATAAGGTGAATACTAGTACGATTAGGACAATGCTCGGATAGCACTTATAGCGAGAGAGATGATAGGAATCAACACTCAAAGCGCTACTTTTCATTAGCTTGTAGTATTAACTGCCACTTAACACTGGTCATTATTAAAGGCTTGCGTTCATGAAGCTGCACAGAGCACATTCATATCTTTCAACCTGATTGTAGCTGGGGTTAATTTGGTTCTAGCCATAATGTGTGCGCTTGGCTGCCAAAGGTTTTTATGTCGCTGTAAAAATGTTCATGTGTTTCATTCACTTTCAAAAGTTATTTGCTATTCTAAAAATGTTGTTAACAAAGGCATTGAATGAATTGATTGATTTGCTATTGTATATGTGCTGCAGCGATGAATCTATGTGTGCATTTCTGAGGAGTTGATGCAGACACGAATTTGAACACCAATTGGAACAAATTCTGGGTACAGAAAAGTGACTCCCTCATATTTTTTTTTAAATAGACATTTCATCAGTGTTTTTCATAGAATGAATAATCACTAAAATCTGATTTCATAAACCAAAAATGTAGCAACTATTAACCATAATATCCTCACCGGAAAGTAACTATACGACAATCTACATTTAGATTAAAAAAACAATGTCATATTTTTATTATAAAATAAATATTTGTAGTAATGTAGCCTATAGTATGTAATTTAATTTTAAACGATTGTCCTCCTCGTCTGTCTCTTGGACCCAAAATGATCTGAAAAATGGGTACTCATGTGCCGTTTGTAGTACATAATATGGAATGTTTTAGTAATCTACCCTTTGAACTAGAAATTACAGGCAAAGTGAATGTATTACTACTATTATGTGGACAACCTTGAAACAGTTCCTGCTCTTCAATCACTGAGTCAAGGGGACATTGGAGGAACTACTTACATAGTGCGGGTTTAGGTATCAATCAAATATCCTAAACTATAACAAATAAAAAAACTGCTGAAATTGGGCAGTAGGCGACCCATTGACCTCCATTATTATCCAACTGATTGTTTAGCAGCTCCCATACCACATATTACAAAGTTTAGCAGATAAACAGGGTAGAAAATGCACCAAAAAAATACAAAACATGTAAAATAAATAATTAAAAGGAAGCGTTTCAGTCTGAGTAAGTGCGTTGAAGGCGAAACAAATAACTGACTCTCCCCTAATCCCAGTTCAGAGCAAAGATTAGGGATGAAAACCGGTTTGAGACCGTTGCAGACAAAGGTTTAACTGTGTGAACTAGTTCGTTGCAGAGTGTCTTTAGCCGTTGCATGGCGTCAGAGATTTACCTTGTAACTAGCCCTGGCGACAATACTCTTTCTAAAAGGGCGATTTACAATAATGTCCCAAGTGGACACTTCCCCGCGTTTATCAAATGTTTCTCACCATTTGCCAAACAGCACAGCATTACCGTTAATTTGGATGTGCTTTTGCATCACCAGATACCAACTCCTATTATTTGATCTGAACTGGGTTATTGCTTTACCCCCTCTGGGGAATCTACATTTATGTGAGGTCATCTCCTGTCTACCAGTTGCTACGGTCCAAAAAAAGAGACTGGATCCCCTCTGTCTTTAAAGGTCCAATTTGATTTAAGATGGGATCTGGTATTTGAATAATTTAATTTTTTTCTTGTTTATGTGGGAGGCAAAGCAGCTTCAAGAAATGGATCTATCTGATCTAATGAAATGCAACAAGCATCTATGAACCCAAGTCATAATCCTGGTATATCCAAGCGTACTTGGCCAATAAAGCCTGATTCTGAAAGAGCTAATAAAAGATACATACCTACATACTTACTTACTTCTTGTTATTTTTTTACCACTGTGGTGGAAACCGAGAGCATCGCCCCAAGCAGGGGCTGAGCTGAGGGGCGAGGACTGTGGCTACATGTCTCTGTTCTACACGCACCACCAGCTCTGCTCTGAAACATCCATCGACCTGCCTCAAGGTCAACAGAACGTGCTGCTGCGGTTATTCAGTAACCAAGCATGAAATGCACACGCATTTCCTATCACTGACTGAACCTGAAAGGGGATTTTTGTGTTTGTGAAGAGTGATTTTTTTATGGGTACTGGGTGAACTGAATGATATGGCCACATGTTATGTACAATATATAATAACTGTACACTATACTATTATATGAAATAAGAAACTGTTTGTAGAAACAACATGACATTGATCCAACATTGTCCCCATTGTTGACGCCTTTGTTGTGTTTCGTCCTGTTTGGCCAGGTACCAGCTAGAGGTGACGGGAGGACGACACAGCTGATCGGTGAGCTGAGGCTGGCCGCCATCAAACTGAGACCAGCGCAGGCTGAACAGGACACTGACTTCATGGACAGTAAGGACTTTCACAGATGAGGTTCTTTATGATTCCGTTGGCATAGCTGACAAACTGAAATCATTCACCTTGTTTTATTTAAACCACCATTTGTTGATAGGATTACACAATACATGATTACTTGCTGTCTGTTGCTGTCCTCCATATTGCAGGTGAGGAAGGCAGTGTGGGAGGAGACAGAGGTGGGAGGTACAATGATGATTGGTCAGGCTATTGGCCTAACACACGCGCCTTATTTTTAATGTAATTCTGCTCCTGCCAAAAGTTATGAGGATGAATGGGTCGCAGAATGTTCGGCGCACCTTAATGACCATGGGAATTAAGGTGCGTCACACACGTCTCTTTCGCCCTCGGATCACCACTTCGGTCCAGGAGGGAAGACGGTCGGGAGGAATTAAGTTGATCGCTTAACATCTTGCAAAAGGACTACAGTTGAAAATTAGCCTGCTGGCTAACACTGGCATATTAACAGAAATATAGATTAATGTGAACTGTCCTTTAAATAAATAAATGAATTTAAATGAAAATGAAATATATTTGGGGGGCATATGAAATTGAAGGTTTTTAATACAGGTTTAACAGACTTTAGATTTGTTATCATTGGTGGGTACTATTCCAGAATATTAAAAAAATTGCATAGAAAATTTGTATGAGTGAAACGGTTTAATTATTTTGTGAAGGGGAAGTATCAATAAATGGAGACAATGAAAGCTGCGGTCTTGAGGTTCCTTCATCAGAAAATGCTAACATGGGTTTCCGAAAAACACTTTGACGGCCTAAATATACCTGGGTGGACCACCCAAGTAAAATCAATGGATGGGAAACACTTCAGTAGCTTGGTGTATGGTATGAGTATGGTACCCTTGGCATAGTGGCTCATACATGGTGAGCTAGATCGATATTGAAACATCATATCTCTAAGAGGCTTTCTATATCGGGAATTTCCCCGGAAGTGAGGGGTTAAAGGGGAAATAATGCCATTGACATGCAACCTCACCCAATGAATTAGACCTTAAATAAAAAAAAAACATTGTTGGAAACACTTTGGATAATGTAAATAAGAAATTAAAAAATTAAGTAACAGATTTGAATGCAGAATTATTTTCCACATCATACTTTGACGTGTTTTTTCCTTTCATCTCTCTCACTAGAGTGTACAGAGCAGGAAACAGAGAGGGAGGCGCCAAGTGGAGAGACAAGGGCTGTGGCTGGCTATGTCTTCATCTTTCGACACACCACCAGATCTCTGAACCATAGATAGACCTGACTGTAGGTCTCCACAGGATGTGTTGCTCACATACTTCAGAAACCAACCGTGTTAGACGCCACAACCACCTGGACAGCCATTGGGATTGTATACAACCCTACGAAACCTACAAATCAATGTTCGAGGCTCTGTTGATTGCAAATTAGAACCAAACAATCCAAGTGTTTTTTTTCATTTATTTCGCGTTGCAAATTTCCCAAAAAGCAGTTTGTCTAGCCAAGGTGTTAAGAGCATGGAGCTTATATCGACAAGATCGCAAGTTCTTCATCCATTCCAACTAATATTAGTTTACACATTCTAGCAACAATCAATCACTCAAGTTTCAGAAACCTTAATGCTTCAATGCAAAAAAAAAAGCTGAAATGTTAACATATGAAATTTCGAATTAAGTAATTTGATCTGATAAAATGTTGGATTTGAATGACAATTGCACACAATGCAGGCGCTAAAGGTCTTATCTGCAGCGACTGAAAGTATCTACAGTTGGATACACAAACTGATATTCTTTATCATCTCCAATTAAAAAATAAATACTTGGAACTGAATCTCCTACCAGCGCTGTAAACTTGTCCTGCCATTTGAGTTTTCTAAATCGTATTATTTATTGTATCTTTCATCTTAACTTGAGCTTGTCGTTTTTATCCCTTAAAGAAATGTACTACACATCCACCAGATCAAACTATAATAGGACCTGGTTGATGGACTTCAGTGGCAGGTTTCTCTCAAAGTAGAATACAGGCTCTCCTGGGTCCTTTCACTGGAGAACTCCAACGCTGCATAGGTTTCCAAATCTGTTTTTCCTTCCTACAACAAAAGCATATTACTACCAAATCTAGCAAATCACTACCATCTTCTTAGAGGATTCACAGCTGTAAAGTGCGAAAGTCAAAGCTACAATCCTACTTTTGTTCTGGGAGCTAATAATACTAACAACATGTGGTCTGCTGCCATAACAAAATAGATCAGTTAATTTGACCAGGTAGCTTAAATTAATCTAATTAAATCTGTGATTTCCCTGATTACTAAATACTAAAGTTGTTTTATGATCAATATGAATAAACATACATTCATATAATGCAGAAAATGCACAACACAGATATACCTGTTGTTCCTGAATCACTGAGTCATGTGCAACATGGTAGGAGGCTCTCAGTGTTCCTGGGAATCACACAAAGGGAATGATTATTTTATCTATTCAAATATAAATGCGTCAAACAACTTGTGGTCAATTTCGGTAGGTTCTCTGTAAACACTTAGGGATCTCTAACCTGTCATTAGCTCATATCAGGTCGTATCGATAGGCTTAGTGTATAATGTACTGTACCTTTGCAATGTTCACAAACTTGCTTTTTATTTCTGGTTAGAAAGAGGATTATAATCACAACCAGACAGCAAGCCAACAGTATTCCAAGCACCATGGTTACTAGATGCATATTGGATCCTAGAATCAAACAGAAAAATGTGTCACTCATGGTATATTTTGGATACAATTACATATATTGTACTGGAAGATCATATAATGAAACCTGAAATAGTGCAATACTTTCCTGAATTTGAAATAAGGTAATCTATTCATGTCCTGGCAGATAAATAAACTAAATAACCAAAATCATATATTCTAATAAAATAATCCATTGAACTTGAAGTAGGAACTATCCATATATACATGGTCAGCTCTGTACACAGATCCACTGGCATGTTCCAAGTCATATGGATATTATATCTATCTATCTATCTATCTATCTATCTATCTATATATACAGTACATAGTATTAGTAGTATTAGTATTAGTAGTATTAGTATTAGTAGTATTGGTATTGACCTGTTTTGTTTGTGCCATTTTGAAACACGTCCAGCTTAGTTCCATTTCCAAACACAACTCCCCTTTAAATTCTAAATATTCTAAACATGAATCTATTATAATTGAAAGTAATTTAAAAAACTAGAAGTAAGAAATACAATATAATAACCTGGTATGTCCAGCTTGGTTCCATTTCCAAACACAACTTCCCCACATGCTGCCAGGGCACAGTAGTAAGTCCCAGCATCAGAGGAGTCTACATTGTTCTTGGGGAGAGTGTAGACACAGCTCTGTGGAGCAGACGGAGGACCAGAACTATCCAGACATTCACCACTCCTGTTTCCATTCATGTAAATGGCAGCAGGGTGAGATGGTCCTGATCTGAACCAGTACACACTGGGTTCCCCTTGGCACTGGTTACTGTGGTCCGTCCTCTGGGAGGTAATAGAGCACTGGAGAGCCACAGGGTCTCCCAGCTGAGCTGATGCAGACACAGGCTGTTGGACCACAGTCTGGGAGACAAACCTCTGGTCATTGGGATCTATACATTTAAATAAAACAATCATCAGAAGAAACAAACCAAATATCTCTGCAGCTCTCTCAGAGAAAAGGTATTTTCGATCATGATATTTAAAACAACAAATATCCAAACAAATATATGATTTACCTTTGACGGTCAGGAAAACACCATTATTCCAAATGTTTAGATATTGTCCTCCTTGATTACAGAAATAATTTGCTTCATCCTCTTTATGAACGTTGCTGATTGTCAAATTGAAGTTACTCCCATTACCCGCTTTGAACCTCGACATAAAAGACGGGTAAATCTTTGATGTAAAATACCTGCTAGCTACCATTTGGGGATTATATCCCATAGTCTGCTTGTACCAGTATAATTCTTCATTGATATTCTGTCTTTTCAAAACAGCACAATTGAGCACATCTCCAAGTTCAACTTTTTTCAAATAGAGTGATGGAGGATTCTCTTGGGTCTGAATCAGCACTAAAACATAAAGAAATACAAGAAAGAAACTTACATCACTATTGTTGTACATTTAGTATGCAAAATGGAATAACATCATCCTACAAGAATAATGATTGCAATAGATAATGTACAACTATACAAAAATATATACTTACATGCAGTACTCAGAATTGTTATTGCAGTCAGGGGCGGCCTTCCCTACAGGCGGGTTAGGCGGCCGCCTAGAGCGCCATCTAGAGGGGGAGCGCAAAATAGTGCGTCCAAAAAAAAAAAATATCTTATCGGCTACATATATATATATATATATAATACTGACTGAACCTGAAGGGTGACTGTCATTTTAGTGAACAGGGAATGATTTAAATTGTATGATAGTATTTTATCTTGTAAGTGCTTTAATAAAGAGTCAAGTAAAATAATTAAGGTCGTTGTTACCACCAATTTGGATGACAGTCTTAATGAAGTGATTGATTGATTTTATTTCAGTTGTACTAATATCTAATATAATAAGTACTAATTTGGGATCCTATTGTGATTGAGACAACAGTTGCTACATCAGTCTATTCCAGATTGCTTGTACCAGTGAATATATCTACTTTCCTTTTCAGCACCACAATGTAAAGTAACCTTATCTCCAAGCATTGCCATTTTCAAAGAGACGATACGAGGAACCTCTTCGGTCTCAATCATCACTGAAAAGTAGACATAAACAATTTATCCAATTTAAGCAAAATGAATCACTGGTCTAAATTGTTCTTTCCAAATTATTTCAATTTTGTATTTTTAACAAAAAACACAGTATACTGCAGCAATAACAAAGTCAGACAATTTGGATGCAATATTTTTAGAGGAATTTTAGTTAAATGACCCAATAAGAATTGTAATAGCAAAAACTCTTGCCAACATTGTTGCGTTTCGGTGCTCTGCTAGTGCTGTACTGACTCAAGTGAAAGATTTGTCCTTAAAACACAGGCGTTACATATCCTAGATCATCAGTGATTGGCTGGAACTTAAAGGTCCCATGACATGAAAATCTCACTTTATGAGGTTTTCTAACATAAATATGAGTTCCCCTAGCCTGCCTATGGTCCCACAGTGGCTAAAACTTGCGTTTGGTGTAAAACGAGCACTAGCTGTTCTGCTCGCCTTTGAAAAAACTGAGGCTCGCTGATTTGGAATGTCTTTAGGTATTTCGTCACAAAGCATCTAAGCTCCTCCCCTTACTCTGCCTGGCCCGCCCAGAGACGTTGGCCCGCCAACGGGACACGACCGTGCGAGCGCCACATGTGTGTGTGTGAATACACACACTGTAAAGCAAGTGTTTCTTTTCGGTTCTATGACGTCCCTTGTATTTCCACAACGAGACTGTAGTGGGGGTTATCTGAGCCATGGGTGAGAAGGAATTGGGGGAAAGGAACTTTGGCTTTGACTCCCTCAAGAGCATGAACCACGACATGGAGGAGAAAGGGATTGTTGGCGGCGAATGTCTCCCGCTTGAGCCCCGCTTCCCGCTGCCGAGGGACCACCGCCTCGGCGCTGCAGGAGGCGGAGGTGCCTAAGCGCTGCCCGGCAACAATCCCTTTCTCCTCCTTGTCGCGGTTCAGTCTACTTCACATTGATGTGGACATGGAAGAACCAGGAACGTCGGAGAACCCAAAGCTGTCGTTTGAGATTCATAATATCAGCTCACACAGCTTTTGGCCGTGATAATATATATTATATGATATAGATATCTATGTAGTCTATATGATCTTATTTAGATATAGAGCTCCAGGACTCCCGTGGGTTCTAGAATATTTACAGAACAAGGCTAAAGGCTGGGTGCGCCTCGCCATTGCGATACATCCACTGTAAACAGAGCGCTTGGTACCGTGGCTGCAAGCTTCTCAGGGCCACACCCCCACCCTCCTCCTTGACCCGCCTCGCTCCTCCTCATTTGCATTATCGCTACAGACACCAAAACAGCGAATTTTGGGGAAGCTCAATGTGCGACTGGCTCGGAGTGGCTGTAACTCTGCACCACAGCAGAATTTCGGGAACGTCTTTGAATACTGTGTTAGTGGCCCACTAATACCTATGTTAAAGCATCCATAAAATAGCATGTCATGGCACCTTTAACTTCAATTCCGATGCCCCAGTGCAGTGATGGGGACACTGTGCTGTGGAAGGCGCCGTCCTTCAGAGGAGACAAAAAACCGAGGTCCTGACTCACTGAGGTCATAAAAGAGCCAAGGGCAAAGAGTAGGGGTTTCCCCGGTGTGCTGGCCCAACCAGGCTCATTCAATCTGGCACCCCAATCAACTTAACTAATACAGTATCAAAACAAACATTTAACCCCCAGTTGGTTCAATAAACCCAAAATATTGTAATCACGAACAAGACATAAGCAAGACGAAAGTATGGCAAAACAGCAGCAGGTGATCCACCACGGATTTGAGGGAATGAGTTCAGAGTCACTCGACCACAGGGGGCTATCCTGGAGATGGTTGACGCTACACCAGCCACAGCAGGGACACAAGCCATACGGAGGCACAGATGCCTTATATAAGGGCCTTAATCAGGGGACTGGAAGTCGCTTTGTTTGAAAGCGTCTGCTAAATGCCCTAAATGTAGATGTAGTGCTTGAACCTCACTGTCCCCATTCAAGTTCAGTCAGTAACGGGAATATAACCATTTTATGTTTGGTTTCTAATGATCCTTATCAACACATCCTGTTGTACCTAAAGTCTGGTATGGTTAAGAGTTGTGATGGTGTGTCAAAAATAAAGACATGAACAGCCTCCACCCCGCCTCTCAACTTGCTGCCTCACTCTCTGTTAACAAACCAGTGGTTAAAACACACACACTATAGAGAGAAAGATTAAAAGGAGCAAGCCTTTAAGCATTATTTTTTATTGGGCTTTTTGTATTAACTGCTACTTTATACTGGTGGTTATAAAAGGTTTGAGTTTTTTGGAGTTGCTCTAACACAGAGCGCATTAATATCTCTCCACCCAAAACTAATTCTATAAGATCTGTCCTAGGTCACAGAGAGGTGCATTTTAGTAGTTAGTCGTTTTTCAACTACTACCACTAATGCTACTGTATATGCTACTACTGATGATAGTAATATTTATGCTTAAACTTTTAATGCATTTCTCATATGATGCTTCTATACACATCATTATCATAACAATGAGGTAGGTAATATAATTAACATGACTGTAGAATTATTTTCCAATACTGTACTCCCCATTCCTGTCTTCATACAAACTAATTATCAGGCATGTAAGCTGTGTGTGTGTGTGTGTGTGTGTGTGTGTGTGTGTGTGTGTGTGTGTGTGTGTGTGTGTGTGTGTGTGTGTGTGTGTGTAAAGCAAAAGCAAATGTATTCATCATCAGGGAAAATATTGATTAAATACTAGCTTTCAATGTCCCATAGATGTAAACAAAGTGAATAACGTAGATTTTCAATGTTCAGTTTAAATATGAATATGACATGAACTACAGCTCACAGAAAGCTATCTGGATAATTGGCTTGCCTTATCAAGTGCCTCTAAGTTCCAGACAATCACAGTGAGTGGTCCCAGGAAATGTAAATGTTAGTCTAAAGTCAGAATCATAGACTTCAGTGAGTCCAGCATTGGTTCAGAATCAAACTATGACAATGTTTTTAGCAATGACGATTACTGCATGTAAGTACTGTTTTAATGTGTACATTATTGAGGTGTTTTTTGATTAAAATCGATCGTAATTCTTGAAGTAGGACGTTATTCTATTTTGTATAGTAAATATGCAACCATAATGATATATGTTTCTTGCTTGTTTTTCTTTATGTTTTAGTGCTGATTCAGACTCAAGAGAATCCTCAATCACTCTATTTGAAAAAAGCTGAACTTAGAGATACTATTCTTCTTCCGATGATTGTTTTATTTAACTGTATAGACCTCAATGCCCAGAGGTTTGTCTCCCAGACTGTGGTCCAACAGCCTGTGTCTGCATCAGCTCAGCTGGGAGACCCTGTGGCTCTCCAGTGCTCTATTACCTCCCAGAGGACGGACCACAGTAACCAGTGCCAAGGGGAACCCAGTGTGTACTGGTTCAGATCAGGACCATCTCGCCCTGCTGCCATTTACATGAATGGAAACAGGAGTGGTGAATGTCTGAATAGTTCTGGGCCTCCGTCGGCTCCACAGAGCTGTGTCTACACTCTCCCCAAGAACAATGTAGACTCCTCTGATGCTGGGACTTACTACTGTGCCCTGGCAGCATGTGGGGAAGTGTATTACCTTGAGGACGGACTAAGAGTGAAGAATGAATAGCACACAAAGGAAATAAATAAAACAACTTATACATAAACTCTATTTTATAGACTGTATGGACATAGTGAGAGAGATGTAATGATCTCTGGTTCAGTTACTGGCTGGTTTTTAAACCACAGTGCCTGCACAGCCTGCACAGGTTGAGACCTCATGATGCTTTGCCAGTAAAACCACAGCATTGAGGACAACATTAGATCGCGAGACTAGACACTATGAAGGCAGCATTATCCGTGTCTCAGAAGCCAATCATTATTTATCGGTAATGTTGATGAACTCTTCTTTTTTACATCTTGTACTCACACAAACACTTACAAAATTACCATCATGCACACACACCAAAATATTTTATAGCCGATGAGAATTGCTCTTGCTTGGATCAGATGGCCAAAATCTAGACTGCATTACTATTACCATCTTTATTGTTACTACTAAAACTGTCAGTTATTTAACCAAAAGGTAACAGGGGTTGAATTATAGCGGAAGATTAAATCGGTATCACAAAATTGGTAAAAGATATCCGAAAAAACAACAAAAATGTGGTAGACAGAATTTCTCCTCATCATACATTTAGGGAAACAAATTAAATAAATGCTGGCTTTCGATGTTTGTAATATGTGTTAAAAATAATGCCAATGCCATGTTTTCAGTGTTCAGTTTGGACTGAAATTAAATGTGATCTCCACTTAGTTTTCTGTGTTGCGCAGTAGCCTTGCTGCTCTCAGTGTCCTTAAGTTCAGCCAATCACTGATGATCTAGGATATGTAACGCCTGTGTTTTAAGGACAAATCTTTCACTTGAGTCAGTGCAGCACTAGCAGAGCACCGAAACGCAACAATGTTGGCAAGAGTTTTTGCTATTACAATTCTTATTGGGTCATGTAAGTATAATTCCTCTAAAAATCTTACGTTCTAATTGTTTGACTTTGTCATTTCTGCAGTTTACTGTGTTTTTAAAAAGACAAAATTGAAATCATTTGGAAAGAATAATTTAGACCAGTGATTATTATTATTTTTTTCTTAAATGGGAGAATTATTTGTCTATTTTTTCAGCGATGATTGATACCAACGAGGTTCCTCGTATCGTCTCTTTGAAAACAGCAATACTTGGAGATAAAGTTACTTTACATTGTGGTGCTGAAAAGGAGGGTAAAAATAGGGTATGGTACAAGCAATCGATTGGATATGTTCCCCAAAAGGTCGCTTTAATAGTGGAAGAATATAGTGAAATTAGCCCCGCATTCAATTCAAGGTTCACTGCAGCAGCACCAGACATGGATCTGAACATTAGATCTGTGAGTAAAGAAGATGAAGCAAACTATTTCTGCCAAGAGCATTATTCAAAGGATTGGAGTGGATTATTTTTGTCTGTCAAAGGTAAGATATCCTGTTCTACTTGTTTTCTATATCATCTGAAAGTAGCCCAAATGTATAGTATTTCTCAGTTTTGATGATGATTATATTATGTCACTGTTCAGATCCCAATGCCCAGAGGTTTGTCTCCCAGACTGTGGTCCAACAGCCTGTGTCAGCATCAGCTCAGCTGGGAGAACCTGTGGCTCTCCAGTGCTCTATTACCTCCCAGAGGACGGACCACAGTAACCAGTGCCAAGGGGAACCCAGTGTGTACTGGTTCAGATCAGGACCATCTCACCCTGCTGCCATTTACATGAATGGAAACAGGAGTGGTGAATGTCAGAATAGTTCTGGGCCTCCGTCTGCTCCACAGAGCTGTGTCTACACTCTCCCCAAGAACAATGCGGACTCCTCTGATGCTGGGACTTACTACTGTGCCCTGGCAGCATGCGGGGAAGTTGTGTTTGGAAATGGAACCAAGCTGGACGTGTTTCAAAATGGAGCTAAGATGGATATAACAGGTCAATATATTTTACTGCCTACTTCCAGTTTATTTTGGAAAATATGTAATTAAGACAATAATATACATTGAAGTTTATCATATGTGAATACACTCCATATATTATATTTTGCATGACTTAATGTGAGTGTAATGGTACAGAAAATGATTGGTTCTACAGGTTCATGATGACCCATTGTTGTCTGTTTCTAGATCACAACTGTCATCTAGTGATCCTGGTGCATCGGATTCTGTTGGCCTGCTTTCTGGTTGTGATTCTAATCCTCATTCTCATCATACATTACAGGTTAGTGAGCATTGTAACACTACAGCACGTTCTGCGAGATCTCATATCATGAGCTTCTCCACAACATGCTTCCCAATCTTGTTGAAAGAAAGGTTTTAGTGTGCGATATCTTCTATTCATACTAATAGTTATTAATACATTTAAAAATAGCCGTACTTTTCTTTTAATATTTTTAATATTTTCTGAATGTTAGCCTAAATGGTGGTTATATTACTATGAAATGTACTATCAGGTCAACTGTGTTTCGTGTGACGTTTTCAAATGCTGTTATAGGACGGGGAAACCAATTCCTTGAACTATGCAGAGCTGGAGTTCTCTGGCAGAAAAACCAAAGGAGGGAAGAAGAACAGAGAAAGGACTCAGGAGAGCCTGTATTCTGCTGTGAGAGAAACCTGCCCCTGAAGTCTATCAAACAGGTCCAAATCTAGTTTGATTTCCTCAATATTGTGACCTGGATGTGAATTACGTTTCTTAAGATGTACAAAGTATAAGCTTAAAATTAGATTAGATAAGTCAGGGTAAATAGTATGAATATGAGAGGAGCTTTTTTTCATAGGCATGTCGTATTAACTGCCACTTAACACTGGGGGTTATACAAGGCTTGGGTTTGTGTGGATTCACTGACAAGTGTGGTATTTGTGTGGCTGTGGCGATGTTCATGATGTTTCATTTATTAGTTATTTTCTACTCTCAAAATGTTGTCAATAAAGAAATTTAATGAATTAATAAATATGTTTATATTGTATATTCAAATTCAAAGTTTCATTGGTCATATGTTTGCAAAAAAAACATTTTACATGCAGTGAAATTAAAAAGGGGTCACCACTCTGTCATTCATTGTGCAAATTACCGGAACCTGAATAAATAATAGATAATAGTAATTTAAAAACAGACATCCCTTAATGAGATGATGCTATAGAAACGGTCATTAAAAAAAAAAAGAAAAAAAAAAAGGTATATAAATATAAAAGTGCATAGAATGTGGTGCAGAAGAGTGCGAGTCAGTCCCCCGGAGTTAAGCAGTCTAACTGCCTGCAGAAAGAAGCTCCTCCTCGGTCTCTCAGTCCGAGCTTTAAGGCAGCGTAGGCGTCTGCCTGACTGCAGCAGGGTGAAGAGACCAGCATCTGGGTGAGAGGCGTCTTGCCTGGTTTTCCTGGCTCTTGCCCTCACCCTCTTGCTGTATGTATATTCCAGGGTGGGGAGGGGTAACCTAATGGGTCGCTCTGCTGAGCGCACCACCTCACCGTCTGCTGTTTACGCCAGACATTCTAGACAGGATGCGTGAAAAATAAAAAATAAAAATTCGGGTTCAGACGGTGCAGTATTTCAGACGGGTTTGAAGTCTTTGAGGAGAGCTGTACTCTAAGTAGTTTTGGAAACACTGTTCTCGATATTACAAATCTTCTATATGTTGTTGTTGGTTTTTGGTCCATTAAAAATAACGAATTGCTTAGAGCAGGGGAACATAACCCTTTTGAAGGTGTGACAAAACCGGGGAGGTACTTTTGGCCCTGACCTGGACCCACTTAATATTTTGTGCAGTAAAATGCCTTCTCATAAAAAAAGTCAAAAAGCTAGATAATTCACAGGTAAAGAAGACCTTTTATGATAAGTTTCAATATTTGTGCCCCAAAACCAGACATAACAAGACAGGCCAACTGAAATTTAGATTTTGTAATACAAGTACATTAATAAGATTTATTAAGAATATAAGAAACTTAGATAAATATATTCCCCGTATGTACAAAAGAAACAAATGCTAGCTTTCAAACTTCACATAAATGAAAAAAACTAAAAGGTTTGTTTTCAGTTTTCAGATTTGATTTGAATTAAACTTGAACCTCAGAGGAATCTAAGTGGATGATTCGCTTGCTAACTGGACATTTGAGTGTCAAGTTCAATGAGTTGATCTATAAATGTTGATATTAAACATGTATCCCTCTAAAATCTGCATCTTCAGTGAGTCCAGCACTAATTCAGCATCAAAAGATGACACTCACAATTCTGAGTACAGTATGTAAGCATAGGCCTACTGTAGTAGAATGGTTTTCAAATTATTTAAACTAAATAAATTAACCTATACCATAAATTGGATAGGACTTTCATGGTTTTTCATTTTTCTTTATGTTTTAATACTAATTCAGGGCCAAGATGATCCTTAATCACTCCATTTGAAATCATGCTATTACTCTACATTATGCAGCTTTGAATGTTAATAGTAAGAATTTATACTGGTGTAAGCAATCCGTTGGATATATTCCCCAAGCATCCTCTAGTGCAATATATGGATCTATAAATATTTAACCGCCCATTAAATCAGGTGTCAAACTTAGTTAGAGAAGGAACTGACTTTAACTCAACCATGAAAAACTATTTCTGTCATGGAGGAGTTGATGTAGACAAGAATTGGAACAACTTCACATTTCAGCTGCCATTTACATGAATGGAAACAGGAGTGGTGAATGTCAGGATAGTTCTGGGCCTCCGTCTGCTCCACAGAGCTGTGTCTACACTCTCCCCAAGAACAATGTAGACTCCTCTCATAGATATACGTATATACTGACTAGATATCACATTCGGCTTCTTTGCATGCGTCAACAATGCCGCCATCTTGCGCCGGGGAAACACCCGGCGGAATGAATGAACATCGATGGGGCAGAGCACAGAGGTCCTTTCCCAGTCAAAATCACTCTAAATCGCCTTCTTTTAAGGCCATCTTCAAGCGGGTTGGTTTCTGTCATAGATAGGTCAGAGGTGTAATGATAGTAAAAAAAAGTAATGATTTATTTTTAATACATTTTTACTAGCATTACCACAAACACAAGTTTGACCTGACCCGTTTGAAGTAGCCTTAAAATAAGGTTATTTAGAGTGATTTTAACCGCGAAAGGACTTATGTCCCATCGACGTTCATTCATTCAGTTGGTTGGTCACCCCGTGGCAAGATGGCGGCAGCATTGAAACATACGTTCCACTGAACAGCGCAGCTCAGGCGATACCTAGTCAGTATCTATGGACTCCTCTGATGCTGGGACTTACTACTGTGCCCTGGCAGCATGTGGGGCGGTGTATTACCTTGAGGACGGAATAAGAGAGAATAACGAACAGCAGACAACGGGAATAAATAAAACAACATATACAGTATATAAACTGTATTTTATAGACTGTATGGACATAGTGAGAGATGTAAAGACGTCTGGTTCAGTTATTAGCTGCTTTCAGACCACAGTGCTGACACAGCCTGCACAGGATGAGACCTCTGATGCTTTGCCAGTAAAACCACAGCATTGAGGCCACAACATTAGATCACGAGACTAGACACTATGAAGGCAGCATCATCCGCGTCTCAGAAGCCAATTTTATTTATCAGTTAAGTTGATTAACTCTTCTTTTGTACATCGTGCACACGCACAAATACTTACAAAATTGCCATCATGCACACACGCCAAAATATTTAAGTGTGGAAGCAGATGAGAATTGCTCTTACTTGGATCACATGGCCAAAATCTAGACTGAAATACTATTATAATCTTTATTGTTACTGCTAAAACTGACAGTTATTTAATCAAAAGGTAACAGGGGTTGAATTATAGAGGAAGATTCCATCGGTATCACAAAATTGGTAAAGAAAATATTTGAAAAAAGAACAAAAATATGGTAGACTGAATTTCTCTTCATCATACATTTATGGAAACAAATGAAATAAATGCTGGCTTTCAATGTTTGTAATATGTGGTAAAAAAACAATTCGAATGCCACGTTTTCAGGGTTCAGTTTGGATTGAAATTAAATGTGATCTCCACTTAGTTTTCTGTGTTGCGCAGTAGCCTTGCTGCTCTCAGTGTCCTTAAGTTCCAGCCAATCACTGATGATCTAGGATATGTTACGCCTGTGTTTTAAGGACAAATCTTTCACTTGAGTCAGTACAGCACTAGTAGAGCACCGAAACGCAACGATGTCGGCAAGAGTTTTTGCTATTACAATTCTTATTGGGTTATGTAAGTAAATTCTCCAAAAATATTATGGCCAAATTGTATGGGATTAAAGTGTCTGCAGTAAACAGTGTTTTTTGTTAACAATATTCAATTGAAATCTTTTGAAAGAATCATTTAGACCAGCGGTTCATTTTTGCACATTCTTAAATGGGATTAATTGTTTATGTATATTTTTTCAGCGATGATTGACACCAAAGAGATTCCTCGTATCGTCTCTTTGAAAACCGCAAGAATTGGAGATACTGTTACTTTACATTGTGGTGCTAGAGAGGAAAATAGAACTTCCCTTTTATGGTACAAGCAATCGATTGGATATGTTCCCCAAAAGGTTGCTTCAATAGTGTCTAGTAGGCATGTTAAATTTTTTCCCCCTTTCGATTCAAGTTTCACTGTAAAAGAACCTGACATTGATCTGAACATTAAATCTGTGAGTAAAGAAGATGAAGCACACTATTTCTGCCAAAATTATTATTCAAATGATTGGAGTGGATTTTTTTTGTCTGTCAAAGGTAAGCTATCAAGTTCTTTTTTTTCTAATTCGGCATCTGAAAGAAGCCCCAATATAATTGTTTTCTCAGTTTAGTTTTTCTTACTGTTCAGATCCCAATGACCAGAGGTTTGTCTCCCAGACTGTGGTCCTACAGCCTGTGTCTGCATCAGCTCAGCTGGGAGACCCTGTGGCTCTCCAGTGCTCTATTACCTCCCAGAGGACGGACCACAGTAACCAGTGCCAAGGGGAACCCAGTGTGTACTGGTTCAGATCAGGACCATCTCACCCTGCTGCCATTTACATGAATGGAAACAGGAGTGGTGAATGTCAGGATAGTTCTGGTCCGTCTGCTCCACAGAGCTGTGTCTACACTCTCCCCAAGAACAAAGTAGACTCCTCTGATGCTGGGACTTACTACTGTGCCCTGGCAGCATGCGGGGAAGTTGTGTTTGGAAATGGAACCAAGCTGGACATAACAGAGCAAGGTACGTTTTATTACTCTGTTTTCTGGGAATAATTGACGCAAGCAGAAACCAGAAAACAAGCCGTTTTTTCGTTTTTTCGTTTTGACAAAGAAAACGAAAATCAAGATTTCAGTTCGTTTATTCGTTTCTACGTTTTGTCAAAAAAACGAAAATCACTATTTCAGTTCGTTTATTCGTTTTTTGGTTCTTACTGAGCGAAACGAATTTACCACTCAATATCTGGTTTCCGCCGGTGGGCGGGTCCTCTTATTGGCTAGCGTGCTTCATTGACCTGTGCTCTTCATAATAAAAGTTCTTCCGTTTGATAATGTCGACAAAAATATTACTTTATCATAGACACTAGCAGACACAGAGGACCACACCACCCACAGTCAAGACTGACACGGCTTCAAATAACAATAATAGTGTTCATAATCATTTGACAATGAGAACTTTTAAAGTTATGATGACTTCAGTGCAGTTGATGTTTATCCACAGTTAATACATGCAGAATAGACCTGAGGGCTTTACTACGACATCATTGTCCGGCTCTGAACTATGCGCTCTGTACGCGTTCACATCAAAGGAGCTGAGATCGCGGGCTGCTGATTTCCTCACAGCCTGAGAGCTATGAGGAATCCAAGTGATTACAACACATTTCTGACAGCTGCACATTGCGCAGGGCTCTCCGTGAGACGCACGCAATTCAACCCATGCACACGCTCACACGCCACACAACTTGCGCCGCTATTTGACAGTGGAAGGGTAGGAATCAAATGCGTCCGGGTGAAATTTCAAAATCGTCCGGGATTTTAATAAAGCCTCAATACATGTTGACATTTAATTTGCGTTGCGTTCCTCTGGGTCTGTCACAAACTAGTTGGGCTACGCCCTCCCATACTCAGTTCTGTTCGCTTTGCATTGGTGGAAGTGAGTAGGGGGAGTGGTTAAGTAAAGCCTTCAGATTGGACGGTTTGACTTTAGAGTTACCGTCATGTTTTGTATTATATTTTTTTACCATTATTGTTTTATAGGGACAAACATCAACACATTTCTCCTGCAGGGGATTGATAAAGTTCTATCTATGTAACAGAAGGGAACACTTACTCATACTCCATCAAATATTCATACTCATACTTTGCACACTTTACCACAGCATTGGCCTACTGAATGCCACAGATATATTTTTAAGCATTGGACTGAATGCCGCGTAAATATAATATATGTTTTGCACGTTTGCAACGTTTAAAAGTTCAGGGAAAGTATATGCCTCTACTGGTGTTGCTTAGGCCAATATCCTTTTGAGGCAGTGTTGTTTCTGAATATTAGTGTTAAGGGCCAATAAGGCCTACTATCATACATTAGTCACCATGTCTGTGAACAAATTTGTATGCAGTTGCATATTAATATATCCCCCCCCCCCCCCTATTATTTACTGACAGTGATTACAGAATGCGAGTGTGTGTTATATTGAAAGCGAGGCTGGGTGTGCCTATGAATATAGGCTACAGTGAGTTTTTTAAGGTGCTGTACAAGCAAATCATATTGACTACAGTGACAAAGAGTGTACAGTAACCTACTTCATTCAATATTGAATAGGCTACTGTAGCCTACACTATGTACAGATGGTTTTGCTCTTTGCTCATGGCAGTTGTGGCAGTCATTTTAACATGTCAGCAGGCAAGCTTCACTCATTCAAGGATGTATAATGCTTTGTCCTATAGCCTACTTGGAACGTGTTTTGAAATGGATCTATAGTAGCCTAAGAAATTTGCCAGCTGGAATACAAAGCAAACTCCTTCAAATGCACATTCATGGAAGTCTTGTATTGTCATCCCCAAATAATGCTGCAATGTAATAATATACATCTTTAAATGCACAATAATGAATCATTACCTTTATTATGACTTATCCAAGATTTGTATTGGCTCCCAGAATGCAGGTCTGTTAGTGACTCCCATTATCTCTAAAAACAGACTGGGAAGTAGAGCATTCAGTTACTGGGCTCCTTTACTGTGGAACCAGCTCTCCCCATGGGTCAGAGAGGCAGACCCCCCCCCCCCCCCCCCCCCCCCCCCCCCCCCCCCTCACCTTTCGCACCTTGTAGTTTGGCCTTGGCGTCTCGCAGTCTCTCGGTGTTTCCATATATTCTCCACAGCTCCACCCCCAGTCTGAACCAACTGCAATTTTTCCCCTTGATTTTCCTGGGAGTTTTTACTCAGTGGATGTGAGGGCTTAAGGGAAGAGGATGTTGTTATGATGCTCATGCTATGTAAAGCCCTTTGAGACAAACTGTTTGTAAAAACGGGCTATAAAAATAAAATTGCCTTGCCTTGCCTAACCCGCTTGGACTGTAATTCATATTCATGCTACTAGTTTGATCATTGACTGACTACATTAATAGAGATTCTTATAGAGGTCTTATAGTCAAATTTCTATGTGTTTAGGCCAGTTATGAGATCTAGTTAACATCATTAAAAGTCATTTCCAAACACATTAAAGAAAAGAAAAAAACAAAAGCAAAGAGATTTTGCAACACATTACCAACGCAACATTGAAACATCATAAAACATCACAAAAAAAACAGCTGGAATACAAAGAGTTTGCTTTGGATTCCAGCTGGCCTGTTATGAGCAAATTTCTATACGCTACTATAGATCCATTCCAAAACATGTTCCAAGTAGGCTATAGGACAACGCATAATGCATCCTGGAATGAGTGAAGCTTGCCTGCTGACACGTTAAAATGACTGTCACAACTGCAATGAGCAAAACCATTTGTACATAGTGTAGGCTACAGTAGCCTATTCGATATTGAATGAAGTAGGTTACTTTACACTCCCTGTCACTGTACAGAGTAGACAATATGATTTGCTTGTACAGCACCTTAAAAAACTCACTGTAGCCTATATTCATAGGCACACTCAGCCTCGCTTTCAATATAACACGCACTCGCATTCTGTAAACACCATCAGTAAATAATAATATGAAAACAATATAAAATATCTTTCAACAAGAAAAAATAATTTGTTTACTTTAAATGGATAAAGGTCAACAAATGCGCAATTTTCAGCTGTCAGTAATGTGTTGTGATCACTTGTAGGCCTATTCCTCATAGCTCTCAGGCTTTGAGGAAATCAGCAGCCAGCGATCGCAGGTCTGCTCTGCATGTATTAACTGTGGCTAAACATCAACTGCACTGAAGTCATCATAACTTCATAAGTTCTCATTTTCAAATGATTATGAATACTATTATTGTTATTTGAAGCCGTGTCAGTCTTGACTGTGGGTGGTGTGGTCCTCTGTGTCTGCTAGTGTCTATAATACAGTAATATTTTTGTCGACATTATCAAACGGAAGAACTTTTATTATGAAGAGCACAGGGCAATGAAGCACGCTAGCCAATAAGAGGACCCGCCCACCGGCGGAAACCAGATATTGAGTGGTAAATTCGTTTCGCTCAGTAAGAACCAAAAAACAAATAAACGAACTGAAATTTAGATTTTCGTTTTCTTGTCAAAACGAAAAAACGAAAAAACGGCTTGTTTTCTGGTTTCTGCTTGCGTCAATTATTCCCAGAAAACAGAGTAATAAAACGTACCTTGCTCCTCATAACAGGTCGATATATATTACTTCCTACTTCCAGTTTATTTTGGAAGGTATTTAATTAAGACAATAATAGGCATTGAAGTTCATCATGTGAATTTACTCCATATATTATATTTTGCATGACCTAATGTGAATGTAATGGTACAGAATATGATTGGTTCTACAGATTCATGATGACCCATTGTTGTCTGTTTCTAGATCACAACTGTCTTCTAGTGATCTTGGTGCATCGGATTCTGTTGGCCTGCTGTCTGCTTGTGATTATAATCCTCATTCTCATCATACATTACAGGTTAGTGACAGTACAGCACATTCTATGCGAGATCTCATATCATGAGCTTCTCCACAACATGCTTCCCAACCTTGTTGAAAGAAAGGTTTTAGTGTGCGATATCTTCTATTCATACTAATAGTTATTAATACATTTGGAACAGAAACATTTGAAAATTGCCGTACTTTTCTTTTAATATTTTCTGAATGTTAGCCCAAATGGTGGTTATATTACTATGAAATGTAGCATCAGGTCAACTGTGTTTCCTAACTGACGTTTTGAAATGCTGGTATAGGACGGGGAAACCAAAACCCATGCAGAGCTAGAGTTCTCTGGCAGAAAAACCAAAGGAGGGAAGAAGAACAGTGAAAGGACTCAGGAGAGCCTGTATTCTGCTGTGAGAGAAACCTGCCCCTGAAGTCTATCAAACAGGTCCAAATCTAGTTTGATTTCCTCAATATTGTGACCTGGATGTGAATTACGTTTCTAAAAATTAGATTAGATAAGTTAGGGTAAATAGTATGAATATGAGAGGAGCTTTTTTTCATAGGCATGTCGTATTAACTCCCACTTAACACTGGGAGTTATACTAGGCTTGGGTTTGTGTGGCTTCACTGACAAGTGTGGTATATTTGTGTGGCTGTGGCGATGTTCATGATGTTTCATTCATTGGTTATTTTCTACTCAAAATGTTGTCGATAAAGGAATTTAATGAATTAATAAATATGTTTATATTGTATATTCAAATTCAAATACAAAGTTTTATTGGTCACATGTTTGCAAAAAATAAGATTTTACATGCAGTGAAATTAAAAAGGGTTCACCACTCTGTCATTCATTGTGCAAATTACCGGAACCTGAATAAATAATAGATAATAGTAATTTAAAAACAGATATCCCTTAATGAGATGATGCTATAGAAACGGTCATTAAAAAAAAAAGAAAAAAAAAAGGTATATAAATATAAAAGTGCATAGAATGTGGTGCAGAAGAGTGCGAGTCAGTCCACCGGAGTTAAGCAGTCTAACTGCCTGCAGAAAGAAGCTCGTCCTCAGTCTCTCAGTCCGAGCTTTAAGGCAGCGTGGGCGTCTGCCTGACTGCAGCAGGGTGAAGAGACCAGCATCTGGGTGAGAGGCGTCTTGCCTGGTTTTCCTGGCTCTTGCCCTCACCCTCTTGCTGTATATTCCAGGGTGGGGAGGGGTAACCTAATGGGTCGCTCTGCTGAGCGCACCACCTCACCGTCTGTTGTTTACACCATACATTCAAGACAGGATGCGTGAAAAAAATAAATAAAAAATTTGGGTTCAGACGGTGCAGTATTTCAGACGGGTTTGAAGTCTTTGGGGAGAGCTGTACACTAAGTAGTTTTGGAAACACTGTTCTCGATATTACAAATCTTCTATATGTTGTTGTTGGTTTTTGGTCCATTAAAAATAACGAATTGCTTAGAGCAGGGGATCATAACCCTTTTGAAGGTGTGACAAAACCGGGGAGGTACTTTTGGCCCTGAACTGGACCCACTAAATATTTTGTGCAGTAAAATGCCTTCTCAGAAAAAAGTCAAAAAGCTAGATAATTCACAGGTAAAGCAGACCTTTCATGATAAGTTTTGATATTTGTGCCCCACAACCAGACATAACAAGACAGGCCAACTGAAATTTAGATTTTGTAATACAAGTAAATTAATACAATTTATTAAGAATATAAGAAACTTAGATAATTATATTCCCTGTATGTTCAAGGAAACAAATGCTAGCTTTCAACATCACATAAATGAAAAAAACTAAAAAGGTTTGTTTTCAGTTTTCAGATTCAATTTGAATTCAACATGAACCTCAGAGGAATCTAAGTGGATGATTCGCTTGCTAACTGGACATTTGAGTGTCAAGTACAATGAGTTGCTCTATAAATGTTGATATTAAACATGTATCCCTCTAAAGTCTGCATCTTCAGTGAGTCCAGCACTAATTCATCATCAAAAGATGACAATCACAATTCTGAGTACAGTATGTAAGCATAGGCCTACTGTAGTAGAATGGTTTTCAAATTATTTAAACTAAATAAATTAACCTATACCAAATTGGATAGGACCTTCATGGTTTTTCATTTTTCTTTATGTTTTAATACTAATTCAGGGCCAAGATGATCCTTAATCACTCTATTTGAAAACATGCTGATACTCTACATTATGCAGCTTTGAATGTTAATAGTAAGAATTTATACTGGTGTAAGCAATCCGTTGGATATATTCCCCAAGCATCCTCTAGTGCAATATATGGATCTATAAATATTTAACCGCCCATTAAATCAGGTGTCAAACTTAGTTAGAGAAGGAACTGACTTTAACTCAACCATGAAAAATGTAAATAAAGAGCATGAAGCAAACTATTTCTGTCATGAAGGAGTTGATGAAGACAAGAATTGGAACAACTTTACATTTCAGCTGCCATTTACATGAATGGAAACAGGAGTGGTGAATGTCAGAATAGTTCTGGGCCTCCGTCTGCTCCACAGAGCTGTGTCTACTCTCTCCCCAAGAACAATGTAGACTGCTCTCATAGATATATATACTGACTAGATATCACATTCGGCTTCTTAGCATGCGTCAACAATGCCGCCATCTTGCTGCAGGGTACCCACCAGCTGAATGAATGAACATCGATGGGGCAGAGCACAGAGATCCTTTCCCAGTCAAAATCACCCTAAATCGCCTTCTTTTAAGGCCATCTTCAAGCGGGTTGGTTTCTATCATAGGCCAGAGGTGTAATGAAAGTAAAAAATCTAAGAATTTATTTTTAATACACTTTTACTAGCATTACCACAAACACAAGTTTGACCTGACCCGCTTAAAGATAGCCTTAAAATAAGGGGATCTAGAGTGATTTTGACCGGGAAAGGACTTATGTCCCATCGACGTTCATTCACCCCGCGGCAAGATGGCAGCGGCATTGAAGCATACGTTCCACTGAACAGCGCAGCTCAGGCGATACCTAGTCAGTATCTATGGACTCCTGTGATGCTGGGACTTACTACTGTGCCCTGGCAACATGTGGGGAGATGTATTACCTTGAGGATGGAATAAGAGAGAATAATGAACAGCAGACAAAGGGAATAAATAAAACAACATATACAGCATATAAACTGTATGTTTATAGACTGTATGGACATAGTGGGAGATATGTAAAGATCTCTGGTTCAGTTACAAGCTGCTTTCACCACAGTGCTGACACAGCCTGCACAGGATGAGACCTCTGATGCATTGCCAGTAAAACCACAGCATTGAGGCCACAACATTAGATCACGAGACTAGACACTATGAAGGAAGCATCATCCGTGTCTCAGAAGCCAATCATTATTTATCAGTTATGTTGATGAACTCTTCATCGTGTACAAGCGGCACAAATACTTGCAAAATTGCCATCATGCACACACGCCAAAATATTTAAATGTGGAAGCTGATGAGAATTGCTCTTAATTGATCACATGGCCAAAACCTAGACTGCATTACTATTATAATCTTTATTGTTACTACTAAAACTGAAAGTTATTTAACCAAAAGGTAACAGGGGTTGAATTATAGCGGAAGATTCCATCGGTATCACAAAATTGGTAAAAAATATATTTGAAAGAAGAACAAAAATATGGTAGACGGAATGTCTCTTCATCGTACATTTAGGGAAACAAATGTAATAAATGCTGGCTTTCGAGGTTTGTAATATGTGATAAAAATGATGCGAATGCCATGTTTTCAGCGTTCAGTTTGGACTGAAATTAAACGTGATCTCCACTTAGTCTTCTGTGTTGCGCAGTAGCCTTGCTGCTCTCAGTGTCCTTAAGTTCCAGCCAATCACTGATGATCTAGGATATGTAACGCCTGTGTTTTAAGGACAAATCTTTCACTTGAGTCAGTACAGCACTAGTAGAGCACCGAAACGCAACAATGTTGGCAAGAGTTTTTGCTTTTACAATTCTTATTGGGTCATGTAAGTAAAATTCCTCTAAAAATCTTACGTCCAAATTGTTTGACTTTGTCATTTCTGCAGTTTTTCGTTAAAAATACAAAATTGACCTGCAATTCATTTTTTGCACAATCTTGAATGGGATCAATTGTTTGATCTATTTTTTCAGCGATGATTGAGACCAAAGAGGTTCCTCGTATCGTCTCTTTGAAAACAGCAAGACTTGGAGATAAGGTCACTTTACATTGTGGTGCTGAAAAGGAAAATATAAATATTTTATGGTACAAGCAATCGATTGGATATGTTCCCCAAAAGGTTGCTTTAATAGTGGGTGAATATAGTGAAATTTTCCCTCCTTTCAATTCAAGTTTCACTGCAGCAGAACCAGACATGGATCTGAACATTAGATCTGTGAGTAAAGAAGATGAAGCAAACTATTTCTGCCAAGAGCATTATTCAAAGAATTGGAGTGGACTTTTTTTGTCTGTCAAAGGTAAGATATCCAGTTCTACTTATTTTCTATATTATCATCTGAAAGTAGCCCAAATATATATATTTTTCTCAGTTTTGATGATGATTATATTATTTTACTGTTCAGATCGGGAAGTTGTGTTTGGAAATGGAACCAAGTTGGACGTGTTTCAAAATGGAACTAACAAAACAGGTGAATATATAATTATATATATATAAATATATATAATTCCTACTTTATGTGGGGAAGTTGTACTGACACCTTGTTGATTCCAGGACCCAACCTGGTTCCAGCAATCGTGGTGCTTGGAAAACTGTTGGCTTGCTGTCTGGTTGTGATCATAATCCTCCTTCTCACCAGAAATAAAAAGCAAGTTTGTGAGCATTGCAAAGGTCTGTACCTTCTCAATAATTGATTTTGTGGAACATTTGATTTCATAGGAAGGTCTTAGTTTAGGAATAACAGTAGTTATAGTTTGGCACACATCTTAATTTCTGTTTTTATGATTAACTTTTACAATAGGGTTACATCAATTCTGCATGAACTACTCAATCTTAAAAGTGAATGTTATTCTTCCGTTCTTGTTCTCAGGAACACTGGGTGCTTCCTACTCTGTCCCACACGACTCAGTGATTCAGGAACCACAGGTACAGCTGTTTCAACATGTTGCATTCAGTTGATTTTAACTTTGATGGAGTTACATAGTACTATAAATCAAGAGATCCAATTTAAATGTATAGTTAATTTATTCTATACATTTGTCAACTAGCAGAACTATTGTTTTGAGTGCCGTGGAGATCAAATCGACATTACAACCAGCTAGGGCTTGCGGCTCATGTTGGATGGGTACTTCCATACTAATCCATGTTAAAAGTGACAGTATTTGACATTTTGTCCATATTGGTTTCTACTTTTAAGAAAAAAATGGTTTGATTGAAAAACAACCCAATGAAAAACTATCTGTTTAAGTTCATTTCTATTGAGTAACACTAGTTTTTGAGCAGTGTTTCATGGATGTCACCATCATAGGTATCAAGAAATATAAATCTGTTCTAATTACATGGATGTGCAACTTCTATAGGTAAGATGGGGGTCAAAAATAATCAATCTAATTTTCTCTCTATTTAACCACCTTCCTGGATGAGTTTTTTCTATAGGGTCAAATGAACGGGTTTAATGTTGGCTTTGGTCACAAAATATTCTCGGCCCACACCCGTAGGCAGAATTAAAGAGAGGACAGAAATTACAGCCACAACATTTTTTTACCTGCTGATAACACAGGAGGGATAATAATCTGTAGTTATCCGTAGTAGACACAATGTATTTTCTACCCCACACGGCTGCTACTGAACCGCTGTAAAAACACAGATAATTCCCGACCAAGCTGACTTTCCTCAAGAGTGCCGTAATATGCTGTGTTTTTTTTTCTTTGAAAGTAAAAGTAAACTGTCAAATTGACCCTAACCTTCTTTTTCGAAGTCCAATCAAAATTGTTTTCTTTCAGCTGGTGAAATGTCTAATTTTGATGTGCCATGCGTGCAGTAGAGTTGTGTGAATGAAGCGCTCTGTCACCACAATTAGGGTGAGAATACAGATGGGGCAGATTGTGTGATAGGAGTAATGGATAAAAAAACTAAGGGGGCACAATCTTATAACTAAGCACCCTTTTGCCCCGTGTGGCCGTCTAGGCCCCAGTATAGGATGAGACGCCTTTACACCTGTATGATTGTAGGTTTGACCTTCACTCTAGAAGAAGTGCTCCTTACGGCTGTGAATCCTCTCAGATGTTTGTTAGTAATGCACAGTTCCCTGTTGTAGGACGAGAAAACTGATTCCTTGAACTACGCAGCGTTGGAGTTCTCTGGCAGGAAAACCAGAGGAAGGAAGAAGAACAACGAGAAGACTCAAGAGAGTCTGTATTCTGCTGTGAGAGAAACCTGCCACTGAAAACCATCGACCTAGTCGTAATATAGTTTGAATTCCTCAATATTGTAACGTGGATGTGCAGTATATTTCCAAAGGTGATAAAAGTAGAAGTTTAAAATACGATGAGAGAAGCTAAGGTAAATACTAAGATTAGGACAATGCTCGAGTAGCACTGAACCATAACGAGAGAGATGATAGGAAGCAACACTTAAAGCGCTATTTTTCATTAGCTTGTATTAACCAGCCCAACGCCGGTGGGCTAAGCCCCTGATGCTCATGAAACCTAAAAACTAGGCATGCGCTAAAATGCGCTAATCGGACGGCAATTTTTTTCATAATGCTTAACCTAAATAAACACAAATACGCCAGTTATTATAGCTTTAAATAGCTACCTGACTGCTGTGCTGTTTATCCCCAAACATCTACAGTTCCATTCAGGTTATGTCAGAGTAAAATAAATACAAGTGAGACAGACCTTACACACATATACATATATATTCTGGTTATGCTTTTAAACTGTTTATTCTCTTGCCAGAAGGACTATCTAGAAGGACTAGGCTACTTTATTTTGAGAAGTCCCTGGAATCCCGTTGTTTCTTTCTACATAACTAACTAGCATTAGTGACCATAATAATTGTATCACTTCTAGACTGAATTTAATTAATGCATTCCATAGATAGTATATATATATTTTTTCCTTACCCAAAAATTATATTCAGGGCTAATTAAATAATTTCTGGGGCTTAAGCCCCGAATAAAACAGCCTTGTGACGCCACTGGTATTAACTGCCACTTAACACTGGTCATTATAAAAGGCTTGAGTTCATGAAGCTGCACAGAGCACATTCATATCTCTCCACCTGATTGTAGCTGGGGTTCATTTTGTTCTTGCCATAATGTGTGCGCTTTGCTGCCAACGTTTTTTGTGTCGCATCATTTTCATAAGTTATTTGCTATTCTAAAATGTTGTTAATAAAGGAATTTAATGAATTGATGCACACAATCTTCTATTGTATACCTGATGTGCTGCAGCGATGAATCTATCCACTGGTGTGTGTGCATTTCTGTGGAGTTGATGCAGGAATTGGACACCAGTTGGAACAAATCCAGGTACAAAAACCGTGACTCCCTCATCTGTTTATCATGTCTGTATAATCACTAAAATCTGATTTCAACCGAAAATGTATTAACTATGAACTATTAATTAATACTTGTGATCGGAAAAAAGGGCCTACCGTTTGTAGAACATAGGCTAATATGGACTGTTTTAGTCATCTACACTTTGAGCTGGAAATTAGAGGCAAAGTTCAAATCACACTTTGAAATGAATATATTACATGTGAACAACCTTGAAACAGTTTCTGTTCTTCTGAGTCAAAGGAACACAGGAGGCACTACTTGCATAGTGCGGGTTTAGGTATTGTGACGCCCGTCCGTTCCGTGTCCTGCGGCCCACTCTCTCTCTGATCGGCTCTGGCTAGACGCGTTTTGAGGGCTGGTTGCAGCGGATCGCAATGCCTTTTTGCGTTATGCATTACACGTGTCATGCCGACGTGCATGACTCTTAACGTTACCTTTTCTTTTGAGACTTGTCAATAAATAGAGATTACTGCAACTGACGGTACCCGACGGTGTGTGTCTCTCTATGTTCAACGCGTATGTTCAACAATCAAATATCTCAAACTATTACATATAAAAACTGCTGAAATTGGGCAGTTGGCGATCCATTGACCTCCATTATTTTCCAACTGATTGTATGGCAGCTTCCATACCACATATTAAAGTTTAGCAAATAAACGGTAGAAAATGCACCAAAAAAAAAAAAACTCGGTCGGAGTATGTGCGTGGAGGGCGAAACAAATAACTCTCCCTTAAGCCCAGTTCAGAGAAAAGGTTGGGGATGAAAAATGGTTTGAGACCGTTGCAGACAAAGTGTGAGCTGGTTAGTTGCCGAGTGTCTTAAGCCGTGGCATGGCGTCAGAGATTTAGTAACTAGCCCGAGCAACTACTTATTTTTAAAGGGGCGATTTACAACGATGTCACAAGTGGACATTTCCCTCCGTTTATTATTTTTTTCTCAGCATTTGCCAAACAGCGGAGCATTAACGTTAATTTGGATGTGCTTTTGCATCACCAGATTCCAAATTTGATCTGAACTGGGTTTAAGCTTTACCTCTGGGGAATCAGGTCATCTCCAGTCTACCAGTTGCTACGGAGAAAAAGAGAAATAGACTGGACCCCCTCTGTCTTTAAAGGTCCAATTTGATTTAAGATGGGATCTGGTATTTGAATAATTACATTTTTCTCTTGTTTATGTGGGAGACAAAGCAGCTTCAAGAAATGGAAGCCTCTAAAAACCTATCTATCTGATCTAATGAAATGCAACAAGCATCTATGAACCCAAGTCATAATCCTTGTATTTCCAAGCGTACTTGGCCGATAAAGCCTGATTCTGAAAAAGCTAATAAAAGATACCTACATACTTATTTCCTTCTTGTTATTTTTTTTTTCACTGTGGTGGAAACCGAGAGCATCGCCCCAAGCTGGGGCTGAGCTGAGGGGCGAGGACTGTGGCTATATGCGTCTGTTTAACACGCACAACCAGCGCTCTGAAACATCCATCGACCTGCCTCAAGGTCAACAGGACGTGCTGCTGCGGTTATTCAGTAACCAAGCATGAAATGCACGCATTTCCTATCACTGACCGAACCTGAAAGGGGATTTTTCTGTGAAGAGTGATTTTTTTTATGGGTACTGGGTGAACTAAATTATATGGCCACATGTTATGTACAAAATACAATAACTGTACACAATTTATTTAAAAAAATTGTTTTATGAAGTAAGACACTGTTTGTAAAAACAACATCACATTGATCCAATATTGTCCCCATTGTTGACGCCTTTGTTGTGTTTCGTCCTGTTTGGCCAGGTACCTGCCAGAGGTGACGGGAGGACGAGACAGCTGATCGGTGAGCTGTCCCCCCATTCACCACCCCCAGATCACCCAACCTCAGCAGGAGCCCAGGCGTTCCCTCTCCTGCCTACCTCTGAGACCCCCCCCCCCCCCCCCCCCCCCCCCCGTCACCTCTCTCCATCCTGAGGGAGAGAGGGACGTCAACAGACTCTTCAAGAGGCAGAAACCCTGCAAGGCAGCTGGACCGGACTCTGTCTCCCCCTCCACCCTCAAGCACTGTGCAGATCAGCTGTCTCCAGTATTTACAGACATTTTTAACACCTCGCTGGAGACATGCCATGTACACAACTGTTTTAAATCCTCCACCATCATCCCCATCCCGAAAAAAACAAGACCCATAGAACTCAAAGACTACAGACCAGTCGCCTTGACCTCTGTGGTCATGAAATCCTTTGAGCGACTTGTCCTGTCCATCACGGACCCTCTCCTGGACCCCATGCAGTCCGCCTACAGAGCCAACAGGTCTGTGGACGATGCTGTAAACATGGCCTCCACTTCATCCTCCAGCACCTGGATTCAGCAGAAACCTACGCCAGGATCCTGTTTGTGGATTACAGCTCTGCCTTCAACACCATCATCCCCACTTTGCTACAGGACAAGCTCTCCCAGCTGCACGTGCCCGACTCCACCTGCCGGCGGATCACTGACTTCCTGTCTGACAGGAAGCAGCATGTGAAGCTGGGGAAGCACGTCTCCAACAGCCTGACCATCAGCACCGGATCCCCTCAGGGCTGTGTTCTTTCTCCCCTGCTCTTCTCCCTGTACACCAACAGCTGCACCTCCAGTCACCAGTCCGTCAAGCTCCTGAAGTTTGCTGAAAAGCTGATCGGCTGCAACCTGCCACATATACAAATTCCTAGTATATGTGTAAACGTTTTTGGCAATAAACCTTTTCTGATTTCTGATTCTGAGGCTGGCCGCCAACAAACTGAGACCAGCGCAGGCTGGACAGGACACTGACTTCATGGACAGTAAGGACTTTCACAGATGAGCTTCCTAATGATTTCGGTTTAAATGGCAAAGCTGACAAACTGAAATCATTCATCTTGTTTTATTTAAACCACCATTTGTTGATAGGATTACACACTTCATGATTACTTGCTGTCTGTTGCTGTCCACAATATTGCAGGTGAGGAAGGCAGTGGATCCGTGGGAGGAGAGATGGGAGGTACAATGATGATTGGCCAGGCTATTGGCCTAACTCCCCGCCTTACAACCAACCCTCGCAACTCCTCCTCAAACCCTGCAAACATCTCTCGTGTGCGAAGCGGCTCAATGTGGATTGGAATGAGAATAGTGGCTCACGTTCTCCACACCCCCTCTGTAGTCTTTGATGTTCTCTGTCTCCCCCTTGTGGAGATAACCGGTTATTGCATATTTGAGCACATAGGTCAAGGGTCTCATGGGAGGCCAATTGCCATTTGGTCACACCAGCCAATGCATGAAACTAGCTTCATTTTGTAGGGGAAAGCAACCCTAACCCTAACCAGCGACACTCAGTGACAGTCAGTGAAAAAAAATTATTAAATTATGCCAAATAGATATTTTAGTAACAATTAACAAATATTAACAAAGGGTTTGGTAATGACTAGTTTGCTATTTATTATGGGACCTTATTATAAAGTGTTACTGAATAGGTGTATATATATATGCATTCATGTCAAACAAAAATCTAGCAACAACGTGCTAGATTTCTGCAAAAATACAATAGACCACAGACTAAATTACGTACACAGTGATATCCATCCGCAGTTGGGGATCTCTAACCTGTCCTGAGATTATATCAAGTCACACCAGTATGATTATTGATGGGTGTGTTGAGCTTTTCTGTAATGGTGAACAACTTTGGTAAAATGTTAGAAATAAATCTGTTTTTATAACACCTGATTTATGAAGGATTTTTTTAATCCAATTCTGAAGGCTCCCGCTAAACGTTAGTAGGATGTCATTATTATCGTATGCCATGACTTTACATTACATTAGAACCAGTCTGAAAATCAAAATGGCACAGTGACCCGAGATGCTTCTGACAATCAGACTTGAACTGTGTTTGTGGCCTCTACATTGTATAAGGTCTATAGTCTTTCAGATCAGTGTCTTTCAACTGGTGGGTTGCGACCCAAAAGTGGGTCGCAGACTTTATCTGAATGGGTCGCGGAATGTGTGGCGCAATTTAATGACCATGGTAAAATGTGGGTCCCAAGGCCCGACCAGTTGAGAACCACTGCTTCAGATTCCACTCTGTAGCCTGCCGCCATTCTCTCTTGACATTCCATTATGGTGAATGATTAGCACAACTTTTTGTATTAAAATGAGCTTTGGAGCTTCATTCAAGAAAATATGAGGAAAAGTTGTTGGCCAGTGTCTTCATATTTGTTCTGAGAAGGTGGCTCATGTTGTTTTTTATATAAATGAGCTTGGATGCTCTTCAATGGGTAAACACCATGAAGTGTAATTCCTCCTGAAGCAGCGGTTCTTTAAAATGAGGTTTGTCAGTAGCACTTGCTGCACGTCAAGCGCGAGTTGCTATTTGTTCGTATTGTGCGGGGGACTGAAGTGGTGACGTTTATTCTCAAAATTGAAAGCCACGGTAAAAAACGTTATGGCAGTGCCGGGAAATTGAAAGACAAAAAGATAACGTGTCTAGCCGATGCATTTAAATCTCAGAAATTAACTCACTTGTTCTCTAGTTAGTACATCTGCGCCAGCTGACGTTAGTAGTAGTAATGTCTGCAAAAGCACTAGGTGGCGCCAGAGCTGTGTCTTATGACTGAATGAACTCAAAACCCAATCATTTTAATAGGCCATTTATTAAAAAAAAAAAAAAAAATCTCATTTTGAGGAACTTAATGGAATTTGAATTGTAATAAATTTGATTTTACTGATTTTTAGGTAATATTCTCCTTCTGTGAGGATGTATGCATTCTGCTGTACAGGCACAAGCAGTGGGCTTAACTCACCACTGCTCTTCATGCACCCTCCTTCGGGATATTCAGAGTTACCCGCTACAAACCTATTTTAATTGATTTCTTTGGTCTCGAGGGAGAGGCACCTCAGACCCTAATTTCCTCTCTCTGTTCTGTGAATGATATCCAATCAATTATAGGCAATAAAATGTGTTCATGGAAAGTCAGCAACGTTTAAATAGCATGAACACCTCCTCTTCCCTGCAGAGTGGGCCATTTAATCATGCATGAGTGAAATGTATATGAATGAAATATATACCAATAAACGTGATATTTGTAGATACTGTGGAGACAGAAAGCAAGTGCAAAACCAGGTTAAGAATGCACATGCGCGCGCACACAGACACACACACACACACACACACACTAGACATCCATCTTTACTAGACTTGCTTCTCATAACCAACCAATCACCTCTATTGACCTATGGAAAGTTTTGCTTTGTGGCTAGAGTCTGATGTGCACAGTCTATTTTTAAACCAAACTTTCCACTCAGGTTTCAAGAGCGTTAGAGGTGGTAATGACGTGCAGACAACATACTTCCCATGTACGCAAAAGTTTCTACATGCAGCAAAGCAAGATATATTTACACATTTGCATACAATTTTGTTCTATCACTTCATATTCTGCCAATTTATATTTTATTGTTTCTGTTATTCTTAGCCAAATTCTGGAACTATAAGCTGTTAACTGTAGTTGTAAATCTTGAGATGCTTTTCTTGGCCCATGTACATCCACCAAGAAACTGAACATATATTTAGTACTGGAAAATTGTGTTTTGAGATAAATTGTCCCGAGAAAATGCACCAGCTTCATCATGAAAAAGTCACTAAAGACCATCGGTGTGGATGAGGACTATGCTCTAAAGGACTTTGCCATCACCAAGCTGAGCCATCACAGAACAGTTGCTGAAACAACTGCTCTTTTTAAGATGCACCCTCCCTGCTGTCAAGCAGACTTGAAAGCACAGCTACCCTCAGCTCATGTCCCAGGTGGAACCACTCAGAGGTTACCACCAGCCATGCCTTGAACTCCACAGGGCCCTCCTCCAGTGTGCTGTAACAACATGAAACAGTATTTCCCCCTGCTGTTGTTGGAGACGTCACGTCAAGTAGAGTACCTGCCTCAAGAAGAGAAGAGACTGAACAAACCCCTCCTCAGCATGGGACGCAATCTAAAGCTCAAGGACTTCAAACATACACAAAACAGTCTTCTATACATCTCTAAGTTGCTACAGATCAGTTTGGCTCCCTGATTGTTTGTTCATGAAGCTTGTATCTTCAAAACCACAGACGTATACATGTTTTTAAAGGGGGTGGGGCAAGTAGTGCCTTTTGATTCTACAGCCTTGTCATTACCACCACTTGTTACAAAGTGAGATCACTGAAGTACAAATATAATCTTGGCCAATTCACATCCAGATTCAGAGAACCAATGCCTCTTTCATATAGCCTACCTAATGATTTAATAGTCTTTATTCTAAAACACTATGACAATGTACACTAGATGCTAAAATTACCGATTTCAGTGATCTTGGTCTCTAAATCAGATTGTGCAACTTATGCATGCATCACACTGTTATTTTAAAAGACAACTTTCCTTATTCATCCTAGTGGTAGTAATAGTAGTAGTAGTAGTAGTAGAAGTACTATTATATATATAAGCAAATGCAAATATGTTTCAACACGTTTCTCTGTTGTGCAAGTCAAATATCAGGTTCAGAGGATATATACGTCCATTTCATGGTTGGTTTCTGCAGAACCTTAGCAACACATCCTGTTGATACCTACAAGCAGGTTAGGGTTAAGAGTTTTGGCGGTGCGTCGAAGAAAAAGGCATGACCAGCCACAGCCCTCGCCTCTCAGCTCAATCGCTGCTAAGGGCTTCGCTCTGTTTTGTTTCCAACACAAAGGAAAGGAAGTCACACTAGATGCTTTGGGCTTGTTGCATTTACTGCAAATCTACACTGGCGGTTATAAAACATGCAGCCTGAAACAAACAGATGCATCATCAACAAGGTGGGCTCAAGAGGGGGTCTGGTGATATAGCCTTAGACATGTAGAACACAAGGATATGGTTTACTACGTCTTAGTAAGGATTTATTTAGAAACTTTTCGTACTCACATTGTTCTGAAATCTTTAAAACATCAATGAAGATTCTTAACAAGGCTGTCATACAATTAATTCATACTCTTAATTGGCCAGAATCTGATTAGATTCAACCAGAGGAGATAAAGCTGTGGCCTACCAGTATTTAAAAGCATCCACGGTTAATAGTTGCTAATGATAATTAATTGATGTAATTGCAGATTTTCTGCAGTCTTTTAATCAATTTTAATGCATATTTAACCCCTCTGGTAAAGCTTTATCTTACACCTGTCGACGTGTGCGATTCTTATTATTTATATTCATGTGTATTGTTACTACTACTCTCTTTTTGAAGCCAATGAGATTTGGGCGTTAGCTTTTACATGAACAACGTGCCCAAAAATGTGCACTACATCAACTGTAGAGATTATAGATCTTATAGTATATAGATGTTATCATTGTGCAGTTCTACATCTACAACCATTGCAGTATAATTTCAAAGACTTCAGACAATACCACAACTACTAACACAACTAGTCCTACTACCTCACTACGACTGCACTTACTAATGTGATGTGGTCAGGACGTCATCTGAACATACATGTGCTCTATAGGGCGGGTCACAAACTGTTTCTTTGTACGTTGAAAACAATCAAGATCTCCAAAGAATGATGTCTTAATTTATGAGTGAAAGATGGCAGTAGCATTGGCGATCGAGAATTGAATTGTTTGTTTGGACACAGTAACTCGATGATACGCATTCAACACCTTCATTGATCATGTTAGCCTGGCCTCGGGAGAACATCCAGATATAACTGGCCCCGGGCCACCAATAATTATTAACTGGGCAGTTACCGCAGACTTATGTTGTTGAAAAAACTCCATCAGGGTGGTTTAACCCCGTCACATACACCACTGTTAAAACAAACTAAGCTGTAGCCTCCCAATTTAAGCACACAAAGTAATGTTCTCCTGGTGGGGTGGGGGTCCAAGTGTGTTGGCTGCTGTATTACTCAACCCAACTACCATCACTGTTATTATAACCATACAGTGCTTCTTAATATGGATTCATGATGGTGTGAGATGTAACATTTGGCGGTATGTGAACATATTTGAAAAGGGAAGATTGGCCTTAAATAGTAGTGTTATTTAGATAATACAAGTAGATAGAAGTAGAAAAATAAAATGTATCACAAATATCAGAAAACTAAATTAAATATATTGTTCATATAAGCACATTTCTAAAGCTCAGGGAAGTTTGACGTTTTTCAATATAGATGGAATACATACAAAAAAATATCAACTACAAATATGAACTACAAAAACCATTGTATCATTGGCTTACTTCAGTTTGCATCTTTAAGTTCCCAGCCAATCACCGTGGATCTATGATTCTGTAAACGTTGGTCTTTACAGTCAAAATCTTTCACTTCAGAGAGAAGGGGTGCTAGTTTAGCACCATACCATGTCAATGTTTGCATTATGTTTTGCTATTACAATTCTGAGCACAGCATGTATGTACTTATTCTATTCACATTAAAATTGCTCTCTTTTTCATTAAAAGAAAAATATTTTAGTGTTTGTTAAATAAATATTATTCAATCTTTTTTGTTTGTTTCTCTTTGCTTTTTAGAGCTTATTCAGACACAAGAGGTTCCTCGATTGGTATTTTTTTAACAGCAAACCTCAGAGATACTGTCACTCTGCATTGTGGTGTTTACGAGGAATCTATATTTATTTTAAATTGGTTTAAGCAATCTCTTGGAATTATTCCCCAAGTGGTTGCTAACAGAATTGATGAAAAAAAGAATTACCCATCCTTTAATTCAAGAATCACAGTGTGGGAACTGACTAGAATCTGATAATCAGGGATATAAAAAACAAGGATGAAGCAAATTTTTTCTATAACCAAGTAAATCAATATATCAGAATATTTGGAAAATCTGCAAATTTTTGGCCGTCAAAGGTAACATATTCGTTTCAACATTTTGCTTGTCTTGGTCATAAGCAAAAATATATTTTAAGCAATTTGATTATGCAGCAGTTGATTATTTGATGATAAATCTTGTTTTTAATCGTGCAGATGTCAATGACCAGAGGTCTCCCAGACTGTGGTCCAGCAGCCTGTGTCTGCATCAGCTCAGCTGGGAGACCCTGTGGCTCTCCAGTGCTCTATTACCTCCCAGAGGACGGACCACAGTAACCAGTGCCAAGGGGAACCCAGTGTGTACTGGTTCAGATCAGGACCTTCTCACCCTGCAGTCGTTTACATGAATGGAAACAGGAGTGGTGAATGTCAGAATAGTTCTGGGCCTCCGTCTGCTCCACAGAGCTGTGTCAACACTCTCCCCAAGAACAATGTAGACTCCTCTGATGCTGGGACCTACTACTGTAACTTTATTTAACCAAAAGGTAACAGGGTTTGAATTATAGCAGAAAATTCAAACAGTATTACAAAAGGGTTAGGGTTAGGTCCTCATCATACATTTCTTCTCATCATACATTTAGGGAAACGAATGAAACTTGCTTTCGATGTTTGTAATATGTGATAAAAACAATGTGAATGCCATGTTTTTAGTGTTCAGTTTGGATTGAAATTAAATGTGATCTCCACTTAGTTTCCTGTGTTGTGCAGCAGCCTCGCTGCTCTCAGTGTCTTTAAGTTCCAGCCAATCACTGATGATCTAGGATATCAAAACGCCTGTGTTATAAGGGCAAATCTTTCAATTGAGTCAGTACAGCACTAGTAGAGCACCGAAACGCAACAATGTCGGCAAGAGTTTTTGCTATTACAATTCTTATGGGGTTATGTAAGTAAAATTCCTCTAAAAATGTTACGTCCAAATTATTTGACTTTGTTATTTCTGCAGTATACTGTGTTTTTTGTTAAAAATACAAAATTGAAACCAATTGGAAAGAATAATTTAGACCAGCGATTCATTTGAGCTTTTTCTTCAATGGGATGAATTGTTTATGTCTATTTTTTCAGCGATGATTGACACCAAAGAGGGTCCTCATATCGTCTCTTTGAAAACAGCAATACTTGGAGAAGATGTTACTTTACATTGTGGAGTTAGAAAGGAAAGTATTCACTGGTACAAGCTATCGATTGGATATGTTCCCCAAAAGGTCGCTACAATAATGGGTGATGATTTTAGGGGGATCCCTCCTTTCGATTCACGTTTCACTGCAGCAGAACCAGACATGGATCTGAACATTAGATCTGTGAGTAAAGAAGACGAAGCAAACTATTTCTGCCAAGAGTATTATTCAGAGAATTGGAAAAGTGGATTTTTTTTGTCTGTCAAAGGTAAGATATCCAGTTCTACTTGTTTTCTATATTATCATCTGAAAGTTGCCCAATTATATATTTTTTTCTCAGTTTTGAAGATGATTATATTATTTCACTGTTCAGATCCCAATGCCCAGAGGTTTGTCTCCCAGACTGTGGTCCGACAACCTGTGTCAGCATCAGCTCAGCTGGGAGACCCTGTGGCTCTCCAGTGCTCTATTACCTCCCAGAGGACGGACCACAGTAACCCGTGCCAAGGGGAACCCAGTGTGTACTGGTTCAGATCAGGACCATCTCACCCTGCTGCCATTTACATGAATGGAAACAGGAGTGGTGAATGTCAGAATAGTTCTGGTCCATCTGCTCCACAGAGCTGTGTCTACACTCTCCCCAAGAACAATGTAGACTCCTCTGATGCTGGGACTTACTACTGTGCCCTGGCAGCATGTGGGGAAGTTGTGTTTGGAAATGGAACCAAGCTGGACATAACAGGTCATTAGGTCAATATATATTACTTCCTACTTCCAGTTTATTTTGGAAGGTACTTAATTAAGACAATAATATGAATTGAAGTTTATCACATGTGAATTTACTCCATATATTATATTTTGCATTACTTAATGTGAATGCAATGGTACAGAATATGATTGGTTCTACAGATTCATGATGACCCATTGTTGTCTGTTTCTAGATCCCAACTGTCATCTAGTGATCTTGGTGCATCGGATTCTGTTGGCTTGCTTTCTGTTTGTGATTATAATCCTCATTCTCATCATACATTACAGGTTAGTGAGCATTGTAACACTACAGCACATTCTATGCAAGATCTCATAGCATGAGCTTTTCCACAACATGCTTCCCAATCTTGTTGAAAGAAAGGTTTTAGTGTGCGATATCTTCTATTCATACTAATAGTTATTAATACATTTGGAACAAAAACATTTAAAAATAGCCGTACTTTACTTTTAATATTATCTGAATGTTAGCCTAAATGGTGGTTATATTACTATGAAATGTACTATCAGGTCAACTGTGTTTCGTGTGACGTTTTCAAATGCTGTTATAGGACGGGGAAACCAATTCCTTGAACTATGCAGAGCTAGAGTTCTCTGGCAGAAAAAAACCAAAGGAGGGAAGAAGAACAGAGAAAGGACTCAGGAGAGCCTGTATTCTGCTGTGAGAGAAACCTGCCCCTGAAGTCTATCAAACAGGTCCAAATCTAGTTTGATTTCCTCAATATTGTGACCTGGATGTGAATTACGTTTCTAAAGCTGTACAAAGTATAAGCTTAAAATTAGATTAGATAAATTAGGGTAAATAGTATGAATATGAGAGGAGCTTTTTTTCATAGGCATGCCTTATTAACTGCCACTTAACACTGGGGGTTTTAAATGCTCGGGTTTGTAAGGCTTCACTGACAAGTGTGGTATATTTGTGTGGCTGTGACGATGTTCATGATGTTTCATTCATTATTAGTTATTTGCTACTCTCATAATGTTGTTAATAAAGGAATTGAATAAATTAATAAATATGTTTATATTGTACATTCAAATTCAAAGTTTTATTGGTCACATGTTTGCAAAAATAACATTTTACATGCAGTGAAATTAAAAAGGGGTCACCACTGTGTCATTCATTGTGCAAATTACTGGAAGCTGAATGAATAATAGATAATAGAAATTTAAAAACAGACATCCCTTAATGAGGTGTTAAAAATATATATATATAAAAGTGCATAGAACGTGCATGGATGCAGAAAGTGCAAGAGTGGCAGTTACAGTCCCCCGGAGTTAAGCAGTCTAACTGCCTGCAGAAAGAAGCTCCTCCTCAGTCTCTCAGTCCGAGCTTTAAGGCAGCGTGGGCGTCTGCCTGACTGCAGCAGGCTGAAGAGACCAGCATCTGGGGGAGAGGCGTCTTGCCTGGTTTTCCTGGCTCTTGCCCTCACCCTCTTGCTGTATGTATATTCCAGGGTGGGGAGGGGTAACCTAATGGGTCGCTCTGCTGAGCGCACCACCTCAACGTCTGCTGTTTACGCCATACATTCTAGACAGGATGCGTGAAAAATAAAAAATAAAAAATAAAAATTTGGGTTCAGACGGTGCAGTATTTCAGACGGGTTTGAAGTCTTTGAGGAGAGCTGTACTCTAAGTAGTTTTGGAAACACTGTTCAGGATATTACAAGTCTTCTATATGTTGTTGTTGGTTCTGGGTCCATTAAAAATAACAAATTGCCTAGTGCAGGGGATCATAACCCTTTTGTTTGAAGGTGTGACAAAACCGGGGAGGTAATTTTGGCCCTGACCTGGACCCACTAAATATTTTGTGCAGTAAAATGCCTTCTCATAAAAAAGTCAAAAAGCTAGATAATTCACAGGTAAAGAAGACCTTTCATGATAAGTTTTGATAATTGTGCCCCACAACCAGACATAACAAGACAGGCAAACTGAAATTTAGATTTTGTAATACAAGTAAATTACTAAGATTTATTAAGAATATAAGAAACTTAGATAAATATATTCCCCATATGTTCAAGGAAACAAATGCTTGCTTTCAACATCACATGAATGAAAAAAGGTCAAAAGGTTTGTTTTCAGTTTTTAGATTCGATTTGAATTCAACATACACCTCAGAGAAAATCTAAGTGGATGATTCGCTTGCTAACTGGACACTTGAGTGTCAAGTTCAATCAGCTGATCTATAAATGTTGATTTGAACATGTATCCCTCTAAAGTCTGCATCTTCAGTGAGTCCAGCACTAATTCAGCATCAAAAGATGACTATCACAATTCTGAGTACAGTATGTAAGCATAGGCCTACTGTAGTAGAATCGTTTTTAAATTATTTGAACTAAATATATTAAACTATACCATAAATCAATAGGTACTTCATGGTTTTTAATTTTTCTTTGTTTTAGTACTAATTCAGGGGCCAAGATGATCCTTAATCACTCTATTTGAAAAGATGCTGTTACTCTATATTATGCAGCTTTGAATGTTAATTGTAAGAATTTATACTGGTGTAAGCAATCCGTTGGATATATTCCCCAAGCATCCTCTAGTGCAATATATGGATCTATAAATATATAACCGCCGATTAAATCAGGTGTCAAACTTAGTTAGAGAAGGAACTGACTTTAACTCAACCATGAAAAATGTAAATAAAGAGCATGAAGCAAACTATTTCTGTCATGAAGGAGTTGATGAAGACAAGAATTGGAACAACTTCACATTTCAGCTGCTATTTACATGAATGGAAACAGGAGGGGTGAATGTCAGAATAGTTCTGGGCCTCCGTCTGCTCCACAGAGCTGTGTCTACTCTCTCCCCAAGAACAATGTAGACTGCTCTCATAGATATACGTATATACTGACTAGATATCACATTCGGCTTCTTAGCATGCGTCAACAATGCCGCCATCTTGCTGCGGGGTAACCACCCTGCTGAATGAATGAACATCGATGGGACAGAAGTCCTTTCCCAGTCAAAATCACTCTTTTGAGGCAATCTTCAAGCGGGTTGGTCTCTGTCATAGGTCAGAGGTGTAATGAAAGTAAAAAATGTATGATTTATTTTTAATACATTTTTACTAGCATTACCACAAACACAAGTTTGACCTGACCCGCTTGAAGATAACCTTAAAATAAGGGGATTTAGAGTGATTTTGACCGGGAAAGGACCTATGTCCTATCGACGTTCATTCATTCAGTTGGTTGGTCACCCCGTGGCAAGATGGCAGCAGCATTGAAACATACGTTCCACTGAACAGCGCAGCTCAGGCGATACCTAGTCAGTATCTATGGACTCCTTTGATGCTTGGACTTACTACTGTGCCCTGGCATCATGTGGGGAGATGTATTACCTTGAGGACGGAATAAGAGAGAATAATGAACAGCAGACAAAGGGGATAAATAAAACAACATATACAATATATAAACTGTATTTTACAGACTGTATGGACATAGTGGGAGATATGTAATGATCTCTGGTTCAGTTACTAGCTGCTTTCAGACCACAGTGCTGACACAGCCTGCACAGGATGAGACCTCTGATGCTTTGCCAGTAAAACCACAGCATTGAGGCCACAACATTAGATCACGAGACTAGACACTATGAAGGCAGCATCATCCGTGTCTCAGAAGCCAATTTTATTTATCAGTTAAGTTGATTAACTCTTCTTTTGTACATCGTGCACACGCACAAATACTTACAAAATTACCATCATGCACACACACCAAAATATTTAAGTGTGGAAGCCGATGAGAATTGCTCTTACTTGGATCACATTGGCAAAATCTAGACTGCATTACTGTTATTATTGGTACTACTAAAACTGTCAGTTATTTAACCAAAAGGTAACAGGGGTTGAATTATGGCGGAAGATTCAATCGGTATCACAGAATTTCTAAAAAATATATGAAAAAACAAAAATGTGGCAGACAGAATTTCTCCTCATAATACATTTAGGGAAACAAATGAAATAAATGCTGGCTTTCGATGTTTGTAATTTGTGATAAAAACAATGCGAATGCCATGTTTTCAGTGTTCAGTTTGGACTGAAATTAAATGTGATCTCCACTTAGTTTTTTGTGTCGCGCAGTAGCCTTGCTGCTCTCAGTGTCCTTAAGTTCCAGCCAATCACTGATGATCTAGGATATGTAACGCCTGTGTTTTAAGGACAAATCTTTCACTTGAGTTAGTACAGCACTAGTAGAGCACCGAAACGCAACGATGTTGGCAAGAGTTTTTGCTTTTACAATTCTTATTGGGTCATGTAAGTAAAATTCCTCTAAAAATCTTACGTCCAAATTGTTTGACTTTGTCATTTCTGCAGTATGCTGTGTTTTTTGTTAAAAATACAAAAATGACCTGCAATTCATTTTTGTCTTAAATTGGATCAATTGTTTGTCTAATTTTTCAGCGATGATTGACACCATCGAGGTTCCTCGTATCGTCTCTTTGAAAACAGCAATACTTGGAGATAAGGTTACTTTACGTTGTAGTGCTAAAAAGGAAAATATAAATATTTTATGGTACAAGCAATCGATTGGATATGTTCCCCAAAAGGTTGCTTTAATAGTGGAAGAATATAGTGAGTTTAGCCCCCCTTTCGATTCAATTTTCACTGCAGCAAAACCAGACATGGATCTGAACATTAGATCTGTGAGTAAAGAAGATGAAGCAAACTATTTCTGCCAAGATCATTATTCAAAGAATTGGAGTGGGTTATTTTTGTCTGTCAAAGGTAAGATATCCTTTTCTACTTGTTTTCTATATTATCATCTGAAAGTAGCCCAAATATATATTTTTTCTCAGTTTTGATGATGATTATATTATTTCAATGTTCAGATCCCAATGACCAGAGGTTTGTCTCCCAGACTGTGGTCCAACAGCCTGTGTCTGCATCAGCTCAGCTGGGAGACCCTGTGGCTCTCCAGTGCTCTATTACCTCCCAGAGGACGGACCACAGTAACCAGTGCCAAGGGGAACCCAGTGTGTACTGGTTCAGATCTGGATCATCTCAGCCTGCTGCCATTTACATGAATGGGAACAGGAGTGGTGAATGTCAGCATAGTTCTGGGCCTCCGTCTGCTCCACAGAGTTGTGTCTACACTCTCCCCAAGAACAATGTAGACTACTCTGATGCTGGGACTTACTACTGTGCCCTGGCAGCATGTGGGGAAGCTATGTTTGGAAATGGAACCCAGCTTAAAATAACAAGTAAATATATTTTACTTCCTACTTAAAAAGATAACAGGCACATCATGAATAACCTGTTTGGTTTGAGATTTTAATTTCAACATATATGCAAGAGTCATGAGTCATGACCTAATCCGAATGTAAGGTTACAGAAAACATGAATTCAACAGATTCATGATGACACCTTGTTGATTCCAGGACCCAACCTGGTTCCAGCAACCGTGGTTCTTGGAATACTGTTGGCTTGCTGTCTGGTTGTGATTATAATCCTCCTTCTCACCAGAAATAAAAAGCAAGTTTGTGAGCATTGCAAAGGTCTGTACCTTCTCAAGAATTGATTTTGTGGAACATTGGATTTCATAGAAAGGTTTTAGTTTAGGAATCACAGTAGTTATAGTTTGGCACACATCTTGATTTCTGTTTTCATCAGTAACTTTTATAATAGGGTTTCATCAATTCTGCATAAACTACTTAATCTTAAAAGTGAGTGTTATTCTTCCGTTCTTGTTCTCAGGAACACTGGATGCTTCCTACTCTGTCCCACACGACTCAGTGATTCAGGAACCACAGGTACAGCTGTTTCAACATGTTGCATTCAGTTGATATTAACTTTGATGGATTTACATAGTACTATAAATCAAGAGATCCAAATTAAATGTATAGTTCCTTTATTCTATACGTTTGTCAACTAGCAGAATTGTTGTGTTAAGTGCCGCGGAGATCAAATCGACATTACAACCAGCTAGGACTTGCGGTTCATGTTGGATGGTACTTATTCCATAGTAATCCACGTTAAAAGAAACAATATTTGACATTTTGTCCATATTGGTTTCTACTTTTAAGACAAAATGGTTTGACCGAAAAACCACCCAATGAAAAACAATGTGTTTAAATGTTTGGCTCCAAGTTCATTTTTATTGAGAAACACTAGTTTTTGAGCAGTGTTTCATGGATGTCACCTCATGGGAATCAAGAAATATAAATCTGTTCCAATTACATGGATGTGCAACTTCTATAGGTATGATGGGGGTCAAAAATAATCAATCTAATTTTCTCTCTATCTAACCACCTTCCTGGATGAGTTTTTTCTATCGGGTCAAATGAACGGGTTTAGTGTTGGCTTTGGTCACAAAAAATTCTCGGCCCACACCCGTTGGCAGAGATAACGAGAGGAAAGCAATGACAAAGGGGCCGGAACTATTTTTTACTTGCTGATAAAACAGGAGGGATAATAATCTGTAGTTATCTGTAGTAGACACAATGTATTTTCAACCCCCCCACGGCTGCTACTGCACCGCTGTAAAAACACGGATAATTCCCGACCAAGCTGACTTTCCTTCTTTGAAAGTAAAAGTAAACTGTCAAATTGACCGTTTACTTCTTTTTCGAAGTCCAATCACAATTGTTCTCTTTCAGCTGGTGAAATGTCTACATTTGATGTGCCATGTGTGCAGTAGTGTTGTGAGACTACAGATGGGGCAGATTTTGTGATAGGAGTAATGGATAAAAAAAAAGAGGGCACAATATCATAACTAAGCACCCTTTTGCCCCGTGTGGCTGTCTAGGCCCCAGTATAGGATTAGACGGCTTTACACCCGTATGATTGTAGGTTTGACCTTCACTCTAGAAGAAGTGGTCCTTATGGCTGTGAATCCTCTCAGATGTTTGTTAGTAATGGACAGTTCTCTGTTGTAGGACGGGAAAACTGATTCCTTGAACTACGCAGCGTTGGAGTTGTCTGGCAGGAAAACCAGAGGAAGGAAGAAGAACAGTGAAAGGACTCAGGAGAGTCTGTATTCTGCTGTGAGAGAAACCTGCCACTGAAATGCATCAACCTAGTTTGAATTCCTCAATATTGTAACGTGGATGTGCAGTATATTTCCAAAAGTGTTAAAAGTAGAAGTTTAAAATACGATGAGAGAAGCTAAGATAAATAGTACGATTAGGACAATGCTCGAGTAGCACTGAACTATAACGAGAGAGATGATAGGAAGCAACACTTAAAGCGCTATTTTTCATTAGCTTGTATTAACTTCTATAGGTATGATGGGGGTCAAAATTATCTAATTTTCTCTCTATCTAAACACCTTCCTGGATGAATTTCTTCTATCGGGTCAAACGAAAGGGTTTAGTGTTGGCTTTGGTCGTAAAACATTCTCGGCCCACACCCGTTGGCAGAAATAACGAGAGGACAGAAATTACAAAGGGGCCACAACATTTTTTTACTTGCTGATAACACAGGAGGGACAATAATCTGTAGTTAGCGGTAGTAGACACAATGTATTTTCTACCCCCCCCACGGCTGCTAAATAATTTCCCTCTGGGATTATTAAAGTATTTATCTATCTATCTACAGCACCGCTATAAAAACACGGATAATTCCCGACCAAGCTGACTTTCCTTCTTTGAAAGTAAAAGTAAACGGTCAAATTTACCCTAACCTTCTTTTTCGCAGTCCAATCACAATTGTTTTCTTTCAGCTGGTGAAATATCTAACTTTGATGTGCCATGTGTGCAGTAGAGTTGTGTGAATGAAGCGCCCCGTCACCACAATTAGGGTGAGACCACAGATGGGGCAGATTGTGTGATAGGAGTAATGGATAAAAAACTAAGGGGGCACAATCTTATAACTAAGCACCCTTTTGCCCCGTGTGGCTGTCTAGGCCCCAGTATAGCATTAGACGGCTTTACACCCGTATGATTGTAGGTTTGACCTTCACTCTAGAAGAAGTGGTCCTTATGGCTGTGAATCCTCTCAGATGTTTGTTAGTAATGCACAGTTCTCTGTTGTAGGACGGGAAAACTGATTCCTTGAACTACGCAGCGTTGGAGTTCTCTGGCAGGAAAACCAGAGGAAGGAAGAAGAACAGTGAAAGGACTCAGGAGAGTGTGTATTCTGCTGTGAGAGAAACCTGCCACTGAAATACATCGACCTAGTTTGAATTCCTCAATATTGTAACGTGGATGTGCAGTATTTTTCCAAAAGTGTTAAAAGTAGAAGTTTAAAATACGATGGGAGAAGCTAAGGTAAATAGTAAGATTAGGACAATGCTCGAGTAGCACTGAACTATAACGAGAGAGATGATAGGAAGCAACACTTAAAGAGTTATTTTCCATTAGCTTGTATTAACCAGCCAAACGCCGGTGGGCTGAGCCCCGGATGTTCATGAAACCTAAAAACTAAGCATGCGCTAAAATGCGCTAAGCGTGCGGCAAATTAGTTCATAATGCTTAACCTAAATATACAAAATACGCCAGTCATTATAGCTTTAAATAGCTACCTGACTGCTGTGCTGCTTATCCCCAAACATCTAAAGTTCCATTCAAGTTATTTCAGAGTAAAATAAATACAATTGAGACAGACCTTACACATATACATATATAGTCTGGTTATGCTTTTAAACTGTTTATTCTCTTGCCAGAAGGACTATCTAGAACAGGGGTCTCAAACTCAACTTACCTGGGGGCCGCCAGAGGTAGAATTTGGGTCAGGCTGGGCCGCATCAACTATGCCACAGAAAATAGGAGCACAACTGACCCAATCTAAGATAATGATCGGGCTATCATTAGATCACGTTGGCTATGTAATCGCTGACAACAGGGGACATTTCATGGTGGATGGTGGTAATCGGGACATTTTAGCGTCCTTTGGCTTTTGTCGGGACTCGGCAAAACCGGGATATCTGGTCACCCTATCACCAGTGATAAAAAAGCGTGGCAAGCCACTTAGCAAAAGTGTGCCTTTGACAACAATGTGCGGGCCGCACTAACACTAAACTTTGATGTCAAGTAGGGGGCCACAAAATATCATCCTGCGGGCCTCAATTGGCCCCCGGGCCGCGAGTTTGAGAGCCCTGATCTAGAAGGACTAGGCTACTTTATTTTGAGATGTCCCTGGAATCCCCATGTTTCTTTCTAAATAACTAACTAGCATTAGTGACCATAATAATTGTATCACTTCTAGACTGAAATTAATTAATGCATTCCATAGTTACCAGTAAATATACCAATATATATTTTTTTTTTTTTTTTTTTTTCTTTACCCAAAAGATTATATTCGGGGCTAATTAAATAATATACGGGGCTTTAGCCCCTAATAAAACAGCCTAGTGACGCCACTGGTATTAACTGCCACTTAACACTGGTCATTATAAAAGGCTTGCGTTCATGAAGCTGCACAGAGCACATTCATATCTTTCCACCTGATTGTAGCTGGGGTTATTTAAGTTAATTGCTATTCTAAAATGTTGTTAATAAAGGAATTGAATGAATTGATGACTACAATCTTCTATTGTATGCCTGATGTGCTGCAGCGATGAATCTATCCACTGGTGTGTGTGCATTTCTGGGGAGTTGATGCAGGAATTGGACACCAGTTGGAACAAATCCAGGTACAAAAACAGTGACTCCCTCATCTGCGTTTATCATGTCTGTATAATCACAAAAATCTGATTTCATCAACCGAAAATGTATTAACTATGAACTATTTATTAATACTTTTGATATAAAGGGTAGCCTACTGCATGTAGGCCAACCGTTTGTAGAACATAGGCTAATACGGAATGTTTTAGTCATCTACACTTTGAGCTGGAAATTAGAGGCAAAGTTAAACAAATCACACTTTGAAGTGAATATATTACATGTGATCAACCTTGAAACAGTTTCTGTTCTTCTGAGTCAAGGGAACATAGGAGGCACTTGCATAGTGCGGGTTTAGGTATTGTGACGCCCCGTCTGTTCTGTGTCCTGTGACCTCTCTCTCTCTGATCGGCTCTGGCAAGACGCGTTTTGAGGGCTGGTTGCAGCGGATGCCTTTTTGCGTCATGCATTACAGGTGTCATGCCGAGGTGTCATGCCGACGTGCATGACTCTTAACGTTACCTTTTCTTTTGAGACTTGTCAGTAAATAGAGATTACTGCAACTAACGTTACCCAACGGTGTGTGTCTCTCTATGTTCAACGCGCATGTTCAACAATCAAATATCTCAGACTATTACAAATAAAAACTGCTGAAATTGGGCAGATGGCGATCCATTGACTTCCATTATTTTCCAACTGATTGTTTGGCAGCTTCCATACCACATATTAAAAAGTTTAGCAAATAAACATTGTAGAAAATGTTAAATAAATAAAAAAATAAAAAAGGAAGTGTTTCAGTCTGAGTAAGTGCGTGGAGGGCGAAACAAATAACTGACTCCCTTAAGCCCAGTTCAGAGCAAAGGTTGGGGATGAAAAATGGTTTGAGACCTTTGCAGACAAAGTGTGTCTTAAGCCGTTGCACGGCGTCAGAGATTTAATAACTAGCCCGAGCAACGATACTTCTTTTTAAAGGGGCGATTTACAACGATGTCACAAGTGGACATTTCCCTCCGTTTATTAATTGTTTCTCATCATTTGCCAAACAGCGGAGCATTAACGTTAATTTGGATTAACATCAACGCCTATTGTTTGATCTGAACTGGGTTTAAGCTTTACCTCCTCTGGGGAATCAGGTCATCTCCAGTCTACCAGTTGCTACTGAGAAAAAGAGAAATAGACTGGACCCCCTCTGTCTTTAAAGGTCCAGTTTGATTTAAGATGGGATCTGGTATTTGAATAATTTAATTTTTCTCTTTTTTATGTGGGTGACAAAGCAGCTTCAAGAAATGGAAGCCTCTAAAAACCTATCTATCTGATCTAATGAAATGCAACAAGCATCTATGAACCCAAGTCATAATCCTTGTATTGCCAAGCGTACTTGGCCGATAAAGCCTGATTCTGAAAAAGCTAATAAAAGATACATACCTACATGCTTATTTCCTTCTTGTTATTTTTTTTTCCACTGTGGTGGAAACCGAGAGCATCGCCCCAAGCGGGGGCTGAGCTGAGGGGCGAGGACTGTGGCTATATGTGTCTGTTTAACACACACAACCAGCTCTCTGAAACATCCATCTGCCTCAAGGTCAACAGGACGTGCTGCTGCGGTTATTCAGTAACCAAGCATGAAATGCACGCATTTCCTATCACTGACCGAACCTGAAAGGGGATTTTTCTGTGAAGAGTGATTTTTTTTATGGGTACTGGGTGAACTAAATTATATGGCCACATGTTATGTACAAAATACAATAACTGTTCACAATTTATATAAAAAAATTGTTTTATGAAGTAAGACACTTTGTAAAAACAACATCACATTGATCCAACATTGTCACCATTGTTGACGCCTTTGTTGTGTTTCGTCCTGTTTGGCCAGGTACCTGCCAGAGGTGACGGGAGGACGAGACAGCTGATCGGTGAGCTGTCCCCCCATTCACCACCCCCAGATCACCACACCCTCCTCCCCCACCTCAGCAGGAGCCCAGGCGTTCCCTCTCCTGCCTACCTCTGAGACCCCCTCCCCCCCCCCCCCCCCCCCCCCCCCCCGTCACCTCTCTCCATCCTGGAGAGGGACGTCAACAGACTCTTCAAGAGCCAGAAACCCTGCAAGGCAGCTGGACCGGACTCTGTCTCCCCCCTCCACCCTCAAGCACTGTGCAGATCAGCTGTCTCCAGTATTTACAGACATTTTTAACACCTCGCTGGAGACATGCCATGTACCAGGCTGTTTTAAATCCTCCACCATCATCCCCATCCCCAAAAAAACAAGGCCCATAGAACTCAAAGACTACAGACCAGTCGCCTTGACCTCTGTGGTCATGAAATCCTTTGAGCGCCTTGTCCTGTCCATCACGGACCCTCTCCTGGACCCCATGCAGTCCGCCTACAGAGCCAACAGGTCTGTGGACGATGCTGTAAACATGGCCCTCCACTTCATCCTCCAGCACCTGGACTCAGCAGGGACCTACGCCAGGATCCTGTTTGTGGATTACAGCTCTGCCTTCAACACCATCATCCCCACTTTGCTACAGGACAAGCTCTCCCAGCTGCACGTGCCCGACTCCACCTGCCGGTGGATAACTGACTTCTGATTCAGAGGCTGGCCGCCAACAAACTGAGACCAGCGCAGGCTGGACAGGACACTGACTTCATGGACAGTAAGGACTTTCACAGATGAGCTTCCTAATGATTCCGGTTTAAATGGCAAAGCTGACAAACTGAAATCATTCATCTTGTTTTATTTAAACCACCATTTGTTGATAGGATTACACATTACATGATTACTTGCTCTCTGTTGCTGTCCACAATATTGCAGGTGAGGAAGGCAGTGGATCCGTGGGAGGAGACAGAGGAGGGAGGTACAATGATGATTGGCCAGGCTATTGGCCTAACTCCCCGCCTTACAACCAACCCTCGCAACTCCTCCTCCAACCCTGCCAACATCTCTCGTGTGCGAAGCGGCTCAATATGGATTGGAATGAGAATAGTGGCTCACGTTCTCCACACTCCATCTATAGTCTTTGATGGTCTCTGTCTCCCCCTTGTGGAGATAACCGGTTATTGCATATTTGAGCACATTGGTCAAGGGTCTCATGGGATGCCGATTGCCACACCAGCCAATGCATGAAACTAGCTTAATTTTGTAGGGGAAAGCAATAATTGTACCTCACTATAATTACTATTTACCTGGTTATGCAGTACCCATATGGTTGCGCGATTTAAGCCATGAAAGGAAACTGTCGATTTCGATTCACGTCTTTTCTTTCTGATCGGTTTCATGCTCAAAGTGTTCTTAGAACATCCAGAAAAAGCTGTGTGTGTATGGGTTCTGAAGAGAAATCTATGCTCGTACATTATTGGCTTTGTATAGACTTAACAACAATTAAATAGAAAGTTAACATAGATATTGTTCCTCAATTATTCGATGCAGAATGAAACGAGACCACAAGACAATACATGAAGCTGTTGGAGTTAGATGTTTTCGTAATCGGACAAATAAAGGCAAAAAACAGCACAATGAGAATGTATAGATAATGGCAAGGACACTTTCTGTTAAACAGCAACTTAAGAAACCTTTATTTGTGAGGGGGAGGCAAAGGTTTTGTTTTCAGTTTATGTTGAGCATAAGTATTGAGCTTTTCTGTAATGGTGAACAACTTTGGTAAAATGTTAGAAATAAATCTGTTTTTATAACACCTGACTTATGAAGGATTTTTTTTTATCTAATTCTGAAGGCTCCCGCTAAAAGTTATGAGGATGTCATTATTATCGTATGCCATGACTTTACATTACATGAGAACCAGTCTGAAAATCAAAATGGCACAGTAACCCGAGATGCTTGTGACAATCAGACTTTAACTGTGTTTGTGGCCTCTACATTGTATAAGGTCTATAGTCTTTCAGATCAGTGTCTTTCAACTGGTGGGTTGCTACCCAAAAGTGGGTCGCGGACTTGATCTGAATGGGTCGCGGAATGTGTGGCGCAATTTAATGCCCATGGTCAAATGTGGGTCCCGAGGCCAGACCAGTTGAGAACCACTGCTTCAGATTCCACTCTGTAGCCTGCCGCCATTCTCTCTTGACATTCCATTCTGGTGAATGATTAGCGCAACCTTTTGTATTAAAATGAGCTTTGGAGCTTCATTCAAGAAAATCTGAGGAAATGTTGTTGGCCAGTGTCTTCATATTTGTTCTGAGAAGGTGGCTCATGTTGTTTTTTATATAAATGAGCTTGGATGCTCTTCAATGGGTAAACATCACGAAATGTAATTCCTCCTGAAGCAGCAGTTCTTTAAAATGAGGTTTGTCAGTAGCACTTGCTGCAAGTCAAGAGCGAGTTGCTATTTGTTCGTATTGTGCGGGGGACTGAAGTGGTGTCGTTTATTCGCAAAATTGAAAGCCACGGTAAAAAACGTTATGGCAGTGCCGGGAAATTGAAAGACAAAAAGATAACGTGTCTAGCCGATGCATTTAAATTTCAGAAATTAACTCACTTGTTCTCTAGTCTGTAGCACATCTGCGCCAGCTGACGTTAGTAGTAGTAGTAATGTCCCTGCAAAAGCACTAGGTGGCGCCAGAGTTGTGTCTTATGACTGAATGAACTCAAAACCAAATTATTTTAATAGGCCATTTATTAAAAAAAAGAAAATAAATCTCATTTTGATTAACTAAATGGAACTTGAATTGTAATAAATTCGATTTCACTGATTTTTAGGTAATATTCTCCTTCTGTGAGGATGTATGCATCCTGCTGTCCAGGCACAAGCATTGGGCTTAACTCACAACTGCTCTCCATACGCCCTCCTTCGAGATATTCAGAGTTCCCTGCTACAAACCTATCTTCATTTATTTCTTTTTTCTCGAGGGAGAGGCAACTCAGACCTAATTTCCTCTCTTTGTTCTGTGAATTATATCCACTCAATTATAGGAAATAAAATGTGTTCATTGAAAGTCAGCCATGTTTAAATAGCATGAACACCTCCTCTTCCCTGCAAAGTGTGCCATTTAATCATGCATGAGTGAAATGTATATGAATGAAATATATACCAATAAACGTGATATTTGTAGATACTGTGGAGACACAAAGCAAGTGCAAAACCAGGTTAAGAATGCACATGCACGCGCACACAGACAGACACAGACACACACACACACAACATCCATCTTTACTAGACTTGCTTCTCATAACCAACCAATCCCCTATATTGACTTATGGAAAGTGTGGCTAGAGTGTGAAGTGCTCAGTCTATTTTTAAACCAAACTTTCCACTCAGGTTTCAAGAGCGTGAGAAATGGTAATGACGTGCAGACAACATACATCACAGGTACGTAAAAGTTTCTACATGCAGCAAAGCATGATATATTTGCACATTCACATTTAATTTTGTTCTATCACTTCATATTCTGCCTATTTATATTTTATTGTTTCTGTTATTCTTAGCCAAATTCTGGAGCTATAAGCTGCTAACCGTAGTTGTATATTTTGAGATGCTTTTCTTGGCCCATGTACTTCCACCAAGAAACTGAACTTATTTAATACTGGAAAATTGTGTTTTGAGATAAATTGTCCCGAGAAAATGCACCAGCTTCATGAAAAAATCAAGACCATCGGTGTGGATGAGGACTATGCTCTAAAGGACTTTGCCATCACCAAGCTGAGCCATCACAGAATAGTTGCTGAAACAACTGCTCTTTTTAAGATGCACCCTCCTTGCTGTCAAGGCAGACTTGAAAGCACAGCTACCCTCAGCTCATGTCCCAGGTGGAACCACTCAGAGGTTACCACCAGCCATGCCTTGAACTCCACAGGGCTGACAAGAAAGCCTTGACAGGAGCCTCCTCCAGTGTGCTTTAAGAACATGAAACAGTATTTCCCCCTGCTGTTGTTGGAGACGAGTACCTGCCTCAAGAAGAGAAGAGACTGAACAAACCCCTCCCCTCCTCAGCAAATCAGATTGTGCAACTTATGCATGCTGAACCCATCACACTGTTATTTTAAACTACAACATTCCTTATTCATCCTAGTGTAGTAATAGTAGTAGTAGTAGAAGTACTATTATATGTAAGCAAATGCAAATATGTTTCAAACACGTTTCTCTGTTTCTGCAAGTCAAATATCAGGTTGAGAGGGAAATATATGTCCATGTTCATGGTTGGTTTCTGCAGCACCTCAGCAACACATCCTGTTGATACCTGCAAGCAGGTTATGGTTAAGAGTTTTTGGCGGTGTGTCGAAGAAAAAGGCATGACCAGCCACAGCTCTCGCCTCTCAGCTCATCGCTGCTAAGGGCTTCGCTCTGTTTTGTTTCCAACACAAAGGAAAGGAAGTCACACTAGATGCTTTGGGCTTGTTGCATTTACTGCAAATCTACACTGGCGGTTATAAAACATGCAGCCTGAAACAAACAGATGCATCATCAACAAGGTGGGCTCAAGAGGGGGTCTGGTGATATAGCAATAGACATGTAAAACACAAGGATATGGTTTACTACGTCTTAGTAAGGATTTATTTAGAAACTTTTCTTACTCACATTGTTCTGAAATCTTTAAAACATCAATGAAGATTCTTAACAAGGCTGTCATACAATAAATTCATACTCTTAATTGGCCAGAATCTTGATTAGATTCAACCAGAGGAGATAAAGCTGTGGCCTACCAGTATTTAAAAGCATCCACGGTTAATGGTTGCTAATGATAATTAATTGATGTAATTGCAGATTTTCCTGCAGTCTTTTAATCAATTTTTAATCCATATTTAACCCCTCTGGTAAAGCTTTATCTTACAACCTGTCGACGTGTGCGATTCTTATTATTATATTCATGTGTATTGTTACTACTACTCTCTTTTGAAGTCAATGAGATTTGGGCGTTAGCTTTTACATGAACAACGTGCCCAAAAATGTGCACTACATCAACTGTAGAGATTATAGATCTTATAGTATATAGATGTTATCATTGTGCAGTTCTACAGCTACAACCATTGCAGTATAATTTCAAAGACTTCAGACAATACCACAACTACTAACACAACTAGTCCTACTACCTCACTACGACTGCACTTACTAATGTGATGTGGTCAGGACGTCATCTGAACATACATGTGCTCTATAGGGCGGGTCACAAACTGTTTCTTTGTACGTTGAAAACAATCAAGATCTCCAAAGAATGATGTCATAATTTAATGATGAAAGATGGCAGTAGCATTGGCGATCAAGAATTGAAGCTCTCTGATTGTTTGTTTGGACACAGCAAATGGACGATACGCATTCAACACCTTCATTGATCATGTTAGCCCAGCCTCGGGAACCATCCAGATATAAACTGGCCCGCCAATAATTATTGACTGGGCAGTTACCGCAGCCTGACGTTGTTTAAAAAAACTCCATCAGGTTGGTTTAACCCCGCCACATATACCGCTGTGAAAACAAACTAAACTGTAGCCTCCCAATTTACGAACACAAAGTAATGTTCTCCTGGTGGGGTGGGGGGTCCAAGTGTGTTAGGCTGCTGTATTACTCGCCCCAACTACCATAACTGTTATTATAACCATACAGTGCTTTTTAATATGATTCATGATGGTGGGTGATGTAAACACTTGGCGGCATGTGAACATATTTGAAAAGGGAAGATTGGCCATAAACAGGTAGTGCTATTTAGATATTACAAGTAGATAGAAGTAGAACAAGTTTGTCAATATAGATGGAATACATACAAAAAATATATAAACTACAAATATGAACTAGAAAAAACATTATATCATTGGCTTACTTCAGTTTGCCTCTTTAAGTTCCCAGCCAATCACCGTGGATCTGTGATTGTATAAATGTTGGTCTTTACAGTCAAAATCTTTCACTTCAGAGAGAAAGGGGGGCTAGTTTAGCACCATACCATGACAACGTTTGCATTATGTTTTGCTATTACAATTCAGAGCACAGCATGTACGTACTTATTCTATTCACATTAAAATTGCTCTCTTTTTCATTAAATAAAAATATTTTAGTGTTTGTTAAATAAATATTATTCAATCTTTTTTGTTTGTTTCTCTTGCTTTTTAGTTCTGATTCAGACCCAAGAGGTTCCTCGATTGGTCTTTTTGAAAACAGCAAACCTCGGAGATACTGTCACTCTGGCATTGTGGTTTTTACGATGAATCTATATTTTATTTTAAAAATATTGGTTTAAAGCAATTCTCTTGGAATCATCCCCAAGTGGTTGCTAACAAAATTGATGAAAAAATAATTACCCATCCTTGAATTCAAGAATCACAGTTGGAGTGGGAACTGACTATAATCTGATAATCAGGGATATTAAAAAAAAGGATGAAGCAATTTTTTTCTGTAACCAAGTAGACTAATATTTGGAAAATCCTGCAAATTTTTGGCCGTCAAAGGTAACATATTAGTTTCAACATTTTGCTGGTCTTGGTAATAAGCAAAAATATATTTTAAGCAATTTGATTAAGCAGCAGTTGATTAATTTGATGATAAATCTTGTTTTTAATCGTGGCAGATGTCAATGACCAGAGGTTTGTCTCCTAGACTGTGGTCCAACAGCCTGTGTCAGCATCAGCTCAGCTGGGAGACCCTGAGCTCTCCAGTGCTCTATTACCTCCCAGAGGACAGACCACAGTAACCAGTGCCAAGGGAACCCCGTGTGTAATGGTTTCAGATCAGGACCAATCTCACCCTGCTGCCATTTACATGAATGGAAACAGGAGTGGTGAATGGTCAGAATAGTTCTGGGCCTCCGTCTGCTCACAAGAGCTGTGTCTACACTCTCCCCAAGAACAATGTAGACTCCTCTGATGCTGGGACCTACTACTGTAACTTTATTTAACCAAAAGGTAACAGGGTTTGAATTATAGCAGAAATTCAAACAGTATTACAAAAGGGTTAGGGTTAGGTTTTTCTCCTCATCATACATTTCTCCTCATCATACATTTAGGGAAACGAATGAAACTTGCTTTCGATGTTTGTAATATGTGATAAAAACAATGTGAATGCCATGTTTTTAGTGTTCAGTTTGGATTGAAATTAAATGTGATCTCCACTTAGTTTCCTGTGTTGTGCAGCAGCCTCGCTGCTCTCAGTGTCTTTAAGTTCCAGCCAATCACTGATGATCTAGGATATCAAAACGCCTGTGTTATAAGGGCAAATCTTTCAATTGAGTCAGTACAGCACTAGTAGAGCACCGAAACGCAACAATGTCGGCAAGAGTTTTTGCTATTACAATTCTTATGGGGTTATGTAAGTAAAATTCCTCTAAAAATGTTACGTCCAAATTGTTTGACTTTGTTATTTCTGCAGTATACTGTGTTTTTTGTTAAAAATACAAAATTGAAACCAATTGGAAAGAATAATTTAGACCAGCGATTCATTTGAGCTTTTTCTTCAATGGGATGAATTGTTTGTGTCTATTTTTTCAGCGATGATTGACACCAAAGAGGGTCCTCATATCGTCTCTTTGAAAACAGCAATACTTGGAGAAGATGTTACTTTACATTGTGGAGTTAGAAAGGAAAGATTTATTGTATGGTACAAGCAATCGATTGGATATGTTCCCCAAAAGGTTGCTTTAATAGTGGAAGAATATAGTGAGTTTAGCCCCCTTTCGATTCAATTTTCACTGCAGCAAAACCAGACATGGATCTGAACATTAGATCTGTGAGTAAAGAAGATGAAGCAAACTATTTCTGCCAAGATCATTATTCAAAGAATTGGAGTGGGTTATTTTTGTCTGTCAAAGGTAAGATATCCTTTTCTACTTGTTTTCTATATTATCATCTGAAAGTAGCCCAATATATATTTTTTCTCAGTTTTGATGATGATTATATTATTTCAATGTTCAGATCCCAATGACCAGAGGTTTGTCTCCCAGACTGTGGTCCAACAGCCTGTGTCTGCATCAGCTCAGCTGGGAGACCCTGTGGCTCTCCAGTGCTCTATTACCTCCCAGAGGACGGACCACAGTAACCAGTGCCAAGGGGAACCCAGTGTGTACTGGTTCAGATCTGGATCATCTCAGCCTGCTGCCATTTACATGAATGGAAACAGGAGTGGTGAATGTCAGATAGTTCTGGGCCTCCGTCTGCTCCACAGAGTTGTGTCTACACTCTCCCCAAGAACAATGTAGACTCCTCTGATGCTGGGACTTACTACTGTGCCCTGGCAGCATGTGGGGAAGTTGTGTTTGGAAGTGGAACTAAGCTGGACGTGTTGCAAAATGGAACTAACAAAACAGGTGAATATATAATTATTTATGTAAGGGATAATGTATAGAACGCCGGTCATTATCGTAAAATAAGCCCCGACAGGGCGAACAGGACACCGACGCGCAGCGGAGGTGTCTTGCTTCGCCATGAAGGGGCTTATTTTACGATAATGACCGGCAAAGTTCTATACATTATCCCGCTTATTACACGGCTACTTCCCAAAACGAAACAATTTATTTACAATGTATTTGTTACCAGCATTCATAGTGTTGATCAGCAGAGAAATAGTCCGCCCAAGACGTTGACGTCGTCGCTTAGCAACCGACAGCACATTGACAAGTTACCGGACTACGTGCGGAGTGATACCAAAGGCAAAAAGTCCTTTTGTTTACCTTGACAGCGGTCATTATTCATCCGTTGCCAATGAATTATGTAAGGAATAATCACCGAGAGGCCGGGCAATCAACAGATTGATATGCCCGGCTCGTGGACGGCTTACGGGCGGTAACCTTCCGCGAGCCGGGCATATCAAACTGTTCATTGCCCTGCCTTGAGGTGATGATTCCGTTTATTCTACTTCGCGCCGGCCAACATAATAAAACAATTCATATACTTTAATAATTAGCCTTTTTCTTATTCGTATTGCATGCTTATTAAATGTATGCTCTGTTTAAGTTCATCTCCCTCGAAAAGTAGTTCCCTTTAGAACTACGGTGAATAACGTTAGCTCAACTGTAGGTAACGCGTTTCTATAGCAACCACACAAGGTTGCAACTGATCACTAGTTTAACAACGTAGTTGTTACATTCGTATCAAGTCAGCTTTAATGACGATCGATCAAACATGCACTCCTTGGTTTATTTTTACAACGGACCTCATGTTTGAAATGTATGTGATAGAAAACGATACAAGCGGCGTATTGATCTACTGTGCTCAGTCAGCAGCAAGTAGAACCGACAAGTCAGCGGGCAATATGCCGGATTAATGCACCCCTCCCAGCCAATCAGAATCGAGCATTCTTAAATGAAGTAGAATAACAAAAAATAATTCACCGCCGGAAGTTGTGAAGTGCCCATGCAAGTGAACGGAACGTTGAAAAGACCCATGTAATAAATATATATAATTCCTACTTTATGTGGGGAAGTTGTACTGACACCTTGTTGATTCCAGGACCCAATCTGGTTCCAGCAATCGTGGTGCTTGGAAAACTGTTGGCTTGCTGTCTGGTTGTGATCATAATCCTCCTTCTCACCAGAAATAGAAAGCAAGTTTGTGAGCATTGCAAAGGTCTGTACCTTCTCAAGAATGGATTTTGTGGAACATTTGATTTCATAGGAAGGTCTTAGTTTAGGAATAACAGTAGTTATAGTTTGGCACACATCTTAATTTCTGTTTTTATGATTAACTTTTATAATAGGGTTACATCAATTCTGCATGAACTACTCAATCTTAAAAGTGAATCTTATTCTTCTTGTTCTCAGGAACACTGGGTGCTTCCCACTCTGTCCCACACGACTCAGTGATTCAGGAACCACAGGTACAGCTGTTTCAACATGTTGCATTCAGTTGATTAACTTTGATGGAGTTACATAGTACTATAAATCAAGAGATCCATTTTAAATGCATAGTTAATTTATCCTATACATTTGTCAACTAGCAGAACTATTGTGTTAAGTGCCGTGGAAATCTAATCGACATTACAACCAGCTAGGGCTTGCGGCTCATGTTGGATGGGTACTTTCATACTAATCCATGTTAAAAGTGACAGTATTTGACATTTTGTGCATATTTGTTTCTACTTATAAGAAAAAAAAGGTTTGACCGAAAAACAACCCAATGAAAAACTATCTGTTTAAGTTCATTTCTATTGAGAAACACTAGTTTTCGAGCCGTGTTTCATGGATGTCACCTCATTGGTATCAAGAAATATAAATATGTTCTAATTACATGGATGTGCAACTTCTATAGGTATGATGGGGGTCAAAAATAATCAATCTAATTTTCTCTCTATCTAACCACCTTCCTGGATGAGTTTTTTCTATCGGGTCAAATGAACGGGTTTAGTGTTGGCTTTGGTCACAAAACATTCTCGGCCCACACCCGTAGGCAGAATTAAAGAGAGGACAGAAATTACAAAGGGGCCACAAACATTTTTTACTTGCTGATAACACAGGAGGGATAATAATCTGTAGTTATCTGTAGTAGACACAATGTATTTTCTACCCCACACGGCTGCTACTGAACCGCTGTAAAAACACAGATAATTCCCGACCAAGCTGACTTTCCTCAAGAGTGCCGTAATATGCTGTGTTTTTTTTTCTTTGAAAGTAAAAGTAAACGGTCAAATTGACCCTAACTTTCTTTTTCGAAGTCCAATCAAAATTGTTTTCTTTCAGCTGGTGAAATGTCTAACTTTGATGTGCCATGTGTGCAGTAGAGTTGTGTGAATGAAGCGCTCTGTAACCACAATTAGGGTGAGAATACAGATGGGGCAGATTGTGTGATAGGAGTAATGGATAAAAAACTAAGGGGGCACAATCTTATAACTAAGCACCCTTTTGCCCCGTGTGGCTGTCTAGGCCCCAGTATAGGATGAGACGCCTTTACACCCGTATGATTGTAGGTTTGACCTTCACTCTAGAAGAAGTGCTCCTTACGGCTGTGAATCCTCTCAGATGTTTGTTAGTAATGCACAGTTCTCTGTTGTAGGACGAGAAAACTGATTCCTTGAACTACGCAGCATTGGAGTTCTCTGGCAGGAAAACCAGAGGAAGGAAGAAGAACAACGAGAAGACTCAGGAGAGTCTGTATTCTGCTGTGAGAGAAACCTGCCACTGAAAACCATCGACCTAGTCGTAATATAGTTTGAATTCCTCAATATTGTAACGTGGATGTGCAGTATATTTCCAAAGGTGATAAAAGTAGAAGTTTAAAATACGATGAGAGAAGCTAAGGTAAATACTAAGATTAGGACAATGCTCGAGTAGCACTGAACCATAACGAGAGAGATGATAGGAAGCAACACTTAAAGCGCTATTTTTCATTAGCTTGTATTAACCAGCCCAACGCCGGTGGGCTAAGCCCCTGATGCTCATGAAACCTAAAAACTAGGCATGCGCTAAAATGCGCTAATCGGACGGCAATTTTTTTCATAATGCTTAACCTAAATAAACACAAATACGCCAGTTATTAACTTTAAATAGCTACCTGACTGCTGTGCTGCTTATCCCCAAACATCTACAGTTCCATTCAGGTTATGTCAGAGTAAAATAAATACAAGTGAGACAGACCTTACACATATATACATATATATTCTGGTTATGCTTTTAAACTGTTTATTCTCTTGCCAGAAGGACTATCTAGAAGGACTAGGCTACTTTATTTTGAGAAGTCCCTGGAATCCCGTTGTTTCTTTCTACATAACTAACTAGCATAAGTGACCATAATAATTGTATCACTTCTAGACTGAATTTAATTAATGCATTCCATAGATAGTATATATATTTTTCCTTACCCAAAAATTATATTCAGGGCTAATTAAATAATGTCTGGGGCTTAAGCCCCGAATAAAACAGCCTAGTGACGCCACTGGTATTAACTGCCACTTAACGCTGGTCATTATAAAGGCTTGAGTTCATGAAGCTGCACAGAGCACATTCATATCTCTCCACCTGATTGTAGCTGGGGTTCATTTGGTTCTAGCATAATGTGTGTGCTTGCCAAAGGTTTTTGTGTCGCTGTAAATGTTCATGTGTTTCATTCATTTTCATAAGTTATTTGCTATTCTAAAATGTTGTTAATAAAGGAATTGAATGAATTGATGACTACGATCTTCTATTGTATGCCTGATGTCCTGCAGCGATGAATCTATCCACTGGTGTGGGTGCATTTCTGTGGAGTTGATGCATGAATTGGACACCAGTTGGTAGCCTACTGCATGTAGGCTACCCTTTTTTCAATAATAGGGTAGGGAAATAAGGGTAGTGCATGTACCGTTTGTAGAACATAGGCTAATATGGACTGTTTTAGTCATCTACACTTTGAGCTGGAAATTAGAGGCAAAGTTCAAATCACACTTTGAAGTGAATAGATTACATGTGAACAACCTTGAAACAGTCTCTGTTCTTTTGAGTCAAAGGAACATAGGAGGCACTACTTGCATAGTGCGGGTTTAGGTATTGTGACGCCCGTCCGTTCTGTGTCCTGTGACCTCTCTCTCTCTCTGATCGGCTCTGGCTAGACGCGTTTTGAGGGCTGGTTGCAGCGGATCGCAATGCCTTTTTGCGTTATGCATTACACGTGTCATGGCGACGTGCATGACTCTTAACGTTACCTTTTCTTTTGAGACTTGTCAATAAATAGAGATTCTAGGCTACAACTGACGGTACCCGACGGTGTGTGTTCAACGCGTATGTTCAACAATCAAATATCTCAAACTATTACATATAAAAACTGCTGAAATTGGGCAGTTGGCGATCCATTGACCTCCATTATTTTCCAACTGATTGTATGGCAGCTTCCATACCACATATTACAAAGTTTAGCAAATAAACTGTAGAAAATGCACCAAAAAAAATAAAACTCGGTCTGAGTATGTGCGTGGAGGGCGAAACAAATAACTCTCCCTTAAGCCCAGTTCAGAGAAAAGGTTGGGGATGAAAAATGGTTTGAGACCGTTGCAGACAAAGTGTGAACTGGTTGGTTGCCGAGTGTCTTAAGCCGTTGCATGGCGTCAGAGATTTAGTAACTAGCCCGAGCAACGATACATCTTTTTAAAGGGGCGATTTACAACGATGTCACAAGTGGACATTTCCCTCCGTTTATTAATTGTTTCTCAGCATTTGCCAAACAGCGGAGCATTAACGTTCATTTGGATGTGCTTTTGCATCACAAGATTCCAAATTTGATCTGAACTGGGTTTAAGCTTTACCTCCTCTGGGGAATCAGGTCATCTCCAGTCTACCAGTTGCTACGGAGAAAAAGAGAAATAGACTGGACCCCTCTGTCTTTAAAGGTCCAGTTTGATTTAAGATGGGATCTGGTATTTGAATAATTACATTATAAAAACCTATCTATCTGATCTAATGAAATGCAACAAGCATCTATGAACCCAAGTCATAATCCTTGTATTTCCAAGCGTACTTGGCCGATAAAGCCTGATTCTGAAAAAGCTAATAAAAGATACATACCTACATACTTATTTCCTCTTGTTATTTTTTTTTCCACTGTGGTGGAAACCGAGAGCATCGCCCCAAGCTGGGGCTGAGCTGAGGGGCGAGGACTGTGGCTACATGCGTCTGTTTAACACGCACAACCAGCGCTCTGAAACATCCATCGACCTGCTCAAGGTCAACAGGACGTGCTGCTGCGGTTATTCAGTAACCAAGCATGAAATGCACGCATTTCCTATCACTGACCGAACCTGAAAGGGGATTTTTCTGTGAAGAGTGATTTTTTTATGGGTACTGGGTGAACTAAATTATATGGCCACATGTTATGTACAAAATACAATAACTGTACACAATTTATATAAAAAAATTGTTTTATGAAGTAAGACACTGTTTGTAAAAACAACATCACATTGATCCAACATTGTCCCCATTGTTGACGCCTTTGTTGTGTTTCGTCCTGTTTGGCCAGGTACCTGCCAGAGGTGACGGGAGGACGAGACAGCTGATCGGTGAGCTGTCCCCCATTCACCAACCCCAGATCACCACACCCTCCTCCCCCACCTCAGCAGGAGCCCAGGCGTTCCCTCTCCTGCCTACCTCTGAGACCTCCTCCCTCCCCCCCCCCCCCCGTCACCTCTCTCCATCCTGGAGAAGGACGTCAACAGACTCTTCAAGAGGCAGAAACCCGCAAGGCAGCTGGACCGGACTCTGTCTCCCCTCCACCCTCAAGCACTGTGCAGATCAGCTGTCTCCAGTATTTACAGAAATTTTTAACACCTCGCTGGAGACATGCCATGTACACGACTGTTTTAAATCTTCCACCATCATCCCCATCCCCAAAAAAACATAGAATAGAACTCAAAGACTACAGACCAGTCGCCTTGACCTCTGTGGTCATGAAATCCTTTGAGCGACTTGTCTTGTCCATCACGGACCCTCTCCTGGACCCCATGCAGTTCACCTACAGAGCCAACAGGTCTGTGGACGATGCTGTAAACCTTGCCCTCCACTTCATCCTCCAGCACCTGGACTCAGCAGGGACCTACGCCAGGATCCTGTTTGTGGATTACAGCTCTGCCTTCAACACCATCATCCCCACTTTGCTACAGGACAACTTCTCCCAGCTGCATGTGCCCGACTCCACCTGCCGGCGGATCACTGACTTCCTGTCTGACAGGAAGCAGCATGAGAAGCTGGGGAAGCACGTCTCCAACAGCCTGACCATCAGCACCGGATCCCCTCAGGGCTGCGTTCTTTCTCCCCTGCTCTTCTCCCTGTACACCAACAGCTGCACCTCCAGTCACCAGTCGGTCAAGCTCCTGAAGTTTGCAGATGACACCACGCTCGTCGGGCTCATCTCTGGTGGAGATGAGTCTGCCTAAAGGTGGGAGATTGACCACCTGGTGACTTGGTGTGGCCTAAACAACCTAGAGCTCAATGCTCTAAAGACAGTGGAGATGGTTGTGGACTTCAGGAGGAACGCAGCTCCACCCTCACCCCATCACCTTGTGTGACTCCCCAGCCAGCACCGCAGAGTCCTTCCGCTTCCTGGGCACAGTCATCAGCCAGGACCTCAAGTGGCAGCAGAACGTCAGCTGCATCACCAAAAAGGCACAGCAGAGGATGTACTTCCTGCGGCAGCTGAAAAAGTTCAACCTGCCAAAGGCCATGATGGTGCACTTCTACACCTCCATCATAGAGTCCATCCTTACCTCCTCCATCACCATCTGGTACGCTGCTGCTACCATCAAAGACAGGAGCAGACTGCAGCGTATCATCCGATATGCTGAAAAGTTGATCGGCTGCAACCTGCCACATATACAAATTCCTAGTATATGTGTAAACGTTTTTGGCAATAAACCTTTTCTGATTCTGATTTCCGATTCTGATTCTGAGGCTGGCCGCCAACAAACTGAGACCAGCGCAGGCTGGACAGGACACTGACTTCATGGACAGTAAGGACTTTCACAGATGAGCTTCCTAAGGATTCCGGTTTAAATGGCAAAGCTGACAAACTGAAATCATTCATCTTGTTTTATTTAAACCACCATTTGTTGATAGGATTACACACTTCATGATTACTTGCTGTCTGTTGCTGTCCACAATATTGCAGGTGAGGAAGGCAGTGGATCCGTGGGAGGAGTGATGGGAGGTACAATGATGATTGGCCAGGCTATTGGCCTAACTCCCCGCCTTACAACCAACCCTCGCAACTCCTCCTCCAACCCTGCCAACATCTCTCGTGTGCGAAGCGGCTCAATGTGGATTGGAATGAGAATAGTGGCTCACGTTCTCCACACTACCTCTATAGTCTTTGATGGTCTCTGTTTCCCCCTTGTGGAGATAACCGGTTATTGCATATTTCAGCACATTGGTCAAGGGTCTCATGGGATGCCGATTGCCAGTTTGTCACACCAGCCAATGCATGAAACTAGCTTAATTTTGTAGGGGAAAGCAACCCTAACCCTAAACCCTAACTCAGTGAAAAAAAATGATTAAATTCTGCCAAATAGATATTTTAGTAACAATTAACAAATATTAACAAAGGGTTAGGTAATGACTAGTTTGCTATTTATTATGGGACCTTATTATAAAGTGTTACCGAATAGGTCTATATATATATGCATTCATGTCAAACAAAAATCTAGCAACAACGTGCTAGATTTCTGCAAAAATACAATAGACCACAGACTAAATTACGTACACAGTGATATCCATCCGCAGTTGGGGATCTCTAACCTGTCCTGAGATTATATCAAGTCACACCAGTACGATTATTGATGGGTGTGTTGAGCTTTTCTGTAATGGTGAACAACTTTGGTAAAATGTTAGAAATAAATCTGTTTTTATAACACCTGATTTATGAAGGATTTTTTTAATCCAATTCTGAAGGCTCCCGCTAAACGTTATGAGGATGTCATTATTATCGTATGCCATGACTTTACATTACATGAGAACCAGTCTGAAAATCAAAATGGCACAGTAACCCGAGATGCTTGTGACAATCAGACTTTAACTGTGTTTGTGGCCTCTACATTGTATAAGGAGTCTTTCAGATCAGTGTCTTTCAACTGGTGGGTTGCGACCCAAAAGTGGGTCGCGGACTTGATCTGAATGGGTCGCGGAATGTGTGGCGCAATTTAGTGCCCATGGTAAAATGTGGGTCCCAAGGCCCGACCAGTTGAGAACCACTGCTTTAGATTCCACTCTGTAGCCTGCCGCCATTCTCTCTAGACATTCCATTATGGTGAATGATTAGCACAACCTTTTGCATTAAAATGAGCATTGGAGCTTCATTCAAGAAAATATGAGGAAAAGTTGTTGGCCAGTGTCTTCATATTTGTTCTGAGAAGGTGGCTCATGTTGTTTTTTATATAAATGAGCTTGGATGCTCTTCAATGGGTAAACATCACGAAAAGTAATTCCTCCTGAAGCAGCAGTTCTTTAAAATGAGGTTTGTCAGTAGCACTTGCAGCAAGTCAAGAGCGAGTTGCTATTTGTTTGTAATGTGCGGTGGACTGAAGTGGTGTCGTTTATTCTCAAAATTGAAAGCCCACGGTAAAAAACGTTATGGCAGTGCCGGGAGATTGAAAGAAAAATAGTCTAGCCGATGCATTTAAATCTGCGCCAGCTAACGTTAGTAGTAGTAATGTCCCTGCAAAAGCACTAGGTGGCGCCAGAGTTGTGTCTTATGACTGAATGAACTCGAAACCAAATTATTTTAAAGGTCCCATGACATGCTATTTTATGTATTCTTTAATATAGGTATTAGTGGGCAACTAACACAGTATTCAAAGACGTTCCTGAAATTCAGCCGTGGTGCAGAGTTACAGCCACTCCGAGCCAGTCGCACATTGAGCTTCCCCCAAATGCGCTGTTTCGGTGGGCGTGTCAAGGAGGAGGGTGGGGGTGTGGCCCTGAGCAGCTTGCAGCCAGGGACGGTACCATGCGCTCTGTTTACAGTGGATGTATCGCAATGGCGAGGCGCACACAGCCTTTAGCCGTGTTCTGTAAATATTCTAGAACACACGGGAGTCCTGGAGCTCTATATCTAAATATTATCATATAGCCTACACAGATATCTATATCATATAATACATATTATCACGGCCAAAAGCTGTGTGAGCCGATATTCCGACGTTCCTGGTTCTTCAACGTCCACATCAATGTGAATACACACACTGTAACGCAAGTGTTTCTTGTCGGTTCTTTGACGTGTCTTATATTTCCACAACGAGACTGTCGGGGGTTATCTGAGCCATGGTTGAGAAGGAATTGGGGGAAAGGAACTTTGGATTGACTCGCTGAAGTAGGCTACATGAACTGCGACATGCCGCGAGGCACCATCGCCCGGCAGCGGGCAGCAGGCAGCGCGCAGTTCAGTCGACTTCAGGTTGATGTGAAAGTGGAAGAACCAGAGACGTCGCAGAACCCGTCAAAGTCGTTTGTGATTCATAATATCGTCTGGAGGCGCACATAATATGTTATATGATATAGATATCTATGTATTATATATATTATTTAGATATAGAGCTCCAGGACTGTAACGCAAGTGTTGTACACTTCCTTGTTATTTGGATAACCGTTCTGCTGTTGGTGTGATGGCGCATAACGCGTCGGACTTTCGTCTCTGGTATTTCTACAACGAGACTCGTATTGGGGGTTATCTCAGCCAAAGTTGAGAATGAATTGGGGGAAGGAACTTTGGCTTTGACTCCCTCAAGAACATGAACCACGAAATGGAGGAGAAAGGGATTGTTGGCGGCGAATGTCTCCCGCTTGAGCCCCGCTGAGGGACCACCGCCGGAGGCGGAGGTGCCTAAGCGCTGCCCGGCAAAGATCCCTTTCTCCTCCTTGTCGTGGTTCATGTTCTTGACTTGAGGGAGTCGAAGCCAAAGTTCTTTCCCCCCAATTCATTCTCAACCTTGGCTGAGATAACCCCCAATACGAGTCTCGTTGTAGAAATACCAGAGACGAGAGTCCGACGCGTTATGCGCCAAATAACAAGGAAGTGTACAACACTTGCGTTACAGTCCTGGAGCTCTATATCTAAATAATATCATATAATACATAGATATCTATATCATATAATATATTGTGTGAGCCTCCAGACGATATTATGAATCACAAACGACTTTGTCGGGTTCTGTGACGTCTCTGGTTCTTCCACTTTCACATCAACCTGAAGTCGACTGAACCGCGCGCTGCCTGCTGCCAGCTGCCCGCTGCCGGGCGATGGTGCCTCGCGGCAACCGGCGACATGTCGCAGTTCATGTACTTCAGCGAGTCAAACCAAAGTTCCTTTCCCCCAATTCCTTCTCAAACATGGCTCAGATAACCCCCACGACAGTCTCGTTGTGGAAATACAAGACACGTCAAAGAACCGACAAGAAACACTTGCGTTACAGTGTGTGTATTCACACACACATGTGGCGCTCGCACGGTCGAGTCTCATTGGCGGGCCAACGTCTCTGGGCGGGCCAGGCAGAGTAAGGGGAGGAGCCGAGATTCCTCATGACGTCATGAGCACAGACATTCCAAATCAGCGCGCTTGAGCCTCCGTTTTTTCAAAGGCGAGCAGAACAGCTAGTGCTCGTTTTACACCAAACGCAAGTTTTAGCCACTGGGGGACCATAGGCAGGCTAGGGGAACTCATATTTATGTTAGAAAACCTCACAAAGTGAGATTTTCATGTCATGGGACCTTTAATAGGCCATTTATTAAAAAAAAGAAAATAAATCTCATTTTGATGAACTTAATGGAACTTGAATTGTAATAAATTCGATTTTAATGATTTTTAGGTATATCCAATCAATTATAGGCAATAAAATCTGTTCATGGAAAGTCAGCAACGTTTAAATAGCATGAACACCACCTCTTCCCTGCAGAGTGTGCCATTTGATCATGCATGAGGGAAATGTATATGAATGAAATATATACCAATAAATGTGATATTTGTAGATACTGTGGAGACACAAAGCAAGTGCAAAACCAGGTTAAGAATGCACATGCGCGCCACACAGAGACACACACACACACACACACACACTAGACATCCATCTTTACTAGATTTGCTTCTCATAACCAACCAATCACCTCTATTGACTTATGGAAAGTTTTGCTTTGTGGCTAGAGTGTGATGTGCTCAGTCTATTTTTAAACCAAACTTTCCACTCAGGTTTCAAGAGTGTGAGAGGTGGTAATGACGTGCAGACAACATACTTCCCAGGTACGCAAAAGTTTCTACATGCAGCAAAGCAAGATATATTTACACATTTGCATACAATTTTGTTCCATCACTTCATATTCTGCCTATTTATATTTTATTGTTTCTGTTATTCTTAGCCAAATTCTGGAGCTATAAGCTGTTAACCATAGTTGTATATCTTGAGATGCTTTTCTTGGCCCATGTACTTCCACCAAGAAACTGAACATATATTTAATACTGGAAAATGTGTTTTGAGATAAATTGTCCTGAGAAAATGCACCAGCTTCATCATGAAAAAGTCACTAAAGACCATCGGTGTGGATGAGGACTATGCTCTAGAGCAGGGGTACTCAAGTAGAAATGATGAGGGGCCACACATTTTTTTTTCAGTGACTCAAGGGGCCGGTCGGTATACGTGTGACTGAGGCCGATATATGCTCTGTTTTAGACGTAACGCGTAAGCACGTAAGATACATAACCCCCCCTTGCGCGGTAAAATATCCCCCCTTACGTGCTTAAGTGCGTCGGCCAAAATTCCTGACTATGCGACTAAAACACTACGGCCCTACGCAGCTCGCAAAGACTGTGATTGGCCAGCTAACCAAATCCTTTCAGGAGTCTCACATTTCCGGTTTTACAGCATAATAGCTCAATTTTTAAAAGGCCGTGACAGAAGCGAATGAAGAATTTTGAAGAAGGAGAAGAAGAAAACACAAGAACGAATTATAATAATTCTAAATATAAACAAGCCAGCGATTTCCACTTCCACGCCCACAGATTCGTTCGTTGCTCCCCCTACTGTTCTGGCGGAGAATCCCCTTGCAACACGCGCAATCCTTAAGGAACCTTAAAGGAACCGTAAATCAAAACTTGTCTAAAACAAGTCCCTTGTGTAAATTACGTGCTTATGTCTCTGCGTCTAAAACGACCCTAAATCGGCCTTGACTGCTGCTGAGATGGACTGTCTGCCTCGAGTTTGGGAGGGCTGGAGCGGTCTGTGGGCTGGAGTGCTATCTGTTTATCGTTGCAACCCCCAGCCTCGTATTGAGATCGCGGCGCGCGGTTTCAAAATAAGAGCGCCCAGCACGATTTTTTTTTTTTTTTTTTTTTATAATCAAAAAAACTTTTCAAAACAGCTCGAGGGCCATTAATAGACACCCCGCGGGCCACAAAAGGCCCGCGGGCCGCTACTTGAGTATGACTGCTCTAGAGTCTAAAGGACTTTGCCATCACCAAGCTGAGCCATCACAGAACAGTTGCTGAAACAACTGCTCTTTTTAAGATGCACCCTCCCTGCTGTCAAGCAGACTTGAAAGCACAGCTACCCTCAGCTCATGTCCCAGGTGGAACCACTCAGAGGTTACCACCAGCCATGCCTTGAACTCCACAGGGCTGACACGAAAGCCTTGACAGGAGCCTCCTCCAGTGTGCTGAAACAACATGAAACAGTATTTCCCCTGCTGTTGTTGGAGACGTCACATCAAGTGAGTACCTGCCTCAAGAAGAGAAGAGACTGAACAAACCCCTCCTCAGCATGCGACGGCAATCTAAAGCTCAAGGACTTCAAACATACACAAAACAGTATTCTATACATCTCTAAGTTGCTACAGATCAGTTTGGCTCCCTGATTAATGTTCGTTCATGAAGCTTGTATCTTCAAAACCACACAAGAATACATGTTTATAAAGGGGTTGGGGCAAGTTGTGGCTTCAGATTCTACAGCCTTGTCATTACCACCACTTGTTACAAAGTGAGATCACTGAAGTACAAATATAATCCTGGCCAATTCACATCAGGATTCAGCGAACCAATGCATGTTTAATTTAGTCTGTATCGACTTAATAGTCATTATTCTAAAACACTGACAATCTACACTAGATGATGAGATGACCGATTTCAGTGATCTTGGTCTTTAAATCAGAACTTATGCATGCTGAACATTTTGGGCTATCACACTGTTATTTTAAACTACAACTTTTCTTCATTTATACTAGTGGTAGAAGTAGTAGTAGTAGAAGTACTATTGTATATATATAAGCAAATGCAAATATGTTTCAACACGTTTCTCTGTTCTGCAAGTCAAATATCAGGTTGAGAGGAAATATATGTCCATTTCATGGTTGGTTTCTGCAGCACCTTAGCAACACATCCTGTTGATACCTACAAGCAGGTTATGGTTAAAAGTTTTGGCGGTGTGTCGAAGAAAAAGGCATGACCAGCCACAGCTCTCGCCTCTCAGCTCAACCGCTGCTAAGGGCTTCGCTCTCTGTTTTGTTTCCAACACAAAGGAAAGGAAGTCACACTCGATGCTTCAGGCTTGTTGCATGAACTGCAAATCTACACTGGCGGTTATAAAACATGCAGCCTGAAACAAACAGATGCATCGTCAACAAGGTGGGCTCAAGAGGGGGTCTGGTGATATAGCCTTAGACATGTAAAACACAAGATGACAGACATGATTTACTGCAATTACCTAGGTTTACTAAGGCACACTAAAGGTTTATCAATTTTTTTATCTCACATTGTTCTGAAATCTTTATAAAATGAATCAAGATTCTGAACAAGGCTGTCATACAATTAATTAATTCTCTTAATTTACCAGAATCTGCACAGACATCTGTTTGGGCGAGGAGTAGGAGATTGTGAGCTGAAAGCGGTATATGGGGGTGCGGGTGTGAGGGCTCTCATTAAAAATGTAGGTTTCAAAAGTATAGAACATTGTATGCTGCAGGCAGCGTGTCCAGGGTGGACTGTACCAACTGGCTGGAGTTGATGGCGCAGAGGAGTGGATTCAACCAGAGGAGACAAAGAGGGCCGCTTGCCCTTTTCCTTTTAACACACTTCCTGTGACTTACCAGTATATAAAAGCATCCATGGTGTAATCAAATGTTGCACGGTTTGGGTCATTGCAGCTTTTCTACAGTCTTTTAATCAGTCTTAATGCATATTTTCCCCATCTTGTAAAGCTCTTTCTTACGTGTCGAGTCGACGTATGCGATTATTATTATTTATAAACGTTATTATTTATTGGTGTATATTATTACTACTTCCCTCGTGAAGCCAATGAGATATGCACATAAGCTTCTACATGAATTACATGCCCAAAAATGCGGAGAAATCTTGTGAAATTATAATCATGCAATTCTACATCTACAAACATTGCACTATAATATTAAAAGACGTCAGATAATACCACTACTCCTAATACTCGTACTTACCTCACTACGACTGCACTTACTTATACTAATACTATCAGGAACGTCATCTGAACATACATGTGCTCGATACGGCGCGTCACCAACTGTTTCTTTGTACATTGAAAACAATCAAGATGTACAAAGAATGATGTCATCATTTATGAGTGAAAGTTGGCACTAGTGTTGGTGATCACGAATTGAAGCTCTCTGATTGTTTGTTTGGACACAGCTACTGGATGATACGAATTCAACAACTTCATTGATCATGGCAGTGTTAGCCTAACATCGCGAGACCGTCCAGATAGTTTGGATGCATGATGTGAACATATTTAAAAAGGGAAGACTGACCTTAAACAGTAGCATTATTTAGTCATTACAAGTAGATAGAGGTAGATTAATAACAATGATTGAAAACTTAATTTGTAAATTTATTTTTCACATGTTCAGAGAAACTTTAAAGCCCAGGGAACTTTTGTATATCAAGAAAAAATACAAACACATAATACTAACTACAAATATGAGCGACAAATATGAAGTGCCACAAACATTGGATCATTGGCTTGCTTCAGTTTGCGTCTTTAAGTTCCCAGCCAATCACGTTGGATCTATGATTCTGTAAATGTTGGTCTATCCAGTCAACATCTTTTACTTCAGAGAGAAGGGGTGCTAGTTCAGCACCAAACCGTGACAATGTTTGCATTATGTTTTGCTATTTCAAGTCTGAGCACAGCATGTAAGTACTTCTTCTATTCACATTAAAATTGCTCTCTTTTTCATAAAGTGTAAATTCATAGAAAATATTTGTGTTTGTAGAAAATAATTATTAGTAAATCTTATTTGTTTGTTTCTCTTTACTTTTTAGTGTGTATTCAGTCCCAAGAGGTTCCTCGATTGGTATTTTTGAAAACAGCAAACCTCGGAGATAATGTCACTCTGCATTGTGGTGTTTTGGACGAATCTATATTTATTTTAAACTGGTTTAAGCAATCTCTTGGATTCATTCCCCAAGTGGTTGCTAACAGAATTTATGAAAAAATGAATTACCCATCCTTGAATTCAAGAATCACAGTGGGAGAAAGAACTGACTTTAATCTGATAATTAGGGATATAAATAAAGAGGATGAAGCAAACTATTTCTGTAACCAAGGAACTCAGTATAAGAATGGTAACAAAGGTAACATATCCATTGCAATATTTTGCTGGTCTTGTTAATGATCAAAAATATATTTTAAACAATTTGATAAAGCAGCAGTTGATCAATTTGATGATGAATCTTGTTTTTATTCATGCAGATGGCAATGCCCAGAGGTTTGTCTCCCAGACTGTGGTCCAACAGCCTGTGTCAGCATCAGCTCAACTGGGAGACCCTGTGGCTCTCCAGTGCTCTATTACCTCCCAGAGGACGGACCACAGTAACCAGTGCCAAGGGGAACCCAGTGTGTACTGGTTCAGATCAGGACCATCTCACCCTGCTGCCATTTACATGAATGGAAACAGGAGTGGTGAATGTCAGAATAGTTCTGGGCCTCCGTCTGCTCCACAGAGCTGTGTCTACACTCTCCCCAAGAACAATGTAGACTCCTCTGATGCTGGGACTTACTACTGTGCCCTGGCAGCATGTGGGGAAGTTGTGTTTGGAAATGGAACCCAGCTGGACATTAAAGGTCAATATATTTTAATCATACTTCCATTATATTATTATTTTTTATTATTATTATGATATACTTACTGGATATTTATATTTACTGGATTGTCTAACTGAATTAAGATAATAGACAGAAGGAATTCACCTGTTGGGAAATATATTATACTCGTGCAGCAGGTTTGAGATTTTGATTAGAAAATGTATTCTTAAACCTACATATTTTTTACAGGTTCATGACCAATTTTCGATTCTCTGATTCTAGAATACAACTCGTATCTAGTTACCGTGGGGCTTGGAATATTGTTGGCTTGATGTCTGGGTGTGATTATAATCCTCCTTCTGACCAGGAATAAAAAGCAAGTTTGTCCGCATTGCAAAGGTACAGTATATTCTCCAGAATGGATTTCAGAGCCCATTGAATTTCACAGAAATCAAGTCTAGGAAAATCTTTGTTTTAATACTTTGACATACATCTACAATTATGATTTAACTGATAACATAATAAAATAAAATAAAAGGAGATACAAGATAAACAACATGAACAGCTTCATCTGGTAAGAACTAAATAGTGTTCTGTTCTTATTCTCAGGAACACTGAGCGCCTCCTACCATCCTGAACGTGACTCAGTGATACAGGAGCCGCAGGTACATATTTCCACCAAGGTTGCATTGTGTAAAGATTTAAAACACCTTTGATTGAGCTGAAAATGATCTCTTATAATGTGACCTCTTATTGATTAGTGAGTCCATACCATACCATCACGTTAGCCGGCTATAGCCGGACATTGGCCGATTGCACGCACGCATGGCCGGTATAATAAAATGTATACGGCCCACATGTCCGAGAAAGAAAAGAAAGAAGTTTGAATTTATGTATGAATTAATCAGTAGCATATGAAATCCAGTAGCGGTTCCTGGCCGAGCTCACGAGGGAGGCAAACACGAACGTGCGTTCATAAACATGTGCAGTGCACCCGCACATGCATACACATGACACTCAATGCCCACGCTGTTGAACGCTGATTGGCTGACATCACACGAAATTCGCGAAAGTTTAAATATTTCAACTCGAGCGAATTTGACGCGGCACAAATCCTCGTGAACGCGCTCGCCTGTGCACGGCGAAAGTGTGGCGCGACAAATCAAAACTTGACGCCGGTTTTCTCTCGTGAAAAATTCGCCCGATATGCGTCTCTGCGTTCACTTTGTATGGGATCTTGTCACCCCCTCGCGTTTGGTGTGAAAGCACAAATCTTTCCCGACTGGGCAAAGCTGGCCAAAATCGCCAGTACAATCCCCGTGTCCAGTGTTCCTGCAGAACGAGTCTTTTCTCTCCAAAACAGGATTAAAGCATCTATCAGAAACCGCCTAGCTGAGGGAAAGGTGACGAGGCTGATGCGCATATCGAGCCTTGGGCCGGGATTGAAAGACTTCAACTTTTTGCGAGCAGCGGAGCACTTCCATGCCATGAAGTTGCTCCGAAAGTAGCCTGCAAGAATTGCAATTATTGAATTAATTATTTTTTACCCGTATACCATTTTAGCCGAGAATGGCTGTTATGTTTTTTTTGCCTAGGCTAATTTAATGAATGGCATTTATGGAAGCAACTTAGTTTGTGTCGTTTGTCGTTTAAATGTGGACTTTTGGTGATTATTTAATTATTAGTGAATAACGTCCGGAAGATATTCCAAATGTCCGAAATTCTGGAATAGTGTCGGACATTTGTCCGCTGAAGAAAAAGTCTAGCGTGAAAGCTGGTCCATACATTGATCATCACCTTCCGACCGAACTGTTGCATTGAGTGGCTTTCAATGAGTCCACTTAGATAGTTGGTAATAATACACAGTTCTCTGTTGTAAGACGGGGAAACAGACTCCTTGACCTACGCACCGTTGGAGTTCTCTGGCAGGAAAACCAAAGGAGGGAAGAAGAACAGTGAAAGGACTCAGGAGAGGTGTATTCTGCTGTGAGAGAAACCTGCTACTGAACTCTAAATGAAGGATGTAGTGTTCTCAGTTTCTGATGTCAGATTGGCTGGATGACTGTGAATGTAATGGTTGTTTGTGGTATTAATTAGAACCTGTTTATTGTTATGAGTGAGAGTGAATATAAATTGTTTGTCATATATGTCACTTTGTTTGAAACATAAAAATGTGAATTGCAACCATTGCAATCATTTTTCTGTCTTGGGGAAATATATTGCTTTGCAGAAGATTGATGATTTGGATATTTTGCCTGTGCAATCCTTGTTTCATCAGGTTTACTCAAAAATCAATTTGGATTTTATATTTATTTATTATTAATTATTTATTATGTCCGTAATGAAGTTAAAATTAAAGCGGGGGTTAATTAATGACCACATCCTACACAGGACTCTATCGAGTATCCGCTCATTTCAATTTGTATCATCTTGTTGTGTGCAGTTTTGTCAAGTTCATTTAAGAACAATGTCGGAAATGACCTGCCTGTAGAACCCCGACCACAACTTATATTTCAACCACACTCAAGATAAAATCCAACAAAATCTTTTTTTGTATCTTATCACAATATTTTCAGAATCGTTCAACATCTTATATCTGTGATGAAAGATCGCTGTAATATCATATTGTGGGTTCCTTGAGGATTTCCGTCCCCAATTCAACACAAGGTTAGGTTTAGGTTGTGAAGCCTTTCATCACACATAGACTCACAGGCAACACCCTGCAACAATAAACCCTCAATCAAAATAATAAACTTCTGAACAGATTAAGAGAGAAGAATGAACAGAGGTACAAAGGAAATAAGTACAACTAAATATAATCAAACGATATTCTTAAAACTGTATGCCGACATGTAATAAGGTAATGCAAAAAGGGGACATAGTGAGAGATACACAGAGACCTTGCGGATTGGAGGTAGTTGCTTTTCAAACCACAGTGCCGACACAGCCTGCACAGGATGAGCACTCATAACCAGAGCAGTGATGCACTGCAGTTAAACCACAAGCAGAAAGGTCACAGCACGAGATCACGTGACTAGACACTATAAAGGCGGCACCTGCCATGTCTCAGTAGTCAAGAATTATTTATTGGTTGTGTTAATGAACTCTTCTTTAGTTTATCCTGTACCCGCATAAACGCTTACACAAATAATATCACACACACACACACACACACACACCACACACACACACACACACACACACACACACACACACACACACACACACACACACACACACACACAAAATATTTAATTGTTGAGGTAATGAGAATTGCTCTTACTTGGTTCACATGACCACAATCTAGACTGCACTACCACTAGTCTCACTATTGTTTGTACTAATAATGTTATCAATTTAACTAATTAAACAGCTTTTTTCATTACTGACACTAGTTAGAACTACTCATACTACAATCATCACCAATAAAAATATTTGTGCTCATTTAATAGTAATACAATGACAATAGTGATGTCGTACTGCCGTATTAATACTACATTCACCTGAATTAATAATAATTTTGCCAAATTTGGTTTACAAAATCTAATGCTAACAATGGTTGAGTTATAGTAGGAGATTCAATCGGTATCAATTTTTTTTTAAAAATATCAATATAAAACTGAAATGTGTAAGAATTAATTATTGTTCAAACAATTACGAAAGTAAATGCTGGCTTTCAATGTTTGTATTACAGATAAATATGAAAACTTGACTGCCATGTTTTCAGTGTTCAGTTTGGATTGAAATTAAATGTGATCTCCACTTATTTTCTGTGTTGCGCAGTAGCCTTGCTGCTCTCAGTGTCCTTAAGTTCCAGCCAATCACTGATGATCTAGGATATGTAATGCTTGTGTTTTAAGGACAAATCTTTCACTTGAGTCAGTACAGCACTAGTAGAGCACCGAAACGCAACAATGTTGGCAAGAGTTTTGTCTATTACAATTCTTATTGGGTCATGTAAGTAAAATTCCTCTAAGAATATGACGTCCAAATTGTATGACTTTATATTGTCTGCAGTATACTGTGTTTTTTGTTAAAAATACAAAATTGAAATCATCTGGAAAGAATAATCTAGACCAGCGATTCATTTTTGCTTTTTCTTAAATGGGATAAATTGTTTATGTCTATTTTTTCAGCGATCATTGACAGCAAAGATGTTCCTTGTATCGTCTCTTTGAAAACCGCAAGACTTGGCGATAAAGTTACTTTACATTGTGGTGCTAGAAAGGGAAGTACAAATATGCATTTCTGGTACAAGCAATTGATTGGATATGTTCCCCAAGCGGTCGCTGCAATAGTGTACAGGCGTGGTCAAATTTTCCCTCCTTTCAATTCAAGTTTCACTGTAGCAGAACCAGACCTGGATCTGAACATTAGATCTGTGAGTAAAGAAGATGAAGCAAACTATTTCTGCCAAGAGCAGTATTCAAATCATTGGAGTGGAATTTTTTTGTCTGTCAAAGGTAAGATACATCCCGTTCTACTTGTTTTCTAATTCGGCATCTGAAAGAAGCCCCAATATAATTGTTTTCTCAGTTTAGATGATGATTAATTATTTCACTGTGCAGATCCCAATGAACAGAGGTTTGTCTCCCAGACTGTAGTCCAACAGCCTGTGTCAGCATCAGCTCAGCTGGGAGACCCTGTGGCTCTCCAGTGCTCTGTTACCTCCCAGAGGACAGACCACAATAACCAGTGCCAAGGGGAACCCAGTGTGTACTGGTTCAGATCAGGATCATCTCACCCTGCTGCCATTTACATGAATGGAAACAGGAGTGGTGAATGTCAGAATAGTTCTGGTCCTCCGTCTGCTCCACAGAGCTGTGTCTACACTCTCCCCAAGAACAACGTAAACTCCTCTGATGCTGGGACTTACTACTGTGCCCTGGCAGCATGTGGGGAAGTTGTGTTTGGAAATGGAACCAAGCTGGACATAACAGGTCATTAGGTCAATATATATTACTTCCTACTTCCAGTTTATTTTGGAAGGTACTTAATTAAGACAATAATATGAATTGAAGTTTATCACATGTGAATTTACTCCATATATTATATTTTGCATTACTTAATGTGAATGTAATGGAACAGAATATGATTGGTTCTACAGATTCATGATGACCCATTGTTGTCTTTTTCTAGATCCCAACTGTCATCTAGTGATCTTGGTGCATCGGATTCTGTTGGCTTGCTTTCTGGTTGTGATTATAATCCTCATTCTCATCATACATTACAGGTTAGTGAGCATTGTAACACTACAGCACATTCTATGCGAGATCTCATATCATGAGCTTCTCCACAACATGCTTCCCAACCTTGTTGAAAGAAAGGTTTTAGTGTGCGATATCTTCTATTCATACTAATAGTTATTAATACATTTGGAACAAAAACATTTGAAAATTGCCATACTTTTCTTTTAATATTTTTAATATTTTCTGAATGTTAGCCCAAATGGTGGTTACATTACTATGAAATGTAGCATCAGGTCAACTGTTTCGTGTGACGTTTTCAAATGCTGGTATAGGACGGGGAAACCAAAACCTATTCAGAGCTAGAGTTCTCTGGCAGAAAAACCAAAGGAGGGAAGAAGAACAGTGAAAGGACTCAGGAGAGCCTGTATTCTGCTGTGAGAGGAACCTGCCCCTGAAGTCTATCAAACAGGTCCAAATCTAGTTTGATTTCCTCAATATTGTGACCTGGATGTGAATTACGTTTCTAAAGATGTACAAAGTATAAGCTTAAAATTAGATTAGATAAGTTAGGGTAAATAGTATGAATATGAGAGGAGCTTTTTTTCATAGGCATGTCGTATTAACTGCCACTTAACACTGGGGGTTATACTAGGCTTGGGTTTGTGTGGCTTCACTCACAAGTGTGGTATTTGTGTGGCTGTGGCGATGTTCATGTATCTTATCATGTACCATGTAATAACTAATAAATGTTTCATTTATTAGTTATTTTCTACTCTCAAAATGTTGTCAATAAAGGAATTTAATGAATCAATAAATATGTTTAGATTGTATATTCAAATTCAAAGTTTCATTGGTCACATGTTTGCAAAAAAAACATTTTACATGCAGTGAAATTAAAAAGGGGTCACCACTCTGTCATTCATTGTGCAAATTACCGGAACCTGAATAAATAATAGATAATAGTAATTTAAAAACAGACATCCCTTAATGAGATGATGCTATAGAAACGGTCATTAAAAAAAAAAAAAAAAAAAAAAAAGGTATATAATATAAAAGTGCATAGAATGTGGTGCAGAAGAGTGCGAGTCAGTCCACCAGTGTTAAGCAGTCTAACTGCCTGCAGAAAGAAGCTCATCCTCAGTCTCTCAGTCCGAGCTTTAAGGCATATAGCGTAGGCGTCTGCCTGACTGCAGCAGGGTGAAGAGGCCAGCATCTGGGGGAGAGGCGTCTTGCCTGGTTTTCCTGGCTCTTGCCCTCTCCCTCTTGCTGTATGTATATTCCAGGGTGGGGAGGGGTAACCTAATGGGTCGCTCTGCTGAGCGCACCACCTCACCGTCTGTTGTTTACGCCATACATTTTAGACAGGATGCATGAAAAATAAAAAATAAAAACTCGGGTTCAGACGGTGCAGTATTTCAGACGGGTTTGAAGTCTTTGAGGAGAGCTGTACTGTCAGTAGTTTTGGAAACGCTGTTCTCGATATTACAAATCTTCTATATGTTGTTGTTTTTGGTCCATTAAAAATAACGAATTGCTTAGAGCAGGGGAACATAACCCTTTTGAAGGTGTGACAAAACCGGGGAGGTACTTTTGGCCCTGACCTGGACCCACTTAATATTTTGTGCAGTAAAATGCCTTCTCATAAAAAAGTAAAAAAGCTAGATAATTCACAGGTAAAGCAGACCTTTCATGATAAGTTTTGATATTTGTGCCCCACAACCAGACATAACAAGACAGGCCAACTGAAAGAAGAATATAAGAAACTTAGAGAAATATATTCCCCGTGTGTTCAAGGAAACAAAAGCTAGCTTTCAACAGCACATAAGTGAAAAAAAGTCAAAAGGTATGTTTTCAGTTTTCAGATCCGATTTGAATTCAACATGAACCTCAGAGAAAATCTAAGTGGATGTTTCGCTTGCTAACTGGACATTTGAGTGTAAAGTTCTATCAGTTGATCTATAAATGTTGAAATTAAACATGTATCCCTCTAAAGTCTGCATCTTCAGTGAGTCCAGTACTAATTCAGCATCAAAGATGACAATCACAATTCTGAGTACAGTACGTAAGCATCTGGCCTACTGTAGTAGATTCGTTTTTAAATTATTTAAACTAAATATATTAAACTATACCATAAATCAATAGGTCCTTCATGGTTTTTAATTTTTCTTTATGTTTTAGTACTAATTCAGGGCCAAGATGATCCTTAATCACACTATTTGAAAAGATACTGTTACTCTACATTATGCAGATTTGAATGTTAATAGTAAAAATGTATACTGGTGTAAGCAATCCGTTGGATATATTCCCCAAGCATCCTCTAGTGCAATATATGGATCTATAAGTATTTAACCGCCCATTAAATCCAGCGTCAAACTTAGTTAGAGAAGGAACTGACTTTAACTCAACCATGAAAAATGTAAATAAAGAGCATGAAGCAAACTATTTCTGTCATGAAGGAGTTGATGAAGACAAGAATTGGAACAACTTCACATTTCAGCTGCCATTTACATTAATGGAAACAGGAGGGGTGAATGTCAGAATAGTTCCTGGCCTCTGTCTGCTCCACAGAGCTGTGTCTACTCTCTCCCCAAGAACAATGTAGACTGCTCTCATAGATATATATACTGACTAGATATCACATTCGGCTTCTTAGCATGCGTCAACAATGCCGCCATCTTGCTTCGTTGTAACCACCCAGCTGAATGAATGAACATCGATGGGGCAGAGCACAGAGGTTCTTTCCCAGTCAAAATCACTCTAAATCGCCTTCTTTTAAGGCAATCTTCAAGCGGGTTGGTTTCTGTCATAGGTCAGAGGTGTAATGAAAGTAAAAAAATAAATAATTTATTTTAAATACATTTTTACTAGCATTACTACAAACACAAGTTCGACCTGACCCGCTTGAAAATAGCCTTAAAATAAGGGGATTTAGAGTGATTTTGACCGGGAAAGGACTTATGTCCCATCGACGTTCATTCATTCAGGTTGGTCACCCGCGGCAAGATGGCGGCAGCTTTGAAGCATACGTACACTGAACAGCGCAGCTCAGGCGATACCTAGTCAGTATCTATGGACTCCTGTGATGCTGGGACTTACTACTGTGCCCTGGCAGCATGTGGGGAGATGTATTCCCTTGAGGACGGAATAAGAGAGAATAATGAACAGCAGACAAAGGGGATAAATAAAACAACATATACAGTATATAAACTGTATTTTATAGACTGTATGGACATAGTGAGAGATATGTATATATCTCTGGTTCAGTTACTAGCTGCTTTCAGACCACAGTGCTGGCACAGCCTGCACAGGATGAGACCTCAGATGCTTTGCCAGTAAAACCACAGCATTGAGGACAACATTAGATCACGAGACTAGACACTATGAAGGCAGCATCATCCGTGTCTCAGAAGCCAATCATTATTTTGTCTTGGACTATCTTGTACTCGCACAAACACTTACTAACGCAGACACACCAACATTTTTTATAGCCGATGAGAATTGCTCTTGCTTGGATCACATGGCCAAAATCTATACTGCATTACTATTACCATCATTATTGCTACTATTACAACTGACAGTTATTTAACCAAAAGGTAAAAGGGGTTGAATTATAGCAGAAGATTCAATCGGTATCACAGAATTTCTAAAAATATATGAAAAAACAACAAAAATGTGGTAGACAGAATTTCTCCTCATAATACATTTAGGGAAACAAATGAAATAAATGCTGGCTTTCGATGTTTGTAATTTGTGATAAAAACAATGCGAATGCCATGTTTTCAGTGTTCAGTTTGGATTGAAATTAAATGTGCTCTCCACTTAGTTTTCTGTGTCGCGCAGTAGCCTTGCTGCTCTCAGTGTCCTTAAGTTCCAGCCAATCACTGATGATCTAGGATATGTAACGCCTGTGTTTTAAGGACAAATCTTTCACTTGAGTTAGTACAGCACTAGTAGAGCACCGAAACGCAACGATGTTGGCAAGAGTTTTTGCTTTTACAATTCTTATTGGGTCATGTAAGTAAAATTCCTCTAAAAATCTTACGTCCAAATTGTTTGACTTTGTCATTTCTGCAGTATGCTGTGTTTTTTGTTAAAAATACAAAATTGACCTGCAATTCATTTTTGTCTTAAATTGGATCAATTGTTTGTCTAATTTTTCAGCGATGATTGACACCATCGAGGTTCCTCGTATCGTCTCTTTGAAAACAGCACTACTTGGAGATAAGGTTACTTTACATTGTGGTGCTAAAAAGGACGATATAAATATTTTATGGTACAAGCAATCGATTGGACATGTTCCCCAAAAGGTTGCTTTAATAGTGGAAGAATATAGTGAGTTTAGCCCCCCTTTCGATTCAATTTTCACTGCAGCAAAACCAGACATGGATCTGAACATTAGATCTGTGAGTAAAGACGATGAAGCAAACTATTTCTGCCAAGAGCATTATTCAAAGAATTGGAGTGGACTTTTTTTGTCTGTCAAAGGTAAGATATCCAGTTCTACTTATTTTCTATATCATCATCTGAAAGTAGCCCAAATACATATTTTTTCTCAGTTTAGATGATGATTATATTATTTTACTGTTCAGATCCCAATGACCAGAGGTTTGTCTCCCAGACTGTGGTCCAACAGCCTGTGTCAGCATCAGCTCAGCTGGGAGACCCTGTGGCTCTCCAGTGCTCTATTACCTCCCAGAGGACGGAACACAGTAACCAGTGCCAAGGGGAACCCAGTGTGTACTGGTTCAGATCAGGACCATCTCACCCTGCTGCCATTTACATGAATGGAAACAGGAGGGGTGAATGTCAGAATAGTTCTGGGCCTCCGTCTGCTCCACAGAGCTGTGTCTACACTCTCCCAAAGAACAATGTAGACTCCTCTGATGCTGGGACTTACTACTGTGCCCTGGCAGCATGTGGGGAAGCTGTGTTTGGAAATGGAACCAAACTGGACATAACAGGTCATTATATATTACTTCCTACTTCCAGTTTATTATGGAAGGTATTTAATTGAGACAATAATATACATTGAAGTTTATCACATGTGAATTTACTCCATATATTATATTTTGTATGAGCTAATGTGAATGTAATGGTACAGAATAAGATTGGTTCTACAGATTCATGATGACCCATTGTTGTCTGTTTCTAGATCCCAACTGTCATCTAGTGATCTTGGTGCATCGGATTCTGTTGGCTTGCTTTCTGCTTGTGATTATAATCCTCATTCTCATCATACATTACAGGTTAGTGATCATTGTAACACTACAGCACATTCTATGCAAGATCTCATATCATGAGCTTCTCCACAACATGCTTCCCAACCTTGTTGAAAGAAAGGTTTTAGTGTGCGATATCTTCTATTCATACTAATAGTTATTAATACATTTGGAACAAAAACATTTGAAAATTGCCGTACTTTTCTTTTAATATTATCTGAATGTTAGCCCAAATGGTGGTTATATTACTATGAAATGTAGCATCAGGTCAACTGTGTTTCCTCACTGACGTTTTCAAATGCTGGTATAGGACGGGGAAACCAATTCCTTGAACTATGCAGAGCTAGAGTTCTCTGGCAGAAAAAACCAAAGGAGGGAAGAAGAACAGAGAAAGGACTCAGGAGAGCCTGTATTCTGCTGTGAGAGAAACCTGCCCCTGAAGTCTATCAAACAGGTCCAAATCTAGTTTGATTTCCTCAATATTGTGACCTGGATGTGAATTACATTTCTAAAGATGTACACAGTATAAGCTTAAAATTAGATTAGATAAGTTAGGGTAAATAGTATGAATATGAGAGGAGCTTTTTTTAATAGGCATGTCGTATTAACTGCCACTTAACACTGGGGGTTATACTAGGCTTGGGTTTGTGAGGCTTCACCGTAAAGTGTGGTATATTTGTGTGGCTGTGGCGATGTTCATGATGTTTCATTCATTATTAGTTATTTGCTACTCTCAAAATGTTGTTAACAAAGGAATTGAATGAATTTATAAATATGTTTATGTTGTATATTCAAATTCAAATTCAAAGTTTTATTGGTCACATGTTTGCAAAAATAACGTTTTACATGCAGTGAAATTAAAAAGGGGTCAGCACTCTGTCATTCATTGTGCCAATTACTGGAACCTGAATAAATAATAGATAATAGTAATTTAAAAACAGACATCCCTTAATGAGGTGGTAAAAAAAAATATATATAAAAGTGCATAGAACGCGCATGGATGCAGAAAGTGCAAGAGTGGCAGTTATAGTCCCCCGGAGTTAAGCAGTCTAACTGCCTGCAGAAAGAAACTCCTCCTCAGTCTCTCAGTCCGAGCTTTAAGGCAGCGTGGGCGTCTGCCTGACTGCAGCAGGCTGAAGAGGCCAGCATCTGGGGAGAGGCGTCTTGCCTGGTTTTCCTGGCTCTTGCCCTCACCCTCTTGCTGTATGTATATTCCAGGGTGGGGAGGGGTAACCTAATGGGTCGCTCTGCTGAGCGCACCACCTCACCGTCTGCTGTTTACGCCAGACATTCTAGACAGGATGCGTGAAAAATAAAAAATAAAATTTGGGTTCAGACGGTGCAGTATTTCAAACGGGTTTGAAGTCTTTGAGGAGAGCTGTACTCTAAGTAGTTTTGGAAACACTGTTCAGGATATTACAAATCTTCTATATGTTGTTGTTGGTTCTGGGTCCATTAAAAATAACAAATTGCCTATGCAGGGGATCATAACCCTTTTGAAGGTGTGACAAAACCGGGGAGGTAATTTTGGCCCTGACCTGGACCCACTAAATATTTTGTGCATTAAAATGCCTTCTCATAAAAAAGTCAAAAAGCTAGATAATTCACAGGTAAAGAAGACCTTTCATGATAAGTTTTGATATTTGTACCCCACAACCAGACATAACAAGACAGGCAAACTGAAATTTAGATTTTGTAATACAAGTAAATTACTAAGATTTATTTAAGAATATAAGAAACTTAGATAAATATATTCCCCATATGTTCAAGGAAAAAATGCTAGCTTTCAACATCACATACATGAAAAAAGGTCAAAAGGTTCGTTTTCAGTTTTTAGATTCGATTTGAATTCAACATGAACCTCAGAGAAAATCTAAGTTGATGATTCGCTTGCTAACTGGACACTTGAGTGTCAAGTTCAATCAGTTGATCTATAAATGTTGATTTAAACATGTATCCCTCTAAAGTCTGCATCTTCAGTGAGTCCAGCACTAATTCAGCATCAAAAAATGACTATCACAATTCTGAGTACAGTATGTAAGCATAGGCCTACTGTAGTAGAATCGTTTTTAAATTATTTGAACTAAATATAAAACTATACCATAAATCAATAGGTCCTTCATGGTTTTTAATTTTTCTTTATGTTTTAGTACAAATTCAGGGCCAAGATGATCCTTAATCACTCTATTTGAAAAGATGCTGTTACTCTACATTATGCAGCTTTGAATGTTAATAGTAAGAATTTATACTGGTGTAAGCAATCCGTTGGATATATTCCCCACGCATCCTCTAGTGCAATATATGGATCTATAAATATTTAACCGCCCATTAAATCAGGTGTCAAACTTAGTTAGAGAAGGAGCTGACTTTAACTCAACCATGAAAAATGTAAATAAAGAGCATGAAGCAAACTATTTCTGTCATGAAGGAAAAGTCGTAACAAGGTTTCCGTAGGTGAACCTGCGGAAGGATCATTAACGTTTTGCGTGGAGCCGTACCCTACACGGTCGCCCAACGAAATCAACCCCCTTACCCGAGGGTCGAGAAATTGTAAATGTTTGAAATTGTAAATAATTATACTTGAAGAAAATACTTTTGTTTTGAGAATTCGGTCGTCTGAGGACGACGACGAGAGAAGGAGTTGATGAAGACAAGAATTGGAACAACTTCACATTTCAGCTGCCATTTACATGAATGGGAACAGGAGGGGTGAATGTCACAATAGTTCTGGGCCTCCGTCTGCTCCACAGAGCTGTGTCTACACTCTCCCCAAGAACAATGTAGACTGCTCTCATAGATATATATACTGACTAGATATCACATTCGGCTTCTTAGCATGCGTCAACAATGCCGCCATCTTGCTTCGTTGTAACCACCCAGCTGAATGAATGAACATCGATGGGGCAGAGGTCCTTTCCCAGAAAAAAATCACTCTAAATCGCCTTCTTTTAAGGCAATCTTCAAGCGGGTTGGTTTCTGTCATAGGTCAGAGATGTAATGAAAGTAAAAAATTAATTATTTCTTTTAAATACATTTTTACTAGCATTACTACAAACACAAGTTGGACCTGACTCGCTTGAAGATAGCCTTAAAATAAGGGATTTAGAGTGATTTTGACCGGGACATATACAGTATATAAGCTGTATTTTATAGACTGTATGGACATAGTGAGAGATATGTATAGATCTCTGGTTCAGTTACTAGCTGCTTTCAGACCACAGTGCTGGCACAGCCTGCACAGGATGAGATCTCAGATGCTTTGCCAGTAAAACCACAGCATTGAGGCCACAACATTAGATCACGAGACTAGACACTATGAAGGCAGCATAATCCGTGTCTCAGAAGCCAATCATTATTTTTCAGTTAAGTTGATTAACTCTTCATCGTGTACACGCACAAATACTTACAAAATTACCATCATGCACACACACCAAAATATTTAAGTGTGGAAGCCGATGAGAATTGCTCTTACTTGGATCACATGGCAAAAATCTAGACTGCAATACTATTCTAATCTTTATTGTTACTACTAAAACTGTCAGTTATTTAACCAAAAGGTAACAAGGGTTGAATTATAGCGGAAGATTCCATCGGTGTCACAAAATTGGGAAAGAAAGTATTTGAAAAAAGAACAAAAATATGGTAGACGGCATTTCTCTTCATAATACATATATGGAAAACAAATGAAATAAATGCTGGCTTTCGATGTTTGTAATGTGCGGTAAAAAAAATGCGAATGCCATGTTTTCAGTGTTCAGTTTGGACTGAAATTAAATGTGATCTCCACTTAGTTTTCTGTGTTGTGCAGCAGCCTTGCTGCTCTCAGTGTCTTTAAGTTCCAGCCAATCACTGATGATCTAGGATATCAAAACGCCTGTGTTATAAGGGCAAATCTTTCAATTGAGTCAGTACAGCACTAGTAGAGCACCGAAACGCAACAATGTTGGCAAGAGTTTTTGCTATTACAATTCTTATTGGGTCATGTAAGTATAATTCCTCTAAAAATCGTACGTCCAAATTGTTTGACTTTGTCATTTCTGCAGTTTACTGTGTTTTTTGTTTAAAAATACGTAATTGAAATTATTTGGAAAGAATAATTTAGACCAGTGATTATTATTTATTTTTTCTTAAATGGCAGAATTGTTTGTCCATTTTTCAGCGATGATTGAGACCAAAGAAGTTCCTCGTATCGTCTCTTTGAAAACAGCAATACTTGGAGATAATGCTACTTTACATTGTGGTGCTAAAAAGGAAAGTAAAAATATTGTATGGTACAAGCAATCGATTGGATATGTTCCCCAAAAGGTTGCTTTAATAGTGGAAGAATATAGTGAGTTTAGCCCCCTTTCGATTCAATTTTCACTGCAGCAAAACCAGACATGGATCTGAACATTAGATCTGTGAGTAAAGAAGATGAAGCAAACTATTTCTGCCAAGATCATTATTCAAAGAATTGGAGTGGGTTATTTTTGTCTGTCAAAGGTAAGATATCCTTTTCTACTTTTTCTATATTATCATCTGAAAGTAGCCCAAATATATATTTTTTCTCAGTTTTGATGATTATATTATTTCAATGTTCAGATCCCAATGACCAGAGGTTTGTCTCCCAGACTGTGGTCCAACAGCCTGTGTCTGCATCAGCTCAGCTGGGAGACCCTGTGGCTCTCCAGTGCTCTATTACCTCCCAGAGGACGGACCACAGTAACCAGTGCCAAGGGGAACCCAGTGTGTACTGGTTCAGATCTGGATCATCTCAGCCTGCTGCCATTTACATGAATGGGAACAGGAGTGGTGAATGTCAGCATAGTTCTGGGCCTCCGTCTGCTCCACAGAGTTGTGTCTACACTCTCCCAAGAACAATGTAGACTACTCTGATGCTGGGACTTACTACTGTGCCCTGGCAGCATGTGGGGAAGCTATGTTTGGAAATGGAACCCAGCTTAAAATAACAAGTAAATATATTTTACTTCCTACTTAAAAAGATAACAGGCACATCATGAATAACCTGTTTGGTTTGAGATTTTAATTTCAACATATATGTAAGAGTCATGAGTCATGACCTAATCCGAATGTAAGGTTACAGAAAACATGAATTCAACAGATTCATGATGACACCTTGTTGATACAGGACCCAAGCTGGATCAAGTTACCGTGGTGCTTGGAATACTGTTGGCTTGCTGTCTGGTTGTGATTATAATCCTCCTTCTCACCAGAAATAAAAAGCAAGTTTGTGAGCATTGCAAAGGTCTGTACCTTCTCAAGAATTGATTTTGTGGAACATTGGATTTCATAGAAAGGTTTTAGTTTAGGAATCACCGTAGTTATAGTTTGGCACACTCTTGATTTCTGTTTTCATCAGTAACTTTTATAATAGGGTTTCATCAATTCTGCATAAACTACTTAATCTTAAAAGTGAGTGTTATTCTTCCGTTCTTGTTCTCAGGAACACTGGATGCTTCCTACTCTGTCCCACACGACTCAGTGATTCAGGAACCACAGGTACAGCTGTTTCAACATGTTGCATTCAGTTGATATTAACTTTGATGGATTTACATAGTACTATAAATCAAGAGATCCAAATTAAATGTATAGTTCCTTTATTCTATACGTTTGTCAACTAGCAGAATTGTTGTGTTAAGTGCCGCGGAGATCAAATCGACATTACAACCAGCTAGGACTTGCGGTTCATGTTGGATGGTACTTATTCCATAGTAATCCACGTTAAAAGAAACAATATTTGACATTTTGTCCATATTGTTTTCTACTTTTAAGACAAAATGGTTTGACCGAAAAACCACCCAATGAAAAACAATGTGTTTAAATGTTTGGCTCCAAGTTCATTTTTATTGAGAAACACTAGTTTTTGAGCAGTGTTTCATGGATGTCACCTCATGGGAATCAAGAAATATAAATCTGTTCCAATTACATGGATGTGCAACTTCTATAGGTATGATGGGGGTCAAAAATAATCAATCTAATTTTCTCTCTATCTAACCACCTTCCTGGATGAGTTTTTTCTATCGGGTCAAATGAACGGGTTTAGTGTTGGCTTTGGTCACAAAAAATTCTCGGCCCACACCCGTTGGCAGAAATAACGAGAGGAAAGCAATGACTAAGGGGCCGGAACTATTTTTTACTTGCTGATAAAACAGGAGGGATAATAATCTGTAGTTATCTGTAGTAGACACAATGTATTTTCAACCCCCCCACGGCTGCTACTGCACCGCTGTAAAAACACGGATAATTCCCGACCAAGCTGACTTTCCTTCTTTGAAAGTAAAAGTAAACTGTCAAATTGACCGTTTACTTCTTTTTCGAAGTCCAATCACAATTGTTCTCTTTCAGCTGGTGAAATGTCTACATTTGATGTGCCATGTGTGCAGTAGTGTTGTGAGACTACAGATGGGGCAGATTTTGTGATAGGAGTAATGGATAAAAAAAAGAGGGCACAATATCATAACTAAGCACCCTTTTGCCCCGTGTGGCTGTCTAGGCCCCAGTATAGGATTAGACGGCTTTACACCCGTATGATTGTAGGTTTGACCTTCACTCTAGAAGAAGTGGTCCTTATGGCTGTGAATCCTCTCAGATGTTTGTTAGTAATGGACAGTTCTCTGTTGTAGGACGGGAAAACTGATTCCTTGAACTACGCAGCGTTGGAGTTCTCTGGCAGGAAAACCAGAGGAAGGAAGAAGAACAGTGAAAGGACTCAGGAGAGTCTGTATTCTGCTGTGAGAGAAACCTGCCACTGAAATGCATCAACCTAGTTTGAATTCCTCAATATTGTAACGTGGATGTGCAGTATATTTCCAAAAGTGTTAAAAGTAGAAGTTTAAAATACGATGAGAGAAGCTAAGATAAATAGTACGATTAGGACAATGCTCGAGTAGCACTGAACTATAACGAGAGAGATGATAGGAAGCAACACTTAAAGCGCTATTTTTCATTAGCTTGTATTAACTTCTATAGGTATGATGGGGGTCAAAATTATCTAATTTTCTCTCTATCTAAACACCTTCCTGGATGAATTTCTTCTATCGGGTCAAACAAAAGGGTTTAGTGTTGGCTTTGGTCGTAAAACATTCTCGGCCCACACCCGTTGGCAGAAATAACGAGAGGACAGAAATTACAAAGGGGCCACAACATTTTTTTACTTGCTGATAACACAGGAGGGACAATAATCTGTAGTTAGCGGTAGTAGACACAATGTATTTTCTACCCCCCCCACGGCTGCTAATAATTTCCCTCTGGGATTATTAAAGTATTTATCTATCTATCTACAGCACCGCTATAAAAACACGGATAATTCCCGACCAAGCTGACTTTCCTTCTTTGAAAGTAAAAGTAAACGGTCAAATTTACCCTAACCTTCTTTTTCGCAGTCCAATCACAATTGTTTTCTTTCAGCTGGTGAAATATCTAACTTTGATGTGCCATGTGTGCAGTAGAGTTGTGTGAATGAAGCGCCCCGTCACCACAATTAGGGTGAGACTACAGATGGGGCAGATTGTGTGATAGGAGTAATGGATAAAAAACTAAGGGGGCACAATCTTATAACTAAGCACCCTTTTGCCCCGTGTGGCTGTCTAGGCCCCAGTATAGCATTAGACGGCTTTACACCCGTATGATTGTAGGTTTGACCTTCACTCTAGAAAAAGTGGTCCTTACGGCTGTGAATCCTCTCAGATGTTTGTTAGTAATGCACAGTTCTCTGTTGTAGGACGGGAAAACTGATTCCTTGAACTACGCAGCGTTGGAGTTCTCTGGCAGGAAAACCAGAGGAGGAAGAAGAACAGAAACTAGAGGACTCAGGAGAGTGTGTATTCTGCTGTGAGAGAAACCTGCCACTGAAATACATCGACCTAGTTTGAATTCCTCAATATTGTAACGTGGATGTGCAGTATTTTTCCAAAGTGTTAAAAGTAGAAGTTTAAAATACGATGGGAGAAGCTAAGGTAAATAGTAAGATTAGGACAATGCTCGAGTAGCACTGAACTATAACGAGAGAGATGATAGGAAGCAACACTTAAAGAGTTATTTTCCATTAGCTTGTATTAACCAGCCAAACGCCGGTGGGCTGAGCCCCGGATGTTCATGAAACCTAAAAACTAAGCATGCGCTAAAATGCGCTAAGCGTGCGGCAAATTAGTTCATAATGCTTAACCTAAATATACAAAATACGCCAGTCATTATAGCTTTAAATAGCTACCTGACTGCTGTGCTGCTTATCCCCAAACATCTAAAGTTCCATTCAAGTTATTTCAGAGTAAAATAAATACAATTGAGACAGACCTTACACATATACATATATAGTCTGGTTATGCTTTTAAACTGTTTATTCTCTTGCCAGAAGGACTATCTAGAACAGGGGTCTCAAACTCAACTTCCCTGGGGGCCGCCAGAGGTAGAATTTGGGTCAGGCTGGGCCGCATCAATTATGCCACAGAAAATAGGAGCACAACTGACCCAATCTAAGATAATGATCGGGCTATCATTAGATCACGTTGGCTATGTAATCGCTGACAACAGGGGACATTTCATGGTGGATGGTGGTAATCGGACATTTTAGCGTCCTTTGGCTTTTGTCGGGACTCGGCAAAACCGGGATATCTGGTCACCCTATCACAAGTGATAAAAAAGCGTGGCAAGCCACTTAGCAAAAGTGTGCCTTTGACAACAATGTGCGGGCCGCACTAACACTAACTTTGATGTCAAGTAGGGGGCCACAAAATATCATCCTGCGGGCCTCAATTGGCCCCCGGGCCGCGAGTTTGAGAGCCCTGATCTAGAAGGACTAGGCTACTTTATTTTGAGATGTCCCTGGAATCCCCATGTTTCTTTCTAAATAACTAACTAGCATTAGTGACCATAATAATTTGTATCACTTCTAGACTGAAATTAATTAATGCATTCCATAGTTACCAGTAAATATACCAATATATATTAATTTTTTTTTTTTTTTTTCTTTACCCAAAAGATTATATTCGGGGCTAATTAAATAATATCCGGGGCTTTAGCCCCTAATAAAACAGCCTAGTGACGCCACTGGTATTAACTGCCACTTAACACTGGTCATTATAAAAGGCTTGCGTTCATGAAGCTGCACAGAGCACATTCATATCTTTCCACCTGATTGTAGCTGGGGTTATTTAAGTTAATTGCTATTCTAAAATGTTGTTAATAAAGGAATTGAATGAATTGATGACTACAATCTTCTATTGTATGCCTGATGTGCTGCAGCGATGAATCTATCCCTGGTGTGTGTGCATTTCTGGGGAGTTGATGCAGGAATTGGACACCAGTTGGAACAAATCCAGGTACAAAAACAGTGACTCCCTCATCTGCGTTTATCATGTCTGTATAATCACAAAAATCTGATTTCATCAACCGAAAATGTATTAACTATGAACTATTTATTAATACTTTTGATATAAAGGGTAGCCTACTGCATGTAGGCCAACCGTTTGTAGAACATAGGCTAATACGGAATGTTTTAGTCATCTACACTTTGAGCTGGAAATTAGAGGCAAAGTTAAACAAATCACACTTTGAAGTGAATATATTACATGTGATCAACCTTGAAACAGTTTCTGTTCTTCTGAGTCAAGGGAACATAGGAGGCACTTGCATAGTGCGGGTTTAGGTATTGTGACGCCCCGTCTGTTCTGTGTCCTGTGACCTCTCTCTCTGATCGGCTCTGGCAAGACGCGTTTTGAGGGCTGGTTGCAGCGGATGCCTTTTTGCGTCATGCATTACAGGTGTCATGCCGAGGTGTCATGCCGACGTGCATGACTCTTAACGTTACCTTTTCTTTTGAGACTTGTCAGTAAATAGAGATTACTGCAACTAACGTTACCCAACGGTGTGTGTCTCTCTATGTTCAACGCGCATGTTCAACAATCAAATATCTCAGACTATTACAAATAAAACTGCTGAAATTGGCAGATGGCGATCCATTGACTTCCATTATTTTCCAACTGATTGTTTGGCAGCTTCCATACCACATATTAAAAAGTTTAGCAAATAAACATTGTAGAAATGTTAAATAAATAAAAAAAAAAAAAGGAAGTGTTTCAGTCTGAGTAAGTGCGTGGAGGGCGAAACAAATAACTGACTCCCTTAAGCCCAGTTCAGAGCAAAGGTTGGGGATGAAAAATGGTTTGAGACCTTTGCAGACAAAGTGTGTCTTAAGCCGTTGCACGGCGTCAGAGATTTAATAACTAGCCCGAGCAACGATACTTCTTTTTAAAGGGCGATTTACAACGATGTCACAAGTGGACATTTCCCTCCGTTTATTAATTGTTTCTCATCATTTGCCAAACAGCGGAGCATTAACGTTAATTTGGATTAACATCAACGCCTATTGTTTGATCTGAACTGGGTTTAAGCTTTACCTCCTCTGGGGAATCAGGTCATCTCCAGTCTACCAGTTGCTACTGAGAAAAAGAGAAATAGACTGGACCCCCTCTGTCTTTAAGGTCCAGTTTGATTTAAGATGGGATCTGGTATTTGAATAATTTAATTTTTCTCTTTTTTATGTGGGTGACAAAGCAGCTTCAAGAAATGGAAGCCTCTAAAAACCTATCTATCTGATCTAATGAAATGCAACAAGCATCTATGAACCCAAGTCATAATCCTTGTATTGCCAAGCGTACTTGGCCGATAAAGCCTGATTCTGAAAAAGCTAATAAAAGATACATACCTACATACTTATTTCCTTCTTGTTATTTTTTTTTCCACTGTGGTGGAAACCGAGCATCGCCCCAAGCGGGGGCTGAGCTGAGGGGCGAGGACTGTGGCTATATGTGTCTGTTTAACACACACAACCAGCTCTCTGAAACATCCATCTGCCTCAAGGTCAACAGGACGTGCTGCTGCGGTTATTCAGTAACCAAGCTGAAATGCACGCATTTCCTATCACTGACCGAACCTGAAAGGGGATTTTTCTGTGAAGAGTGATTTTTTTTATGGTACTGGTGAACTAAATTATATGGCCACATGTTATGTACAAAATACAATAACTGTTCACAATTTATATAAAAAAATTGTTTTATGAAGTAAGACACTTTGTAAAAACAACATCACATTGATCCAACATTGTCACCATTGTTGACGCCTTTGTTGTGTTTCGTCCTGTTTGGCCAGGTACCTGCCAGAGGTGAGGGAGGACGAGACAGCTGATCGGTGAGCTGTCCCCCATTCACCACCCCCAGATCACCACACCCTCCTCCCCCACCTCAGCAGGAGCCCAGGCGTTCCCTCTCCTGCCTACCTCTGAGACCCCCTCCCCCCCCCCCCCCCCCCCCCCCCCCCCCCCCCCCCCCCCCCCCCCCCCCCCCCCCCCCCCCCCCCCCCCCCCCCCCCCCCCCCCCCCCCCCCATCACCACAACCCTCCTCCCCCACCTCAGCAGGACCCAGGCGTTCCCTCTCCTGCCTACCTCTGAGACCCCTCCCCCCCCCCCCCCCCCCCCCCCCCCCCCTCTCTCCATCCTGGAGAGGGACGTCAACAGACTCTTCAAGAGCCAGAAACCCTGCAAGGCAGCTGGACCGGACTCTGTCTCCCCCCTCCACCCTCAAGCACTGTGCAGATCAGCTGTCTCCAGTATTTACAGACATTTTTAACACCTCGCTGGAGACATGCCATGTACCAGGCTGTTTTAAATCCTCCACCATCATCCCCATCCCCAAAAAAACAAGGCCCATAGAACTCAAAGACTACAGACCAGTCGCCTTGACCTCTGTGGTCATGAAATCCTTTGAGCGCCTTGTCCTGTCCATCACGGACCCTCTCCTGGACCCCATGCAGTCCGCCTACAGAGCCAACAGGTCTGTGGACGATGCTGTAAACATGGCCCTCCACTTCATCCTCCAGCACCTGGACTCAGCAGGGACCTACGCCAGGATCCTGTTTGTGGATTACATCTCTGCCTTCAACACCATCATCCCCACTTTGCTACAGGACAAGCTCTCCCAGCTGCACGTGCCCGACTCCACCTGCCGGTGGATAACTGACTTCTGATTCAGAGGCTGGCCGCCAACAAACTGAGACCAGCGCAGGCTGGACAGGACACTGACTTCATGGACAGTAAGGACTTTCACAGATGAGCTTCCTAATGATTCCGGTTTAAATGGCAAAGCTGACAAACTGAAATCATTCATCTTGTTTATTTAAACCACCATTTGTTGATAGGATTACACATTACATGATTACTTGCTCTCTGTTGCTGTCCACAATATTGCAGGTGAGGAAGGCAGTGGATCCGTGGGAGGAGACAGAGGAGGGAGGTACAATGATGATTGGCCAGGCTATTGGCCTAACTCCCCGCCTTACAACCAACCCTCGCAACTCCTCCTCCAACCCTGCCAACATCTCTCGTGTGCGAAGCGGCTCAATATGGATTGGAATGAGAATAGTGGCTCACGTTCTCCACACTCCATCTATAGTCTTTGATGGTCTCTGTCTCCCCCTTGTGGAGATAACCAGTTATTGCATATTTGAGCACATTGGTCAAGGGTCTCATGGGATGCCGATTGCCACACCAGCCAATGCATGAAACTAGCTTAATTTTGTAGGGGAAAGCAATAATTGTACCTCACTATAATTACTATTTACCTGGTTATGCAGTACCCATATGGTTGCGTGATTTAAGCCATGAAAGGAAACTGTCGATTTCAATTCACGACTTTTCTTTCTGATCGGTTTCATGCTCAAAGTGTTCTTAGAACATCCAGAAAAAGCTGTGTGTGTATGGGTTCTGAAGAGAAATCTATGCTCGTACATTATTGGCTTTGTATAGACTTAACAACAATTAAATAGAAAGTTAACATAGATATTGTTCCTCAATTATTCGATGCAGAATGAAACGAGACCACAAGACAATACATGAAGCTGTTGGAGTTAGATGTTTTCATAATCGGACAAATAAAGGCAAAAAACAGCACAATGAGAATGTATAGATAATGGCAAGGACACTTTCTGTTAAACAGCAACTTAAGAAACCTTTATTTGTGAGGGGAGGCAAAGGTTTTGTTTTCAGTTTATGTTGAGCATAAGTATTGAGCTTTTCTGTAATGGTGAACAACTTTGGTAAAATGTTAGAAATAAATCTGTTTTTATAACACCTGACTTATGAAGGATTTTTTTTATCTAATTCTGAAGGCTCCCGCTAAAAGTTATGAGGATGTCATTATTATCGTATGCCATGACTTTACATTACATGAGAACCAGTCTGAAAATCAAAATGGCACAGTAACCCGAGATGCTTGTGACAATCAGACTTTAACTGTGTTTGTGGCCTCTACATTGTATAAGGTCTATAGTCTTTCAGATCAGTGTCTTTCAACTGGTGGGTTGCTACCCAAAAGTGGGTCGCGGACTTGATCTGAATGGGTCGCGGAATGTGTGGCGCAATTTAATGCCCATGGTCAAATGTGGGTCCCGAGCCAGACCAGTTGAGAACCACTGCTTCAGATTCCACTCTGTAGCCTGCCGCCATTCTCTCTTGACATTCCATTATGGTGAATGATTAGCGCAACCTTTTGTATTAAAATGAGCTTTGGAGCTTCATTCAAGAAAATCTGAGGAAATGTTGTTGGCCAGTGTCTTCATATTTGTTCTGAGAAGGTGGCTCATGTTGTTTTTTATATAAATGAGCTTGGATGCTCTTCAATGGGTAAACATCACGAAATGTAATTCTTCCTGAAGCTGCAGTTCTTTAAAATGAGGTTTGTCAGTAGCACTTGCTGCAAGTCAAGAACGAGTTGCTATTTGTTCGTATTGTGCGGGGGACTGAAGTGGTGTCGTTTATTCGCAAAATTGAAAGCCACGGTAAAAAACGTTATGGCAGTGCCGGGAAATTGAAAGACAAAAAGATAACGTGTCTAGCCGATGCATTTAAATTTCAGAAATTAACTCACTTGTTCTCTAGTCTGTAGCACATCTGCGCCAGCTGACGTTAGTAGTAGTAATGTCCCTGCAAAAGCACTAGGTGGCGCCAGAGTTGTGTCTTATGACTGAATGAACTCAAAACCAAATTATTTTAATAGGCCATTTATTAAAAAAAAGAAAATAAATCTCATTTTGATGAACTAAATGGAACTAAATTGTAATAAATTCGATTTCACTGATTTTTAGGTAATATTCTCCTTCTGTGAGGATGTATGCATCCTGCTGTCCAGGCACAAGCAGTGGGCTTAACGCACCACTGCTCTTCATGCACCCTCCTTCGGGATATTCAGAGTTTCCCGCTACAAACCTATTTTCATTGATTTCTTTGGTCTCGAAGGAGAGGCACCTCAGACCTAATTTCCTCTCTCTGTTCTGTGAATGATATCCAATCAATTAGGCAATAAAATGTGTTCATGGAAAGTCAGCAACGTTTAGATAGCATGAACACCTCCTCTTCCCTGCAAAGAGTGCCATTTGATCATGCATGAGTGAAATGTATATGATGAAATATATACCAATAAACGTGATAGATACTGTGGAGACACAAAGCAAGTGCAAAACCAGGTTAAGAATGCACATGTGCGCGCACACAGACACACACACACACACACACACACACACACACACACACACACACACACACCACACACACACACACACACACACACACACACACTAGACATCCATCTTTACTAGACTTGCTTCTCATAACCAACCAATCCCCTATATTGACTTATGGAAAGTTTTGCTTTGTGGCTAGAGTGTGATGTGCTCAGTCTATTTTTAAACCAAACTTTCCACTCAGGTTTCAAGAGCGTGAGAAATGATAATGACGTGCAGACAACATACATCACAGGTACGTAAAGGTTTCTACATGCAGCAAAGCAAGATATATTTGCACATTCACATACAATTTTGTTCTATCACTTCATATTCTGCCTATTTATATTTTATTGTTTCTGTGATTCTTAGCCAAATTCTGGAGGTATAAGCTGCTAACCGTAGTTGTATATTTTGAGATGCTTTTCTTGGCCCATGTACTTCCACCAAGAAACTGAACTTATTTAATACTGGAAAATTGTGTTTTGAGATAAATTGTCCCGAGAAAATGCACCAGCTTCAAGAAAAAATCAAGACCATCGGTGTGGATGAAGACTATGCTCTAAAGGACTTTGCCATCACCAAGCTGAGCCATCACAGAACAGTTGCTGAAACAACGGCTCTTTTTAAGATGCACCCTCCTTGCTGTCAAGCAGACTTGAAAGCACAGCTATCCTCAGTTCATGTCCCAGGTGGAACCACTCAGAGGTTACCACCAGCCATGCCTTGAACTCCACAGGGCTGACACGAAAGCCTTGACAGGAGCCTCCTCCAGTGTGCTGTAACAACATGAAACAGTATTTCCCCCTGCTGCTGTTGGAGACGTCACATCAAGTAGAGTACATGCCTCAAGAAGAGAAGAGACTGAACAAACCCCTCCTCAGCATGCGACGCAATCTAAAGCTCAAGGACTTCAAACATACCCAAAACAGTATTCTATACATCTCTAAGTTGCTACAGATCAGTTTGGCTCCCTGATTGTTTGTTCATGAAGCTTGTATCTTCAAAACCACAGACGTATACATGTTTTTAAAGGGGGTGGAGCAAGTAGTGCCTTTTGATTCTACAGCCTTGTCATTACCACCACTTGTTACAAAGTGAGATCACTGAAGTACAAATATAATCTTGGCCAATTCACATCCAGATTCAGAGAACCAATGCCTCTTTCATATAGCGTACCTAATGATTTAATAGTCTTTATTCTAAAACACTATGACAATGTACACTAGATGCTAAAATGACCGATTTCAGTGATCTTGGTCTCTAAATCAAATTGCATGCTGAACCCATCAGACTGTTATTTTAAACTACAACTATCCTTATTCATCCTAGTGGTAGTAATAGTAGTAGTAGTTGAAGTACTATTATATATATAAGCAAATGCAAATATGTTTCAACATGTTTCTCTGTTGTGCAAGTCAATTATCAGGTTGAGAGGAAATATATGTCCATTTCATGGTTGGTTTCTGCAGCACCTCAGCAACACATCCTGTTGATACCTACAAGCAGGTTATGGTTAAGAGTTTTGGCGGTGTGTCGAAGAAAAAGGCATGACCAGCCACAGCCCTCGCCTCTCAGCTCAACCACTGCTATGCTTCGCTCTGTTTTGTTTCCAACACAAAGGAAAGGAAGTCACACTAGATGCTTTGGGCTTGTTGCATTAACTGCAAATCTACACTGGCGGTTATAAAACATGCAGCCTGAAACAAACAGATGCATCACCAACAAGGTGGGCTCAAGAGGGGGTCTGGTGATATAGCAATAGACATGTAAAACACAAGGATATGGTTTACTACGTAGTAATGGTTTACTACCTTAGTAAGGATTTATTTACAAACTTTTCTTTCTCACATTGTTCTGAAATCTTTAAAACATCAATGAAGATTCTTAACAAGGCTGTCATACAATTAATTCATACTCTTAATTGGCCAGAATCTGATTAGATTCAACCAGAGGAGATAAAGCTGTGGCCTACCAGTATTTAAAAGCATCCACGGTTAATGGTTGCTAATGATAATTAATTGATGTAATTGGGTCATTGCAGATTTTTTGCAGTCTTTTAAGCAATTTTAATGCATATTTAACCCCTCTGGTAAAGCTTTATCTTACACCTGTCGACGTGTGCGATTCTTATTATTTATATTCATGTGTATTGTTACTACTACTCTCTTTTTGAAGCCAATGAGATTTGGGCGTTAGCTTTTACATGAACAACGTGCCCAAAAATGTGCACTACATCAACTGTAGAGATTATAGATCTTATAGTATATAGATGTTATCATTGTGCAGTTCTACATCTACAACCATTGCAGTATAATTTCAAAGACTTCAGACAATACCACAACTACTAATACAACTAGTCCTACTACCTCACTACGACTGCACTTACTAATGTGATGTGGTCAGGACGTCATCTGAACATACATGTGCTCTATAGGGCGGGTCACAAACTGTTTCTTTGTACGTTGAAAACAATCAAGATCTCCAAAGAATGATGTCTTAATTTATGAGTGAAAGATGGCAGTAGCATTGGCGATCAAGAATTGAAGCTCTCTGATTGTTTGTTTGGACACAGCAACTGGACGATACGCATTCAACACCTTCATTGATCATGTTAGCCCAGCCTCGGGAGACCATCCAGATATAACTGGCCCGCCAATAATTATTGACTGGGCAGTTACCGCAGCCTGACGATGTTTAAAAAACTCCATCAGGTTGGTTTAACCCCGCCACATATACCGCTGTGAAAACAAACTAAACTGTAGCCTCCCAATTTAAGAACACAAAGTAATGTTCTCCTGGTGGGGTGGGGGTCCAAGTGTGTTAGGCTGCTGTATTACTCGCCCAACTACCATAACTGTTATTATATCCATACAGTGCTTCTTAATATGAATTCATGATGGTGTGAGATGTAACATTTGGCGGTATGTGAACATATTTGAAAAGGGAAGATTGGCCTTAAACAGTAGTGTTGTTTAGATAATACAAGTAGATAGAAGTAGAAAAATAAAATGTATCACAAATATCAGAAAACTAAATTAAATATATTGTTCATATAAGCACATTTCTAAAGCTCAGGGAAGTTTGACGTTTTTCAATATAGATGGAATACATACAAAAAAATATCAACTACAAATATGAACTACAAAAACCATTGTATCATTGGCTTACTTCAGTTTGCATCTTTAAGTTCCCAGCCAATCACCGTGGATCTATGATTCTGTAAACGTTGGTCTTTACAGTCAAAATCTTTCACTTCAGAGAGAAGGGGTGCTGTTTAGCACCATACCATGTCAATGTTTGCATTATGTTTTGCTATTACAATTCTGAGCACAGCATGTATGTACTTATTCTATTCACATTAAAATTGCTCTCTTTTTCATGAAAATAAAAATATTTTAGTGTTTGTTAAATAAATATTATTCAATCTTTTTTGTTTGTTTCTCTTTGCTTTTTAGAGCTTATTCAGACACAAGAGGTTCCTCGATTGGTATTTTTTTAACAGCAAACCTCAGAGATACTGTCACTCTGCATTGTGGTGTTTACGAGGAATCTATATTTATTTTAAATTGGTTTAAGCAATCTCTTGGAATTATTCCCCAAGTGGTTGCTAACAGAATTGATGAAAAAAAGAATTACCCATCCTTTAATTCAAGAATCACAGTTGGAGTGGGAACTGACTAGAATCTGATAATCAGGGATATAAAAAAAAGGATGAGGCAAATTTTTTCTATAACCAAGTAAATCAATATATCAGAATATTTGGAAAATCTGCAAATTTTTGGCCGTCAAAGGTAACATATTCGTTTCATCATTTTGCTTGTCTTGGTCATAAGCAAAAATATATTTTAAGCAATTTGATTATGCAACAGTTGATTATTTGATGATAAATCTTGTTTTTAATCGTGCAGATGTCAATGACCAGAGGTTTGTCTCCCAGACTGTGGTCCAACAGCCTGTGTCAGCATCAGCTCAGCTGGGAGACCCTGTGGCTCTCCAGTGCTCTATTACCTCCCAGAGGACAGACCACAGTAACCAGTGCCAAGGGAAACCCAGTGTGTACTGGTTCAGATCAGGACCTTCTCACCCTGCAGTCGTTTACATGAATGGAAACAGGAGTGGTGAATGTCAGAATAGTTCTGGGCCTCCGTCTGCTCCACAGAGCTGTGTGAACACTCTCCCCAAGAACAATGTAGACTCCTCTGATGCTGGGACCTACTACTGTAACTTTATTTAACCAAAAGGTAACAGGGTTTGAATTATAGCAGAAAATTCAAACAGTATTACAAAAGGGTTAGGGTTAGGTTTTTCTCCTCATCATACATTTCTCCTCATCATACATTTAGGGAAACGAATGAAACTTGCTTTCGATGTTTGTAATATGTGATAAAAACAATGTGAATGCCATGTTTTTAGTGTTCAGTTTGGATTGAAATTAAATGTGATCTCCACTTAGTTTCCTGTGTTGTGCAGCAGCCTCGCTGCTCTCAGTGTCTTTAAGTTCCAGCCAATCACTGATGATCTAGGATATCAAAACGCCTGTGTTATAAGGGCAAATCTTTCAATTGAGTCAGTACAGCACTAGTAGAGCACCGAAACGCAACAATGTCGGCAAGAGTTTTTGCTATTACAATTCTTATGGGGTTATGTAAGTAAAATTCCTCTAAAAATGTTACGTCCAAATTGTTTGACTTTGTTATTTCTGCAGTATACTGTGTTTTTTGTTAAAAATACAAAATTGAAACCAATTGGAAAGAATAATTTAGACCAGCGATTCATTTGAGCTTTTTCTTCAATGGGATGAATTGTTTGTGTCTATTTTTTCAGCGATGATTGACACCAAAGAGGGTCCTCATATCGTCTCTTTGAAAACAGCAATACTTGGAGAAGATGTTACTTTACATTGTGGAGTTAGAAAGGAAAGATTTATTCACTGGTACAAGCTATCGATTGGATATGTTCCCCAAAAGGTCGCTACAAGAATGGCTAATTTTAGGGTGATCCCTCCTTTCGATTCACGTTTCACTGCAGCAGAACCAGACATGGATCTGAACATTAGATCTGTGACTAAAGAAGACGAAGCAAACTATTTCTGCCAAGAGTATGATTCAGAGAATTGGAAAAGTGGATTTTTTTTGTCTGTCAAAGGTAAGATATCCAGTTCTACTTGTTTTCTATATTATCATCTGAAAGTAGCCCAATTATATATTTTTTCTCAGTTTTGAAGATGATTATATTATTTCACTGTTCAGATCCCAATGACCAGAGGTTTGTCTCCCAGACTGTGGTCCTACAGCCTGCGTCTGCATCAGCTCAGCTGGGAGACCCTGTGGCTCTCCAGTGCTCTATTACCTCCCAGAGGACGGACCACAGTAACCAGTGCCAAGAGGAACCCAGTGTGTACTGGTTCAGATCAGGACCATCTCACCCTGCTGCCATTTACATGAATGGAAACAGGAGTGGTGAATGTCAGGATAGTTCTGGGCCTCCGTCTGCTCCACAGAGCTGGGTCTACACTCTCCCCAAGAACAAAGTAGACTCCTCTGATGCTGGGACTTACTACTGTGCCCTGGCAGCATGCGGGGAAGTTGTGTTTGGAAGTGGAACTAAGCTGGACGTGTTGCAAAATGGAACTAACAAAACAGGTGAATATATAATTATTTATGTAAGGGATAATGTATAGAACGCCGGTCATTATCGAGAAAATAAGCCCCGACAGGGCGAACAGGACACCGACGCGCAGCGGAGGTGTCTTGCTTCGCCATGAAGGGGCTTATTTTACGATAATGACCGGCAAAGTTCTATACATTATCCCGCTTATTACACGGCTACTTCCCAAAACGAAACAATTTATTTACAATGTATTTGTTACCAGCATTCATAGTGTTGATCAGCAGAGAAATAGTCCGCCCAAGACGTTGACGTCGTCGCTTAGCAACCTACAGCACATTGACAAGTTACCGGACTACGTGCGGAGTGATACCAAAGGCAAAAAGTCCTTTTGTTTACCTTGACAGCGGTCATTATTCATCCGTTGCCAATGAATTATGTAAGGAATAATCACCGAGAGGCCGGGCAATAAACAGTTTGATATGCCCGGCTCGTGGACGGCTTACCGCCCGAGACGAAGTCGAGGGCGGTAACCTTCCGCGAGCCGGGCATATCAAACTGTTTATTGCCCTGCCTTGAGGTGATTATTCCGTTTATTCTACTTCGCGCCGGCCAACATAATAAAACAATTCATATACTTTAATAATTAGCCTTTTTTTATTCGTATTGCATGCTTATTAAATGTATGCTCTGTTTAAGTTCATCTCCCTCGAAAAGTAGTTCCCTTTAGAACTACGGTGAATAACGTTAGCTCAACTGTAGGTAACGCGTTTCTATAGCAACCACACAAGGTTGCAACTGATCACTAGTTTAACAACGTAGTTGTTACATTCGTATCAAGTCAGCTTTAATGACGATCGATCAAACATGCACTCCTTGGTTTATTTTTACAACGGACCTCATGTTTGAAATGTATGTGATAGAAAACGATACAAGCGGCGTATTGATCTACTGTGCTCAGTCAGCAGCAAGTAGAACCGACAAGTCAGCGGGCAATATGCCGGATTAATGCACCCCTCCCAGCCAATCAGAATCGAGCATTCTTAAATGAAGTAGAATAACAAAAATAATTCACCGCCGGAAGTTGTGAAGTGCCCATGCAAGTGAACGGAACGTTGAAAAGACCCATGTAATAATATATATAATTCCTACTTTATGTGGGGAAGTTGTACTGACACCTTGTTGATTCCAGGACCCAATCTGGTTCCAGCAATCGTGGTGCTTGGAATACTGTTGGCTTGCTGTCTGGTTGTGATCATAATCCTCCTTCTCACCAGAAATAGAAAGCAAGTTTGTGAGCATTGCAAAGGTCTGTACCTTCTCAAGAATGGATTTTGTGGAACATTTGATTTCATAGGAAGGTCTTAGTTTAGGAATAACAGTAGTTATAGTTTGGCACACATCTTAATTTCTGTTTTTATGATTAACTTTTATAATAGGGTTACATCAATTCTGCATGAACTACTCAATCTTAAAAGTGAATCTTATTCTTCTTGTTCTCAGGAACACTGGGTGCTTCCCACTCTGTCCCACACGACTCAGTGATTCAGGAACCACAGGTACAGCTGTTTCAACATGTTGCATTCAGTTGATTAACTTTGATGGAGTTACATAGTACTATAAATCAAGAGATCCATTTTAAATGTATAGTTAATTTATCCTATACATTTGTCAACTAGCAGAACTATTGTGTTAAGTGCCGTGGAAATCTAATCGACATTACAACCAGCTAGGGCTTGCGGCTCATGTTGGATGGGTACTTTCATACTAATCCATGTTAAAAGTGACAGTATTTGACATTTTGTGCATATTTGTTTCTACTTTTAAGAAAAAAAAGGTTTGACCGAAAAACAACCCAATGAAAAACTATCTGTTTAAGTTCATTTCTATTGAGAAACACTAGTTTTCGAGCCGTGTTTCATGGATGTCACCTCATAGGTATCAAGAAATATAAATATGTTCTAATTACATGGATGTGCAACTTCTATAGGTATGATGGGGGTCAAAAATAATCAATCTAATTTTCTCTCTATCTAACCACCTTCCTGGATGAGTTTTTTCTATCGGGTCAAATGAACGGGTTTAGTGTTGGCTTTGGTCACAAAACATTCTCGGCCCACACCTGTAGGCAGAATTAAAGAGAGGACAGAAATTACAAAGGGGCCACAAACATTTTTTACTTGCTGATAACACAGGAGGGATAATAATCTGTAGTTATCCGTAGTAGACACAATGTATTTTCTACCCCACACGGCTGCTACTGAACCGCTGTAAAAACACAGATAATTCCCGACCAAGCTGACTTTCCTCAAGAGTGCCGTAATATGCTGTGTTTTTTTTTTCTTTGAAAGTAAAAGTAAACGGTCAAATTGACCCTAACCTTCTTTTTCGAAGTCCAATCAAAATTGTTTTCTTTCAGCTGGTGAAATGTCTACATTTGATGTGCCATGTGTGCAGTAGTGTTGTGTGAATGAAGCGCTCTGACACAACAATTAGGGTGAGAATAAAGATGGGGCAGATTGTGTGATAGGAGTAATGGATAAAAAACTAAGGGGGCACAATCTTATAACTAAGCACCCTTTTGCCCCGTGTGGCCGTCTAGGCCCCAGTATAGGATGAGACGCCTTTACACCCGTATGATTGTAGGTTTGACCTTCACTCTAGAAGAAGTGCTCCTTACGGCTGTGAATCCTCTCAGATGTTTGTTAGTAATGCACAGTTCTCTGTTGTAGGACGAGAAAACTGATTCCTTGAACTACGCAGCGTTGGAGTTCTCTGGCAGGAAAACCAGAGGAAGGAAGAAGAACAACGAGAAGACTCAGGAGAGTCTGTATTCTGCTGTGAGAGAAACCTGCCACTGAAAACCATCGACCTGGTCGTAATATAGTTTGAATTCCTCAATATTGTAACGTGGATGTGCAGTATATTTCCAAAGGTGATAAAAGTAGAAGTTTAAAATACGATGAGAGAAGCTAAGGTAAATACTAAGATTAGGACAATGCTCGAGTAGCACTGAACCATAACGAGAGAGATGATAGGAAGCAACACTTAAAGCGCTATTTTTCATTAGCTTGTATTAACCAGCCCAACGCCGGTGGGCTAAGCCCCTGATGCTCATGAAACCTAAAAACTAGGCATGCGCTAAAATGCGCTAATCGGACGGCAATTTTTTTCATAATGCTTAACCTAAATAAACACAAATACGCCAGTTATTATAGCTTTAAATAGCTACCTGACTGCTGTGCTGCTTATCCCCAAACATCTACAGTTCCATTCAGGTTATGTCAGAGTAAAATAAATACAAGTGAGACAGACCTTACACACATATACATATATATTCTGGTTATGCTTTTAAACTGTTTATTCTCTTGCCAGAAGGACTATCTAGAAGGACTAGGCTACTATATTTTGAGAAGTCCCTGGAATCCCGTTGTTTCTTTCTACATAACTAACTAGCATTAGTGACCATAATAATTGTATCACTTCTAGACTGAATTTAATTAATGCATTCCATAGATAGTATATATATTTTTCCTTACCCAAAAATTATATTCAGGGCTAATTAAATAATATCCGGGGCTTAAGCCCCGAATAAAACAGCCTAGTGACGCCACTGGTATTAACTGCCACATAACGCTGGTCATTATAAAAGGCTTGCGTTCATGAAGCTGCACAGAGCACATTCATATGTCTCCACCTGATTGTAGCTGGGGCTCATTTGGTTCTAGCAATTGTGCTTGCCAAAGGTTTTTGTGTCGCTGTAAATGTTCATGTGTTTCGTTCATTTTCATAAGTTATTTGCTATTCTAAAATGTTGTTAATAAAGGAATTGAATGAATTGATGACTACAATCTTCTATTGTATGCCTGATGTCCTGCAGCGATGAATCTATCCACTGGTGTGGGTGCATTTCTGTGGAGTTGATGCAGGAATTGGACACCAGTTGGTAGCCTACTGCATGTAGGCTACCCTTTTTTCAATAATAGGGTAGGGAAATAAGGGTACTGAATGTACCGTTTGTAGAACATAGGCTAATATGGACTGTTTTAGTAATCTACACTTTGAGCTGGAAATTAGAGGCAAAGTTCAAATCACACTTTGAAGTGAATATATTACATGTGAACAACCTTGAAACAGTTTCTGTTCTTCTGAGTCAAAGGAACATAGGAGGCACTACTTGCATAGTGCGGGTTTAGGTATTGTGACGCCCGTCCGTTCTGTGTCCTGTAGCCTCTCTCCTCTGATCGGCTCTGGCTAGACGCGTTTTGAGGGCTGGTTGCAGCGGATCGCAATGCCTTTTTGCGTTATGCATTACACGTGTCATGCCGACGTGCATGACTCTTAACGTTACCTTTTCTTTTGAGACTTGTCAATAAATAGAGATTACTGCAACTGACGGTACCCGACGGTGTGTGTCTCGTTATGTTCAACGCGTATGTTCAACAATCAAATATCTCAAACTATTACATATAAAAACTGCTGAAATTGGGCAGTTGGCGATCCATTGACCTCCATTATTTTCCAACTGATTGTATGGCAGCTTCCATACCACATATTACAAAGTTTAGCAAATAAACTGTAGAAAATGCACCAAAAAAAATAAAACTCGGTCTGAGTATGTGCGTGGAGGGCGAAACAAATAACTCTCCCTTAAGCCCAGTTCAGAGAAAAGGTTGGGGATGAAAAATGGTTTGAGACCGTTGCAGACAAAGTGTGAACTGGTTGGTTGCCGAGTGTCTTAAGCCGTTGCATGGCGTCAGAGATTTAGTAACTAGCCCGAGCAACGATACATCTTTTTAAAGGGGCGATTTACAACGATGTCACAAGTGGACATTTCCCTCCGTTTATTAATTGTTTCTCAGCATTTGCCAAACAGCGGAGCATTAACGTTAATTTGGATGTGCTTTTGCATCACAAGATTCCAAATTTGATCTGAACTGGGTTTAAGCTTTACCTCCTCTGGGGAATCAGGTCATCTCCAGTCTACCAGTTGTTACGGAGAAAAAGAGAAATAGACTGGACCCCTCTGTCTTTAAAGGTCCAGTTTGATTTAAGATGGGATCTGGTATTTGAATAATTACATTATAAAAACCTATCTATCTGATCTAATGAAATGCAACAAGCATCTATGAACCCAAGTCATAATCCTTGTATTTCCAAGCGTACTTGGCCAATAAAGCCTGATTCTGAAAAAGCTAATAAAAGATACATACCTACATACTTATTTCCTCCTTGTTATTTTTTAACCACTGTGGTGGAAACCGAGAGCATCGCCCCAAGCTGGGGCTGAGCTGAGGGGCGAGGACTGTGGCTATATGTGTCTGTTTAACACTCACCACCAGCTCTCTGAAACATCCACCGACCTGGCTCAAGGTCAACCGGACGTGCTGCGGCGGTTATTCAGTAACCAAGCATGAAATGCACGCATTTCCTATCACTGACCGAACCTGAAAGGGGATTTTTCTGTGAAGAGTGATTTTTTTATGGATACTGGGTGAACTAAATTATATGGCCACATGTTATGTACAAAATACAATAACTGTACACAATTTATCTAAAAAAAAATGTTTTATGAAGTAAGAAACTGTTTGTAAAAACAACATCACATTGATCCAACATTGTCCCCATTGTTGACGCCTTTGTTGTGTTTCGTCCTGTTTGGCCAGGTACCTGCCAGAGGTGACGGGAGGACGAGACAGCTGATCGGTGAGCTGTCCCCCCATTCACCACCCCCAGATCACCACACCCTCCTCCCCCACCTCAGCAGGAGCCCAGGCGTTCCCTCTCCTGCCTACCTCTGAGACCCCCCCCCCCCCCCCCCACCGTCACCTCTCTCCATCCTGGAGAGGGACGTCAACAGACTCTTCAAGAGGCAGAAACCCCGCAAGGCAGCTGGACCGGACTCTGTCTCCCCCTCCACCCTCAAGCACTGTGCAGATCAGCTGTCTCCAGTATTTACAGACATTTTTAACACCTCGCTGGAGACATGCCATGTACCAGCCTGTTTTAAATCCTCCACCGTCATCCCCATCCCCAAAAAAACAAGGCCCATAGAACTCAAAGACTACAGACCAGTCTTTGATGGTCTCTGTCTCCCCCTTGTGGAGATAACCGGTTATTGCATATTTGAGCACATTTGGAGTTAGATGTTTTCGTAATCGGACAAATAAAGGCAAAAAACAGCACAATGAGAATGTATAGACATTGGCAAGGACACTTTCTGTTAAACAGCAACTTAAGAAACCTTTATTTGTGAGGGGGAGGCAAAGAGTTTGTTTTCAGTTTATGTTGAGCATAATAAGCATTGAGCTTTTCTGTAATGGTGAACAACTTTGGTAAAATGTTAGAAATAAATCTGTTTTTATAACACCTGACTTATGAAGGATTTTTTTTATGTAATTCTGAAGGCTCCTGCTAAACGTTATGAGGATGTCATTATTATCGTATCCCATGACATTAAATTACATGAGAACCAGTCTGAAAATCAAAATGGCTCAGTAACCCGAGATGCTTGTGACAATCAGACTTTAACTGTGTTTGTGGCCTCTACATTGTATAAGGTCTATAGTCCTTCAGATCAGTGTCTTTCAACTGGTGGGTTGCGACCCAAAAGTGGGTCGCGGACTTGATCTGAATGGGTCGCGGAATGTGTGGCGCAATTTAATGACCATGGTCAAATGTGGGTCCCAAGGCCAGACCAGTTGAGAACCACTGCTTCAGATTCCACTCTGTAGCCTGCCGCCATTCTCTCTTGACATTCCATTATGGTGAATGATTAGCACAACCTTTTGTATTAAAATTAGGTTTGGAGCTTCATTCAAGAAAATATGAGGAAATGTTGTTGGCCAGTGTCTTCATATTTGTTCTGAGAAGGTGGCTCACGTTGTTTTTTATATTAATGAGCTTGGATGCTCTTCAATGGGTAAACACCACGAAATGTAATTCCTTCTGAAGCAGCAGTTCTTTAAGATGAGGTTTGTCAGTAGCACTTGCTGCACGTCAAGAGCGAGTTGCTATTTGTTCGTATTGTGCGGGGGACTGAAGTGGTGTCGTTTATTCTCAAAATTGAAAGCCACGGTAAAAAACGTTATGGCAGTGCCGGGAAATTGAAAGACAAAAAGATAACGTGTCTAGCCGATGCCTTTAAATCTCAGAAATTAACTCACTTGTTCTCTGGTTAGCACATCTGCGCCAGCTAACGTTAGTAGTAGTAATGTCCATGCAAAAGCACTAGGTGGCGCCAGAGTTGTGTCATATGACTGAATGAACTCAAAACCAAATCATTTTAATAGGCCATTTATTAAAAAAAAGAAAATAAATCTCATTTTGATGAACTTAATGGAACTTGAATTGTAATAAATTCGATTTTACAGATTTGTAGGTAATATTCTCCTTCTGTGAGGATGTATGCGTCCTGCTGTACAGGCACAAGCAGTGGGCTTAACTCACCAATGCTCTCCATGCACCCTCCTTCGGGATATTCAGAGTTCCCTGCTACAAACCTATTTTCATTGATTTCTTTGGTCTCGAAGGAGAGGCACCTCTGACCTAATTTCCTCTCTCTGTTCTGTGAATGATATCCAATCAATTATAGGCAATAAAATGTGTTCATGGAAAGTCAGCAACGTTTAGATAGCATGAACACCTCCTCTTCCCTGCAAAGTGTGCCATTTGATCAAGCATGAGTGAAATGTATATGACGGAAATATATACCAATAAACGTGATAGATACTGTGGAGACACAAAGCAAGTGCAAAACCAGGTTAAGAATGCACATGTACGCGCACAGACACACACACACACACACACACACACACACACACACACACACACACACACACACACACTAGACATCCATCTTTACTAGACTTGCTTCTCATAACCAACCAATCCCCTATATTGACTTATGGAAAGTTTTGCTTTGTGGCGTGTGATATTTTTAAACCAAACTTTCCACTCACGTTTCAAGAGTGTGAGAAATGATAATGACGCGCAGACAACATACATCACAGGTACGTAAAAGTTTCTACATGCAGCAAAGCAAGATATATTTGCGCATTCACATACAATTCTGTTCTATCACTTCATATTCTGCCTATTTATATTTTATTGTTTCTGTTATTCTTAGCCAAATTCTGAAGCTATAAGCTGCTAACCGTAGTTGTATATTTTGAGATGCTTTTCTTGGCCCATGTACTTCCACCAAGAAACGGAACTTATTTAATATTGGAAAAATGTGTTTTGAGATAAATTGTCCTGAGAAAATGCACCAGCTTCATGAAAAAATCAAGACCATCGGTGTGGATGAGGACTACACTCTAAAGGACTTTGCCATCACCAAGCTGAGCCATCACAGAACAGTTGCTGAAACAACTGATCTTTTTAAGATGCACCCTCCTTGCTGTCAAGCAGACTTGAAAGCACAGCTACCCTCAGCTCATGTCCCAGGTGGAACCACTCAGAGGTTACCACCAGCCATGCCTTGAACTCCACAGGGCTGACACGAAAGCCTTACTGTAACAACATGAAACAGCATCCCCCTGCTGTTGTTGGAGACGTCACATCAAGTAGAGTACGTGCCTCAAGAAGAGAAGAGACTGAACAAACCCCCCTCAGCATGCGACGGCAATCTAAAGCTCAAGGACTTACACAATACATACACAAAACAGTAGTCTATACATCTCTAAGTTGCTACAGATCAGTTTGGCTCCCTGATTAATGTTTGTTCATGAAGCTTGTATCTTCAAAACCACACAAGAATACATGTTTATAAAGGGGTTGGGGCAAGTAGTGGCTTCAGATTCTACAGCCTTGTCATTACCACCATGTTACAAAGTGAGATCACTGAAGTACAAATACTGGCCAATTCACATCCAGATTCAGAGAACCAATGCATCTTTCATTCAGTCTATATTGACTTAATAGTCATTATTCTAAAACACTGACAATGTACACTAGATGATGAGATGATCCCACTGTTATGATGAGATGATCACACTGTTATTTTAACAACAACCTTTCTTCATTCATACGTAGTGGTAGTAGTAGTAGTAGTAGAAGTACTATTATATATATAAGCAAATAAAATATGTTTCAACATGTTGCTCTGTTCTGCAAGTAAAATATCAGGTTGAGAGGAAATATATGTCCATTTCATGGTTGGTTTCTGCAGCACCTCAGCAACACATCCTGCTGATACCTACAAGCAGGTTATGGTTAAGAGTTTTGGCGGTGTGTCGAAGAAAAAGGCATGGCCAGCCACAGCTCTCGCCTCTCAGCTCAATCGCAGCTAAGGGCTTCGCTCTGTATTGTTTCCAAAACAAAGGAAAGGAAGTCACACTAGATGCTTTGGGCTTGTTGCATTTACTGCAAATCGACACTGGCGGTTTAAAACATGCAGCCTGAAACAAACAGATGCATCACCAACAAGGTGGGCTCAAGAGGGGGTCTGGTGATATAGCAATAGACATGTAAATCACAAGGATATGGTTTACTACGTCTTAGTAAGGATTTATTTCGAAACTTTTCTTACTCACATTGATCTGAAATCTTTAAAACATCAATGAAGATTCTTAACAAGGCTGTCATACAATTAATTCCTTCTCTTAATTGGCCAGAATCTGATTAAATTCAACCAGAGGAGATAAAGCTGTGACCTACCAGTATTTAAAAGCATCCATGGTTAATGGTTGCTAATGATAATTAATTGATGTTATTGGGTCATTGCAGATTTTCTGCAGTCTTTTAATCAATTTTAATGCATATTTAACCCCTCTGGTAAAGCTTTATCTTACACCTGTCGACGTGTGCGATTCTTATTATTTATATTCATTTGTATTGTTACTACTACTCTCTTTTTGAAGCCAATGAGATTTGGGCGTTAGCTTTTACATGAACAACGTGCCCAAAAATGTGCACTACATCAACTGTAGAGATTATAGATCTTAGTGTATAGATGTTATCATTGTATACATCTACAACCATTGCAGTATAATTTCAAAGACTTCAGACAATACCACAACTACTAATACAACTAGTCCTACTACCTCACTACGACTGGACTTACTAATGTGATGTGGTCAGGACGTCATCTGAACATACATGTGCTCCATAGGGCGGGTCACAAACTGTTTCTTTATACGTTGAAAACAATCAAGATCTCCAAAGAATGATGTCTTAATTTATGAGTGAAAGATGGCAGTAGCATTGGCGATCAAATTTAAGCTCTCTGATTGTTTGTTTGGACACAGCAACTGGACGATACGCATTCAACACCTTCATTGATCATGTTAGCCCAGCCTCGGGAGACCATCCAGGTAACTGGCCTGCCAATAATTATTGACTGGGCAGTTACCGCAGCCTGACGTTGTTTAAAAAACTCCATCAGGGTGGTTTAACCCCGCAACATACAGTACACCGCTGTTAAAACAAACTAAACTGTAGCCTCCCAATTTAAGAACACAAATAATGTTCTCCTGGTGGGGTGGGGTCCAAGGCTGCTGTATTACTCAACCCAACTACCATAACTGTTATTATAACCATACAGTGCTTTTTAATATGAATTCATGATGGTGGGTGATGTAACATTTGGCGGTATGTCAACATATTTGAAAAGGGAAGATTGGCCATAAACAGTAGTGCTATTTAGATATTACAAGTAGATAGAAGTAGAACAAGTTTGTCAATATAGATGGAATACATACAAAAATATATAAATACAAATATGAACTAGAAAAAACATTATATCATTGGCTTACTTCAGTTTGCCTCTTTAAGTTCCCAGCCAATCACCGTGGATCTGTGATTGTATAAATGTTGGTCATTACAGTCAAAATCGTTCACTTCAGAGAGAAGAGGTGCTAGTTTAGCACCATACCATGACAACGTTTGCATTATGTTTTGCTATTACAATTCTGAGCACAGCATGTACGTACTTATTCTATTCACATTACAATTGCTCTCTTTTTCATTAAAATAAAAGTATTTTAGTGTTTGTTAAATAAATATTATTCAATCTTTTTGTGTTTGTTTCTCTTTGCTTTTTAGTTCGGATCCAGACCCAAGAGGTTCCTCGATTGGTCTTTTTGAAAACAGCAAACCTCGGAGATACTGTCACTCTGCATTGTGGTTTTTACGAGGAATCTATATTTATTTTAAATTGGTTTAAGCAATCTCTTGGAATCATTCCCCAAGTGGTTGCTAACAAAATTGATAAAAAAAAGAATTACCCATCCTTGAATTCAAGAATCACAGTTGGAGTGGGAACTGACTATAATCTGATAATCAGGGATATTAAAAACAAGGATGAAGCAATTTTTTTCTGTAACCAAGTAACTAATATTTGGAAAATCTGCACATTTTTGGCCGTCAAAGGTAACATATTAGTTTCAACATTTTGCTTGTCTTGGTAATAAGCAAAAATATATTTTAAGCAATTTGATTAAGCAGCAGTTGATTAATTTGATGATAAATCTTGTTTTTAATCGTGCAGATGTCATTGACCAGAGGTTTGTCTCCCAGACTGTGGTCCAACAGCCTGTGTCAGCATCAGCTCAGCTGGGAGACCCTGTGGCTCTCCAGTGCTCTATTACCTCCCAGAGGACGGACCACAGTAACCAGTGTCAAGGGGAACCCAGTGTGTACTGGTTCAGATCAGGACCATCTAACCCTGCTGCCATTTACATGAATGGAAACAGGAGTGGTGAATGTCAGAATAGTTCTGGGCCTCGGTCTGCTCCACAGAGCTGTGTCTACACTCTCCCCAAGAACAATGTAGACTCCTCTGATGCTGGGGCTTACTACTGTAACTTTATTTAATCAAAAGGTAACAGGGTTTGAATTATAGCAGAAGATTCAAACGGTAATACAAAATTGGTAACAATTATTTGAAAAAACAACAAAAATGTGGTAGACTGAACTTCTCCTCATCATACATTTAGGGAAACAAATGAAACTTGCTTTCCATGTTTGTAATATGTGATAAAAACAATGTGAATGCCATGTTTTTAGTGTTCAGTTTGGATTGAAATTAAATGTGATCTCCACTTAGTTTCCTGTGTTGTGCAGCAGCCTTGCTGCTCTCAGTGTCTTTAAGTTCCAGCCAATCACTGATGATCTAGGATATCAAAACGCCTGTGTTTTAAGGGCAAATCTTTCAATTGAGTCAGTACAGCACTAGTAGAGCAGCGAAACGCAACTATGTCTGCAAGAGTTTTTGCTATTACAATTCTTATGGGGTTATGTAAGTAAAATTCCTCTCAAAATGTTACGTCCAAATTGTTTGACTTTGTTATTTCTGCAGCATACTGTGTTTTTTGTTAAAAATAAAAAATAGAAACCATTTGGAAAGAATAATTTAGACCAGCGATTCATTTTTGCTTTTTCTTCAATGGGATGAATTGTTTATGTCTATTTTTTCAGCGATGATTGACACCAAAGAGGGTCCTCATATCGTCTCTTTGCAAATAGCAAGACTTGGAGATGATGTTACTTTACATTGTGGTGATAGAAAGGAAAGTAGATTTATTCACTGGTACAAGCAATCGATTGGATATGTTCCCCAAAAGGTCGCTACAATAGTTGGTGATGATTTTAGTCAAATTTTCGATTCACGTTTCACTGCAGCAGAACCAGACATGAATCTGAACATTAGATCTGTGAGTAAAGAAGACGAAGCAAACTATTTCTGCCAAGAGCATCATTCAAAGAATTGGAAAAGTGGATTTTTTTTGTCTGTCAAAGGTAAGATATCCCTGTTCTACTTGTTTTCGATATTATCATCTGAAAGTAGCCCAATTATATATTTTTTCTCAGTTTTGAAGATGATTATATTATTTCACTGTTCAGATCCCAATGACCAGAGGTTTGTCTCCCAGACTGTGGTCCAACAGCCTGTGTCAGCATCAGCTCAGCTGGGAGACCCTGTGGCTCTCCAGTGCTCTATTACCTCCCAGAGGACGGACCACAGTAACCAGTGCCAAGGGGAACCCAGTGTGTACTGGTTCAGATCAGGACCATCTCACCCTGCTGCCATTTACGTGAATGGAAACACGAGGGTGAATGTCAGAATAGTTCTGGGCCTCCGTCTGCTCCACAGAGCTGTGTCTACACTCTCCCCAAGAACAATGTAGACTCCTCTGATGCTGGGACTTACTACTGTGCCCTGGCAGCATGCGGGGAAGTTGTGTTTGGAAATGGAACCCAGCTGGATATACCAGGTCAATATATTTGACTTCTTACTTAAGAAGATAACAGACACATCATTAATAACCTGTTTGCTTTGATATTTTAATTTCAAAATATAATATGTAAGAGTCATGAGTCATGACCTAATGGGAATGTAATGTTACAGAAAACATGATTTCAACAGATTCATGATCACACCTTGTTGATTCCAGGAGCCAAGCTGTTTCCAGCAAACATGGTACTTGGAATACTGTTGGCTTGCTGTCTGGTTGTGATTATAATCCTCCTTCTCACCAGAAATAAAAAGCAAGTTTGTGAGCATTGCAAAGGTCTGTACTTTCTCAATAATTGATTTTGTGGAACATTTGATTTCATAGGAAGGTCTTAGTTTAGGAATAACATTAGTTATAGTTTGGCACACATCTTAATTTCTGTTTTTATCATTAACTTTTATAATAGGGTTACATCAATTCTGCATAAACTACTTAATCTTAAAAGTGAATGTTTTTCTTCCGTTCTTGTTCTCAGGAACACTGGGTGCTTCCTACTCTGTCCCACACGACTCAGTGAATCAGGATCCACAGGTACAGCTGTTTCAACATGTTGCATTCAATTGATATTAACTTTGATGGTGTTACATAGTACTATAAATCAAGAGATCCAATTTAAATGTATAGTTCATTTATCCTATACATTTGTCACTAGCAGAACTGATGTGTTAAGTGCCGTGGAGATCAAATCGACATTACAACAAGCTAGGACTTAGGTTCATGTTGGATGGTACTTATTCCATTTTAATCCACGTTTAAAGTGACAATATTTGAAATTTTTTCCATATTTGTTTCTACTTTTAAGACAAAATGGTTTGACCGAAAAACAAACCAATGGAAAAACAATGTGTTTAAGTGTTTTCCTCCAAGTTCATTTTTTTTGAGAAACACTAGTTTTTGAGCAGTGTTTCATGGATGTCACCTCATGGGAATCAAGAAATATAAATCTGATCTGATTACATGGATGTGCAATTTCTATAGGTATGATGGGGGTCAAACATAATCAATCTAATTTTCTCTCTATCTAACCACCTTCCTGGAGAGTTTTCTATCGGGTCAAACAAACGGTTTAGTGTTGGCTTTGGTCACAAAGAATTCTCGGCCCACACACGTTGGCAGAAATAACGAGAGGAAAGAAATGACGGAGGGGCCACAACTATTTTTTACTTACTGATAAAACAGGAGGGATAATAATCAGTAGTTATCTGTAGTAGACACAATGTATTTTCAACCCCCCACGGCTGCTACTGCACTGCTGTAAAACACAGATAATTCCCGACCAAGCTGTCTTTACGCAAGAGTGCCGTTATATGTTGTGTATGAAAGCAGCAGAGATGTTCAAGGTTTGCACAGCCTCATCAATGTCCTCAAAGCGAGCAACATTGTACGATCTAAAACGATTTTTGAACGATTTTTTTTAAAACGATTTGATTCAGCCACTCAATGAACGTTTTTTTTCTTTGAAAGTAAAAGGAAACGGTCAAATTGACCCCAACCTTCTTTTTGAAGTACAATCACATTTGTTTTCTTTCAGCTGGTGAAATGTCTAACTTTGATGTGCCATGTGTGCAGTAGAGTTGTGTGAATGAAGCGCTCTGACACAACAATTAGGCTGAGAACGAAGGATGGGTGAAATTGTGTTATAGGAGTAATGGATAAAAAACTAAGGGGGCACAACATTATAACTAAGCACCCTTTTGCCCCGTGTGGCCGTCTAGGCCCCAGTATAGGATTAGACGGCTTTACACCCGTATGAGTGTAGGTTTGACCTTCACTCTAGAAGAAGTGGTCCTTACGGCTGTGAATTCTCTCAGATGTTTTTTAGTAATGCACAGTTCTATGTTGTAGGACGGGAAAACCGATTCCTTAAACTACGTAGCGTTGGAGTTCTCTGGCAGGAAAACCAGAGGAAGGAAGAAGAACAGTGAAAGGACCCAGAAGAGTCTGTATTCTGCTGTGAGAGAAACCGGCAACTGAAATCCATCGACCTGGTCGTAATATAGTTTGAATTCTTCAATATTGTAACGTGGATGTGCAGTATATTTACAAAGGTGATAAAAGGAGAAGTTTAAAATACAATGAGCGAAGCTAAGATAAATAGTAAGATTAGGACAATGCTCGAGTAGCACTGAACTATAACGAGAGAGATGATAGTAAGCAACACTTAAAGCTCTATTTTTCATTAGCTTGTATTAACCAGCCCAACGCCGGTGGGCTAAGCCCCTGATGCTCATGAAACCTAAAAACTGGGCACGCATGGCAAATTTTTTCATAATGCTTAACCTAAATAAAGAAAATATGCCAGTTATTATAGTTTTAAATAGCTACCTGACTGCTGTGCTGCTTATCCCCAAACATCTAAAGTTCCATTCAAGTTATTTCAGAGTAAAATAAATACAAGTGAGACAGACCTTACACACATATACATAGTCTGGTTATGCTTTTAAACTGCTTATTCTCTTGTCAGAAGGACTATCTAGAAGGACTAGGCTACTTTATTTTGAGATGTCCCTGGAATCCCGTTGTTTCTTTCTACATAACTAACTAGCATTAGAGACCATAATAATTGTATCACTTCTAGACTGAATTGAATTAATGCATTCCATAGATAGTCTTTTTATTTTTTTTTCCTTACCCAAAGATTATATTCTGGGCTAATTAAATAATATTTGGGGCTTAAGCCCCGAATAAAACAGCCTAGTGACGCCACTGGTATTAACTGCCACTTAACGCTGGTCATTATAAAAGGCTTGAGTTCATGAAGCCGCACAGAGCATATTCATATCTCTCCTCCTGATTGAAGCTGGGGTTCATTTGGTTCTAGCCATAATGTGTGAGCTTGCCAAAGGTTTTTGTGTCGCTGTAAATGTTCATGTGTTTCATTCATTTTCATAAGTTATTTGCTATTCTAAAATGTTGTTAATAAAGGAATTGAATGAATTGATGAATACGATCTTCTATTGTATACCTGATGTGCTGCAGCGATGAATCTATCCACTGGTGTGTGTGCATTTCTGAGGAGTTGATGCATGAATTGGACACCAGTTGGAACAAATCCAGGTACAAAAACCGTGACTCCCTCATCTGCGTTTATCATGTCTGTATAATCACTAAAATCAGATTTCAACCGAAAATGTGTTAACTATTTGATTTTGATTTTTTTTGATTTTGATTTAAATTTATTTCGAACATGTAAAAGAAAACAAAAAATATATCATACACAAATTATTGATGTTAAACAAAATAAAAAAGCATAATTCGATACATAAATGATAAATACTTGAACTATGAACTATTTATTAATACTTTTGATATGGTGATCGGAAAAAGGGTAGCCTACTGCATGTAGGCTACCCTTTTTTAAATAATAGGGTAGGGAAATAAGGGTACTGCATGTACCGTTTGTAGAACATAGGCTAATATGGACTGTTTTAGTCATAATAATAATAATGCATTGAATTTATATAGCGCTTTTTCCTAGACCCTCAAAGACGCTTTACATTGAAGGGGGGGACCTCACTCACCACCACCAGTGTGTAGCACCCACTAGGGGTCATCTACACTTTGAGCTGGAAATTAGAGGCAATGTTAAAGAAATCACACTTTGAAGTGAATATATTACATGTGAACAACCTTGAAACAGTTTCTGTTCTTCTGAGTCAAAGGAACATAGGAGGCACTTCTTGCATAGTGCGGGTTTAGGTATTGTGACGCCCGTCCGTTCTGTGTCCTGTAGCCTCTCTCTCTCTGATCGGCTCTGGCTAGACGCGTTTTGAAGGCTGGTTGCAGCGGATCGCAATGCCTTTTTGCGTTATGCATTACAGGTGTCATGCCGACGTGCATGACTCTTAACGTTACCTTTTCTTTTGAGACTTGTCAATAAATAGAGATTACTGCAACTGACGGTACCCGACGGTGTGTGTCTCTATATGTTCAACGCGTATGTTCAACAATCAAATATCTCAAACTATTACATATAAAAACTGCTGGAATTGGGCAGTTGGCGATCCATTGACCTTCATTATTTTCCAACTGATTGTATGACAGCTTCCATACCACATATTACAAAGTTTAGCAAATAAACTGTAGAAAAAGCACCAAAAAAAATAAAACTCGGTCTGATTATGTGCGTGGAGGGCGAAACAAATAACTCTCCCTTAAGCCCGGTTCAGAGAAAAGGTTGGGGATGAAAAATGGTTTGAGACCGTTGCAGACAAAGTGTGAACTGGTTAGTTGCCGAGTGTCTTAAGCCGTGGCATGGCGTCAGAGATTTAGTAACTAGCCCGTGCAACGATACTTCTTTTTAAAGGGGCGATTTACAACGATGTCACAAGTGGACATTTCCCTCCGTTTATTAATTGTTTCTCAGCATTTGCCAAACAGCGGAGCATTAACGTTAATTTGGATGTGCTTTTGCATCACCGGATTCCAAATTTGATCTGAACTGGGTTTAAGCTTTACCTCCTCTGGGGAACCAGGTCATCTCCAGTCTACCAGTTGCTTGCATGAAATGCACGCATTTCCTATCACTGACCGAACCTGAAAGGGGATTTTTCTGCGAAGAGTGATTTTTTTATGGGTACTGGGTGAACTAAATTATGTGGCCACATGTTATGTACAAAATACAATAACTGTACACAATTTATATAAAAAAATTGTTTTATGAAGTAAGACACTGTTTGTAAAAACAACATCACATTGATCCAACATTGTCCCCATTGTTGACGCCTTTGTTGTGTTTCGTCCTGTTTGGCCAGGTACCTGCCAGAGGTGACGGGAGGACGAGACAGCTGATCGGACAGCTGTCCCCCCATTCACCAACCCCAGATCACCACACCCTCCTCCCCCACCTCAGCAGGAGCCCAGGCGTTCCCTCTCCTCCTACCTCTGAGACCCCCTCCCCCCCCCCCCCACCGTCACCTCTCTCCATCCTGGAGAGGGACGTCAACAGACTCTTCAAGAGCCAGAAACCCTGCAAGGCAGCTGGACCGGACTCTGTCTCCCCCTCCACCCTCAAGCACTGTGCAGATCAGCTGTCTCCAGTATTTACAGACATTTTTAACACCTCGCTGGAGACATGCCATGTTCCAGGCTGTTTTAAATCCTCCACCATCATCCCCATCCCCAAAAAAACAAGGCCCATAAAACTCAAAGACTACAGACCAGTCGCCTTGACCTCTGTGGTCATGAAATCCTTTGAGCGCCTTGTCCTGTCCATCACGGACCCTCTCCTGGACCCCATGCAGTTCGCCTACAGAGCCAACAGGTCTGTGGACGATGCTGTAAACATGGCCCTCCACTTCATCCTCCAGCACCTGGACTCAGCAGGGACCTACGCCAGGATCCTGTTTGTGGATTACAGCTCTGCATTCAACACCATCATTCCCACTTTGCTACAGGACAAGCTCTCCCGGCTGCATGTGCCCGACTCCACCTGCCGGCGGATCACTGACTTCCTGTCTGACAGGAAGCAGCATGTGAAGCTGGGGAAGCACGTCTCCAACAGCCTGACCATCAGCACCGGATCCCCTCAGGGCTGCGTTCTTTCTCCCCTGCTCTTCTCCCTGTACACCAACAGCTGCACCTCCAGTCACCAGTCCGTCAAGCTCCTGAAGTTTGCTGAAAAGCTGATCGGCTCCAACCTGCCACATATACAAATTCCTAGTATATGTGTAAACGTTTTTGGCAATAAACCTTTTCTGATTCTGATTTCTGATTCTGATTCTGAGGCTGGCCGCCAACAAACTGAGACCGGCGCAGGCTGGACAGGACACTGACTTCATGGACAGTAAGGACATTCACAGATGAGCTTCCTAAGGATTCCGGTTTAAATGGCAAAGCTGACAAACTGAAATCATTCATCTTGTTTTATTTAAACCACCATTTGTTGATAGGATTACACATTACATGATTACTTGCTGTCTGTTGCTGTCCACAATATTGCAGGTGAGGAAGGCAGTGGATCCGTGGGAGGAGACAGAGATGGGAGGTACAATGATGATTGGCCAGGCTATTGGCCTAACTCCCCGCCTTACAACCAACCCTCGCAACTCCTCCTCCAACCCTGCCAACATCTCTCGTGTGCGAAGCTGCTCAATGTGGATTGGAATGAGAATAGTGGCTCACGTTCTCCACACTCCCTCTATAGTCTTTGATGGTCTCTGTCTCCCCCTTGTGGAGATAACCGGTTATTGCATATTTGAGCACATTGGTCAAGGGTCTCATGGGATGCCGAGTCAGTGAAAAAAAATGATTAAATTCTGCCAAATAGATATTTTAGTAACAATTAACAAATATTAACAAAGGGTTAGGTAATGACTAATTTGCTATTTATTATGGGACCTTAATATAAAGTGTTACCGAATAGGTCTATATATATATATGCATTCATGTCAAACAAAAATCTAGCAACAACGTGCTAGAATTCTGCAAAAATACAATAGACCACAGACTAAATTACGTACACAGTGATATCCATCCGCAGTTGGGGATCTCTAACCTGTCCTGAGATTATATCAAGTCACACCAGTACGATTATTGATGGGTGTGTTGAGCTTTTCTGTAATGGTGAACAACTTTGGTAAAATGTTAGAAATAAATCTGTTTTTATAACACCTGACTTATGAAGGATTTTTTTTATCCAATTCTGAAGGCTCCCGCTAAACGTTATGAGGATGTCATTATTATCGTATGCCATGACTTTACATTACATGAGAACCAATCTGAAAATCAAAATGGCACAGTAACCCGAGATGCTTGTGACAATCAGACTTTAACTGTGTTTGTGGCCTCTACATTGTATAAGGTCTATTGTCTTTCAGATCAGTGTCTTTCAACTGGTGGGTTGCGACCCAAAAGTGGGTCGCGGACTTTATCTGAATGGGTCGCGGAATGTGTGGCGCAATTTAATGGCAATGGTCAAATGTGGGTCCCAAGGCCCGACCAGTTGAGAACCACTGCTTCAGATTCCACTCTGTAGCCTGCCGCCATTCTCTCTTGACATTCCATTATGGTGAATCATTAGCACAACTTTTTGTATTAAAATGAGCTTTGGAGCTTCATTCAAGAAAATATGAGGAAAAATTGTTGGCCAGTGTCTTCATATTTGTTCTGAGAAGGTGGCTCATGTTGTTTTTTATATAAATGATCTTGGATGCTCTTCAATGGGTAAACATCACGAAATGTAATTCCTCCTGAAGCAGCAGTTCTTGAAAATGAGGTTTGTCAGTAGCACTTGCTGCACGTCAAGAGCGAGTTGCTATTTGTTCGTATTGTGCGGGGGACTGAAGTGGTGTCGTTTATTCGCAAAATTGACAGCCACGGTAAAAAACGTTATGGCAGTGCCGGGAAATTGAAAGACAAAAGTCTAGCCGATGCATTTAAATCTGCGCCAGCTAACGTTAGTAGTAGTAATGTCCCTGCAAAAGCACTAGGTGGCGCCAGAGTTGTGTCTTATGACTGAATGAACTCAAAACCAAATTATTTTAATAGGCCATTTATTAAAAAAATAAATGGAAAAGAAATCTCATTTTGATTAACTTAATGGAACTTGAATTGTAATAAATTCGATTTTAATGATTTTTAGGTAATATTCTCCTTCTGTGAGGATGTATGCATTCTGCTGTACAGGCAGAAGCATGTGGGCTTAACTCACCACTGCACTCCATACACCCTACTTTGAGATATTCAGAGTTTCCTGCCACAAACCTATCTTCATTTATTTCTTTGGTCTCGAGGGAGAGGCACCTCAGACCCTAATTTCCTCTCTCTGTTCTGTGAATGATATCCAATCAATCATAGGCAATAAAATGTGTTCATGGAAAGTCAGCAACATTTAAATAGCATGAACACCACCTCTTCCCTGCGAGTGTGCCATTTAATCATGCATGAGTGAAATGCATATGAATGAAATATTACCAATAAATGTGATATTTGTAGATACTGTGGAGACATAAAGCAAGTGCAAAACCAGGTTAAGAATGCAGATGCGCGCGCACACAGAGACACACACACACACACACACACACACACACACACACACACACACACACACACACTAGACATCCATCTTTACTAGATTTGCTTCTCATAACCAACCAATCACCTCTATTGACTTATGGAAAGTTTTGCTTTGTGGCTAGAGTGTGATGTGCTCAGTCTATTTTTAAACCAAACTTTCCACTCAGGTTTCAAGAGCGTGAGAGGTGGTAATGACGTGCAGACAACATACTTCCCAGGTACGCAAAAGTTTCTACATGCAGCAAAGCAAGATATATTTACACATTTGCATACAATTTTGTTCTATCACTTCATATTCTGCCTATTTATATTTTTTGTTTCTGTTATTCTTAGCCAAATTCTGGAGCTATAAGCTGTTAACCATAGTGGTATATCTTGAGATGCTTTTCTTGGCCCATGTACATCCACCAAGAAACTGAACATATATTTAATACTGGAAAATTGTGTTTTGAGATAAATTGTCCCGAGAAAATGCACCAGCTTCATCATGAAAAAGTCACTAAAGACCATCGGTGTGGATGAGGACTATGCTCTAAAGGACTTTGCCATTACCAAGCTGATCCATCACAGAACAGTTGCTGAAACAACTGCTCTTTTTAAGATGCACCCTCCTTGCTGTCAAGCAGACTTGAAAGCACAGCTACCCTCAGCTCATGTCCCAGGTGGAACCACTCAGAGGTTACCACCAGCCATGCCTTGTCACTCCTCAGGGCTGACATGAAAGCCTTGACAGGAGCCTCCTCCAGTGTGCTGTAACAACATGAAACAGTATTTCCCCCTGCTGTTGTTGGAGACGTCACATCAAGTAGAGTACCTGCCTCAAGAAGAGAAGAGACTGAGCAAACCCCTCCTCAGCATGGGACGCAATCTAAAGCTCAAGGACTTCAAACATACACAAAACAGTCTTCTATACATCTCTAAGTTGCTACAGATCAGTTTGGCTCTCTGATTGTTTGTTCATGAAGCTTGTATCTTAAAAACCACAGACGTATACATGTTTTTAAAGGGGGTGGGGCAAGTAGTGCCTTTTGATTCTACAGCCTTGTCATTACCACCACTTGTTACAAAGTGAGGCAACACGGTCTCACGAAAAGTCGTGACACTGTCACGTTATTTAATCTATTGAAACGTGATCAGGATCACGTATTTTCAAAATTTTCGTGTTTTAAAGCACAAATTTCCGGCCGTGGTGCAAACAATATTATTCAAGAGTTATAATCAAGCCCAACACATCAATATTAGTGACAACCCATTAAATACGATATGATTTCTAGATGTCATGGCAACGTCCGCTCGCGACACTGGACTTGCGAGGCGTCGACGCGGACTTTCATTCACATAACCAAAAACAAGACAGTAGATGGCTAGATAAAATAAACATCAAGACATACAGCGCACCTGCATTTAATATATCCGTGAATTGTCACAATTTCTCAGAATCAAAGGTGAAAGTAGAAACGGGTGGCCTAAAGCTGTCATATTGTTCACAGACAAGTTTAAGTAGAAATGGGTGGCCAAAGCTGTCATATTGTTAGTTATCATTGACTTGAAATACATGGGTTTGAAATTTGTGCTGTAAAACACGAAATTTTGAAAATACGTGATCCTGATCACGTTTCAATAGATTAAATAACGTGACAATGTCACGACTTTTCGTGAGACCGGGTTGAATGAGATCACTGAAGTACAAATATAATGGCCAATTCACATCCAGATTCAGAGAACCAATGCCTCTTTCATATAGCGTACCTAATGATTTAATAGTCTTTATTCTAAACCACTATGACAACATCTACACTAGATGCTAAAATGACCGATTTCAGTGATCTTGGTCTCTAAATCAGATTGTGCAACTTATGCATGCTGAACCCCACACTGTTATTTTAAACTACAACTTTCCTTATTCATCCTAGTGGTAGTAATAGTAGTAGTAGTACTATTATATATAAGCAAATGCAAATATGTTTCAACATGTTTCTCTGTTGTGCAAGTCAAATATCAGGTTGAGAGGAAATATATGTCCATTTCATGGTTGGTTTCTGAGGAACCTTAGCAACACATCCTGTTGATACCTGCAAGCAGGTTATGGTTAAGAGTTTTGGCGGTGTGTCAAAGAAAAAGGCATGACCAGTCAAAGCTCTCGCCTCTCAGCTCAATCGCTGCTAAGGGCTTCGCTCTGTTTTGTTTCCAACACAAAGGAAAGGAAGTCACACTAGATGCTTTGGGCTTGTTGCATTTACTGCAAATCTACACTGCCGGTTATAAAACATGCAGCCTGAAACAAACAGATGCATCACCAACAAGGTGGGCTGAAGAGGGGGTCTGGTGATATAGCCTTAGACATGTAAAACACAAGGATATGGTTTGCTACGTCTCAGTAAGGATTTATTTAGAAACTTTTCTTACTCACATTGTTCTGAAATCTTTAAATCATCAATGAAGATTCTTAACAAGGCTGTCATACAATTAATTCATACTCTTAATTGGCCAGAATCTGATTAGATTCAACCAGAGGAGATAAAGCTGTGGCCTACCAGTATTTAAAAGCATCCACGGTTAATGGTTGCTAATGATAATTAATTTATGTAATTGGGTCATTGCAGATTTTCTGCAGTCTTTTAATCAATTTTAATGCATATTTAACCCCTCTGGTAAAGCTTTATCTTACACCTGTCGACGTGTGCGATTCTTATTATTTATATTCATGTGTATTGTTACTACTACTCTCTTTTTGAAGCCAATGAGATTTGGGCGTTAGCTTTTACATGAACAACGTGCCCAAAATGTGCACTACATCAACTGTAGAGATTATAGATCTTATAGTATATAGATGTTATCATTGTGCAGTTCTACATCTACAACCATTGCAGAATAATTTCAAAGACTTCAGACAATACCACAACTACTAATACAACTAGTCCTACTACCTCACTACGACTGCACTTACTAATGTGATGTGGTCAGGACGTCATCTGAACATACATGTGCTCTATAGGGCGGGTCACAAACTGTTTCTTTGTGCGTTGAAAACAATCAAGATCTCCAAAGAATGATGTCTTAATTTATGAGTGAAAGATGGCAGTAGCATTGGCGATCAAGAATTGAAGCTCTCTGATTGTTTGTTTGGACGCAGCAACTGGACGATACGCATTCAACACCTTCATTGATCATGTTAGCCCAGCCTCGGGAGAACATCCAGATATAACTGGCCTGCCAATAATTATTGACAGGGCAGTTACCGCAGCCTGACGTTGTTTAAAAAACTCCATCAGATTGGTTTAACCCCGCCACATATACCGCTGTGAAAACAAACTAAACTGTAGCCTCCCAATTTAAGAACACAAAGTAATGTTCTCCTAGTGGGGTGGGGGTGTTGTATTACTCAACCCAACTACCATAACTGTTATTATAACCATACAGTGCTTTTTAATATGAATTCATGATGGTGCGTGATGTAACATTTGGCGGTATGTGAACATATTTGAAAAGGGAAGATTGGCCATAAACAGTAGTGCTATTTAGATATTACAAGTAGATAGAAGTAGAACAAGTTTTTCAATATAGATGGAATGCATAAAAAAATATATCAACTACAAATATGAACTACAAAACCATTGTATCATTGGCTTACTTCAGTTTGCGTCTTTAAGTTCCCAGCCAATCACCGTGGATCTATGATTCTATAAATGTTGGTCTTTACAGTCAAAATCTTTCACTTCAGAGAGAAGGGGTGCTAGTTTAGCACCATACCATGACAACGTTTGCATTATGTTTTGCTATTACAATTCTGAGCACAGCATGTACGTACTTATTCTATTCACATTAAAATTGCTCTCTTTTTCATTAAAAGAAAAATTTGTTAAATAAATATTATTCTATCTTTTTTGTTTGATTCTCTTTGCTTTTTAGTGCTGATTCAGACCCAAGAGGTTCCTCGATTGGTCTTTTTGAAAACAGCAAACCTTGGAGATACTGTCACTCTGCATTGTGGTGTTTACGAGGAATCTATATTTATTTTAAATTGGTTTAAGCAATCTCTTGGAATCATTCCCCAAGTGGTTGCTAACATAATTGATGAAAAAAAGAATTACCCATCCTTTAATTCAAGAATCACAATTGGAGTGGGAACTGACTATAATCTGATAATCAGGGATATAAAAAACAAGGATGAAGCAAATTTTTTCTATAACCAAGTAAATCAATATATCAGAATATTTGGAAAATCTGCACATTTTTGGCCGTCAAAGGTAACATATTCGTTTCAACATTTTGCTTGTCTTGGTCATAAGCAAAAATATATTTTAAGCAATTTGATTATGCAGCAGTTGATTATTTGATGATAAATCTTGTTTTTAATCGTGCAGATGTCAATGACAAGAGGTTTGTCTCCCAGACTGTGGTCCAACAGCCTGTGTCAGCATCAGCTCAGCTGGGAGACCCTGTGGCTCTCCAGTGCTCTATTACCTCCCAGAGGACGGACCACAGTAACCAGTGCCAAGGGGAACCCAGTGTGTACTGGTTCAGATCAGGACCATCTCACCCTGCTGCCATTTACATGAATGGAAACAGGAGGGTGGATGTCAGAATAGTTCTGGGCCTCCGTCTGCTCCACTGAGCTGTGTCTACACTCTCCCCAAGAACAATGTAGACTCCTCTGATGCTGGGGCTTACTACTGTAACTTTATTTAACCAAAAGGTAACAGGGTTTGAATTATAGCAGAAGATTCAAACGGTATTACAAAATTGGTAAAAAAATATTTGAAAAAACAACAAAAATGTGGTAGACTGAATTTCTCCTCATCCTACATTTAGGGAAACAAATGAAACTTGCTTTCGATGTTTGTAATATGTGATAAAAACAATGTGAATGCCATGTTTTTAGCGTTCAGTTGGATTGAAATTAAATGTGATCTCCACTTAGTTTCCTGTGTTGTGCAGCAGCCTTGCTGCTCTCAGTGTCTTTAAGTTCCAGCCAATCACTGATGATCTAGGATATCAAAACGCCTGTGTTATAAGGGCAAATCTTTCAATTGAGTCAGTACAGCACTAGTAGAGCACCGAAACGCAACAATGTCGGCAAGAGTTTTTGCTATTACAATTCTTATGGGGTTATGTAAGTAAAATTCCTCTAAAATGTTACGTCCAAATTGTTTGACTTTGTTATTTCTGCAGTATACTGTGTTTTTTGTTAAAAATACAAAATTGACCTGCAATTCATTTTTGCACAGTCTTTAATTGGATCACATGTTTGTCTATTTTTTTCAGCGATGATTGATACCAACGAGGTTCCTCGTATCGTCTCTTTGAAAACAGCAATACTTGGAGATAAGGTTACTTTACATTGTGGTGCTGAAACAGAAAGTAGAAATATGGTATGGTACAAGCAATCACTTGGATATGTTCCCCAAAGGTTGCTTTAATAGTGGGTGAATATAGCGAAATTATCCCCCCTTTTGATTCAATTTTCACTGCAGCAAAACCAGACATGGATCTGAACATTAGATCTGTGAGTAAAGAAGATGAAGCAAACTATTTTTGCCAAGAGCATTATTCAAAGGATTGGAGTGGATTGTTTTTGTCTGTCAAAGGTAAGATATCCCTGTTCTACTTGTTTTCTATCTTATCATCTGAAAGTAGCCGAAATATATAGTATTTCTCAGTTTTGATGATTATATTATTTCACTGTTCAGATCCCAATGACCAGAGGTTTGTCTCCCAGACTGTGGTCCAACAGCCTGTGTCTGCAACAGCTCAGCTGGGAGACCCTGTGGCTCTCCAGTGCTCTATTACCTCCCAGAGGACGGACCACAGTAACCAGTGTCAAGGGGAACCCAGTGTGTACTGGTTCAGATCAGGACCATCTCACTCAGCTGCCATTTACATGAATGGAAACAGGAGTGGTGGATGTCAGAATAGTTCTGGGCCTCCGTCGGCTCCACAGAGCTGTGTCTACACTCTCCCCAAGAACAATGTAGACTCCTCTGATGCTGGGACTTACTACTGTGCCCTGGCAGCATGTGGGGAAGTTGTGTTTGGAAATGGAACCAAGCTGGACCTAATATATGCTGGACCTGGTCAATATATTTTACTTCCTACTTAAGAAGATAACAGACACATCATGAATAACCTGTTTGGTTTGAGATTTTAATTGAAACATATATGCAAGAGTCATGAGTCATGACCTAATGGGAATGTAATGTTACAGAAAACATGAATTCAACAGATTCATGATGACACCTTGTTGATTCCAGGACCAAACCTGGTTCCAGCAACCGTGGTGCTTGGAATACTGTTGGCTTGCTGTCTGGTTGTGATTATATTCCTTCTTCTCACCAGAAATAAAAAGCAAGTTTGTGAGCATTGCAAAGGTCTGTACCTTCTCAATAATTGATTTTGTGGAACATTTGATTTCATAGGAAGTTCTTAGTTTAGGAATAACAGTAGTTATAGTTTGGCACACATCTTAATTTCTGTTTTTATGATTAACTTTTACAATAGGGTTACATCAATTCTGCATGAACTACTCAATCTTAAAAGTGAATGTTATTCTTCCATTCTTGTTCTCAGGAACACTGGGTGCTTCCTACTCTGTCCCACACGACTCAGTGATTCAGGAACCACAGGTACAGCTGTTTCAACATGTTGCATTCAATTGATTTTAACTGATGGAGTTACATAGTACTATAAATCAAGAGATCCAATTTAAATGTATAGTTAATTTATTCTATACATTTGTCAACTAGCAGAACTATTGTGTTAAGTGCCGTGGGGATCAAATCAACATTACAACCAGCTAGGCTTGCGGCTCATGTTGGATGGGTACTTCCATACTAATCCATGTTAAAGTGACAGTATTTGACATTTTGTCCATATTTGTTTCTACTTTTAAGAAAAAATGGTTTGATTGAAAAACAACCCAATGAAAAACTATCTGTTTAAGTTCATTTTTATTGAGTAACACTAGTTTTTGAGCAGTGTTTCATGGATGTCACCATCATAGGTATCAAGAAATATAAATCTGTTCTAATTACATGGATGTGCAACTTCTATAGGTATGATGGGGGTCAAAAATAATCAATCAAATTTTCTATCTATCTAACCACCTTCCTGGATGAATTTTTTCTATCGGGTCAAATGAACGGGTTTAGTGTTGGCTTTGGTCACAAACATTCTCGGCCCACACCCGTTGGCAGAATTAAAGAGAGGACAGAAATTACAAAGGGGCCACAACAATTTTTTACTTGCTGATAACACAGGAGGGATAATAATCTGTAGTTATCTGTAGTAGACACAATGTATTTTCTACCCCCCACGGCTGCTACTGCACTGCTGTAAAACGCAGATAATTCCCGACCAAGCTGACTGTCCACAAGAGTGCCGTAATATGCTGTGTTTTTTTTTCTTTGAAAGTAAAAGTAAACGGTCAAATTGACCCTAACCTTCTTTTTCGAAGTCCAATCAAAATTGTTTTCTTTCAGCTGGTGAAATGTCTAAATTTGATGTGCCATGTGTGCAGTAGAGTTGTGTGAATGAAGCGCTCTGTCACCACAATTAGGGTGAGAATACAGATGGGGCAGATTGTGTGATAGGAGTAATGGATAAAAAACTAAGGGGGCACAAATAACTAAGCACCCTTTTGCCCCGTGTGGCTGTCTAGGCCCCAGTATAGGATTAGACGCCTTTACCCCGTATGAGTGTAGTTTTGACCTTCACTCTAGAAGAAGTGCTCCTTACGGCTCTGAATCCTCCAAGATGTTTGTTAGTAATGCACAGTTCTCTGTTGTAGGACGGGAAACTGATTCCTTGAACTACGCAGCATTGGAGTTCTCTGGCAGGAAAACCAGAGGAAGGAAGAAGAACAGTGAACGGACTCAGGAGAGTCTGTATTCTGCTGTGAGAGAAACCGGCCACTGAAATGCATCGACCTAGTTTGAATTCCTCAATATTGTAAGTTTGAATCTATCCACAAGATGTTTGTTAGTAATGCACAGTTCTCTGTTGTAGGACGGAAAACTGATTCCTTGAACTACGCAGCGTTGGAGTTCTCTGGCAGGAAAACCAGAGGAAGGAAGAAGAACAGTGAACGGACTCAGGAGAGTCTGTATTCTGCTGTGAGAGAAACCGGCCACTGAAATGCATCGACCTAGTTTGAATTCCTCAATATTGTAACGTGGATGTGCAGTATATTTCCAAGTGTTAAAAATAGAAGTTTAAAATACGATGGGAGAAGTTAAGGTAAATAGTACGATTAGGACAATGCTTGAGTAGCACTGAACTATAACGAGAGAGATGATAGGAAGCAACACTTAAGCGCTATTTTTCATTAGCTTGTATTAACAAGCCCAACGCCGGTGGCTAAGCCCCGGATGCTAATGAACCTAAAAACTAAGCATGCGCTAAAATGCGCGGCAAATTATTTCATAATGCTTAACCGAAATAAACAAAATACGCCAGTTATTATAGCTTTAAATAGCTACCTACTGCTGTGCTGCTTATCCCCAAACATCTAAAGTTCCATTCAAGTTATTTCAGAGTAAAATAAATACAATTGAGACAGACCTTACCATATACATATTAGTCTGGTTATGCTTTTAAACTGTTTATTCTCTTGCCAGAAGGACTATCTAGAACAGGGTCTCAACTCAACTTCCCTGGGGCCGCCGAGGTAGAATTTGGGTCAGGCTGGGCCGCATCAATTATGCCACAGAAAATAGGAGCACAACTGACCCAATCTAAGATAATGATCGGCTATCATTAGATCACGTTGGCTATGTAATCGCTGACAACAGGGGACATTTCATGGTGGATGGTGTAATCGGGACATTTTAGCGTCCTTTGGCTTTTGTCGGGACTCGGCAAAACCGGGATATCTGGTCACCCTATCACAAGTGATAAAAAAGCGTGGCAAGCCACTTAGCAAAAGTGTGCCTTTGACAACAATGTGCGGGCCGCACTAACACTAAACTTTGATGTCAAGTAGGGGGCCACAAAATATCATCCTGCGGGCCTCAATTGGCCCCCGGGCCGCGAGTTTGAGAGCCCTGATCTAGAAGGACTAGGCTACTTTATTTTGAGATGTCCCTGGAATCCCCATGTTTCTTTCTAAATAACTAACTAGCATTAGTGACCATAATAATTGTATCACTTCTAGACTGAAATTAATTAATGCATTCCATAGTTACCAGTAAATATACCAATATATATTTAATTTTTTTTTTTTTTTTTCTTTACCCAAAAGATTATATTCGGGGCTAATTAAATAATATCCGGGGCTTTAGCCCCTAATAAAAACAGCCTAGTGACGCCACTGGTATTAACTGCCACTTAACACTGGTCATTATAAAAGGCTTGCGTTCATGAAGCTGCACAGAGCACATTCATATCTTTCCACCTGATTGTAGCTGGGTTATTTAAGTTAATTGCTATTCTAAAATGTTGTTAATAAAGGAATTTAATGAATTGATGACTACAATCTTCTATTGTATGCCTGATGTGCTGCAGCGATGATCTATCCACTGGTGTGTGTGCATTTCTGGGGAGTTGATGCAGGAATTGGACACCAGTTGGAACAAATCCAGGTACAAAAACAGTGACTCCCTCATCTGCGTTTTCATGTCTGTATAATCACAAAAATCTGATTTCATCAACCGAAAATGGATTAACTATGAACTATTTATTAATACTTTTGATATAAAGGGTAGCCTACTGCATGTAGGCCAACCGTTTGTAGAACATAGGCTAATACGGAATGTTTTAGTCATCTACACTTTGAGCTGGAAATTAGAGGCAAGTTAAACAAATCACACTTTGAAGTGAATATATTACATGTGATCAACCTTGAAACAGTTTCTGTTCTTCTGAGTCAAGGGAACATAGGAGGCACTTGCATAGTGCGGGTTTAGGTATTGTGACGCCCCGTCTGTTCTGTGTCCTGTGACCTCTCTCTCTGATCGGCTCTGGCAAGACGCGTTTTGAGGGCTGGTTGCAGCGGATGCCTTTTTGCGTCATGCATTACAGGTGTCATGCCGAGGTGTCATGCCGACGTGCATGACTCTTAACGTTACCTTTTCTTTTGAGACTTGTCAGTAAATAGAGATTACTGCAACTAACGTTACCCAACGTGTGTGTCTCTCTATGTTCAACGCGCATGTTCAACAATCAAATATCTCAGACTATTACAAATAAAAACTGCTGAAATTGGGCAGATGGCGATCCATTGACTTCCATTATTTTCCAACTGATTGTTTGGCAGCTTCCATACCACATATTAAAAAGTTTAGCAAATAAACATTGTAGAAAATGTTAAATAAATAAAAAAATAAAAAAGGAAGTGTTTCAGTCTGAGTAAGTGCGTGGAGGGCGAAACAAATAACTGACTCCCTTAAGCCCAGTTCAGAGCAAAGGTTGGGGATGAAAAATGGTTTGAGACCTTTGCAGACAAAGTGTGTCTTAAGCCGTTGCACGGCGTCAGAGATTTAATAACTAGCCCGAGCAACGATACTTCTTTTTAAAGGGGCGATTTACAACGATGTCACAAGTGGACATTTCCCTCCGTTTATTAATTGTTTCTCATCATTTGCCAAACAGCGGAGCATTAACGTTATTTGGATTAACATCAACGCCTATTGTTTGATCTGAACTGGGTTTAAGCTTTACCTCCTCTGGGGAATCAGGTCATCTCCAGTCTACCAGTTGCTACTGAGAAAAAGAGAAATAGACTGGACCCCCTCTGTCTTTAAAGGTCCAGTTTGATTTAAGATGGGATCTGGTATTTGAATAATTTAATTTTTCTCTTTTTTGTGGGTGACAAAGCAGCTTCAAGAAATGGAAGCCTCTAAAAACCTATCTATCTGATCTAATGAAATGCAACAAGCATCTATGAACCCAAGTCATAATCCTTGTATTGCCAAGCGTACTTGGCCGATAAAGCCTGATTCTGAAAAAGCTAATAAAAGATACATACCTACATACTTATTTCCTTCTTGTTATTTTTTTTTCCACTGTGGTGGAAACCGAGAGCATCGCCCCAAGCGGGGGCTGAGCTGAGGGGCGAGGACTGTGGCTATATGTGTCTGTTTAACACACACAACCAGCTCTCTGAAACATCCATCTGCCTCAAGGTCAACAGGACGTGCTGCTGCGGTTATTCAGTAACCAAGCATGAAATGCACGCATTTCCTATCACTGACCGAACCTGAAAGGGGATTTTTCTGTGAAGAGTGATTTTTTTATGGGTACTGGGTGAACTAAATTATATGGCCACATGTTATGTACAAAATACAATAACTGTTCACAATTTATATAAAAAAATTGTTTTATGAAGTAAGACACTTTGTAAAAACCATCACATTGATCCAACATTGTCACCATTGTTGACGCCTTTGTTGTGTTTCGTCTTGTTTGGCCAGGTACCTGCCAGAGGTGACGGGAGGACGAGACAGCTGATCGGTGAGCTGTCCCCCCATTCACCACCCCCAGATCACCACACCCTCCTCCCCCACCTCAGCAGGAGCCCAGGCGTTCCCTCTCCTGCCTACCTCTGAGACCCCCCCCCCCCCCCCCCCCCCCCCCGTCACCTCTCTCCATCCTGGAGAGGGACGTCAACAGACTCTTCAAGAGCCAGAAACCCTGCAAGGCAGCTGGACCGGACTCTGTCTCCCCCCTCCACCCTCAAGCACTGTGCAGATCAGCTGTCTCCAGTATTTACAGACATTTTTAACACCTCGCTGGAGACATGCCATGTACCAGGCTGTTTTATATCCTCCACCATCATCCCCATCCCCAAAAAAACAAGGCCCATAGAACTCAAAGACTACAGACCAGTCGCCTTGACCTCTGTGGTCATGAAATCCTTTGAGCGCCTTGTCCTGTCCATCACGGACCCTCTCCTGGACCCCATGCAGTCCGCCTACAGAGCCAACAGGTCTGTGGATGATGCTGTAAACATGGCCCTCCACTTCATCCTCCAGCACCTGGACTCAGCAGGGACCTACGCCAGGATCCTGTTTGTGGATTACAGCTCTGCCTTCAACACCATCATCCCCACTTTGCTACAGGACAAGCTCTCCCAGCTGCACGTGCCCGACTCCACCTGCCGGTGGATAACTGACTTCTGATTCAGAGGCTGGCCGCCAACAAACTGAGACCAGCGCAGGCTGGACAGGACACTGACTTCATGGACAGTAAGGACTTTCACAGATGAGCTTCCTAATGATTCCGGTTTAAATGGCAAAGCTGACAAACTGAAATCATTCATCTTGTTTTATTTAAACCACCATTTGTTGATAGGATTACACATTACATGATTACTTGCTCTCTGTTGCTGTCCACAATATTGCAGGTGAGGAAGGCAGTGGATCCGTGGGAGGAGACAGAGGAGGGAGGTACAATGATGATTGGCCAGGCTATTGGCCTAACTCCCCGCCTTACAACCAACCCTCGCAACTCCTCCTCCAACCCTGCCAACATCTCTCGTGTGCGAAGCGGCTCAATATGGATTGGAATGAGAATAGTGGCTCACGTTCTCCACACTCCATCCATAGTCTTTGATGGTCTCTGTCTCCCCCTTGTGGAGATAACCGGTTATTGCATATTTGAGCACATTGGTCAAGGGTCTCATGGGATGCCGATTGCCACACCCAGCCAATGCATGAAACTAGCTTAATTTTGTAGGGGAAAGCAATAATTGTACCTCACTATAATTACTATTTACCTGGTTATGCAGTACCCATATGGTTGCGTGATTTAAGCCATGAAAGGAAACTGTCGATTTCGATTCACGTCTTTTCTTTCTGATCGGTTTCATGCTCAAAGTGTTCTTAGAACATCCAGAAAAAGCTGTGTGTGTATGGGTTCTGAAGAGAAATCTATGCTCGTACATTATTGGCTTTGTATAGACTTAACAACAATTAAATAGAAAGTTAACATAGATATTGTTCCTCAATTATTCGATGCAGAATGAAACGAGACCACAAGACAATACATGAAGCTGTTGGAGTTAGATGTTTTCGTAATCGGACAAATAAAGGCAAAAAACAGCACAATGAGAATGTATAGATAATGGCAAGGACACTTTCTGTTAAACAGCAACTTAAGAAACCTTTATTTGTGAGGGGGAGGCAAAGGTTTTGTTTTCAGTTTATGTTGAGCATAAGTATTGAGCTTTTCTGTAATGGTGAACAACTTTGGTAAAATGTTAGAAATAAATCTGTTTTTATAACACCTGACTTATGAAGGATTTTTTTTTATCTAATTCTGAAGGCTCCCGCTAAAAGTTATGAGGATGTCATTATTATCGTATGCCATGACTTTACATTACATGAGAACCAGTCTGAAAATCAAAATGGCACAGTAACCCGAGATGCTTGTGACAATCAGACTTTAACTGTGTTTGTGGCCTCTACATTGTATAAGGTCTATAGTCTTTCAGATCAGTGTCTTTCAACTGGTGGGTTGCTACCCAAAAGTGGGTCGCGGACTTGATCTGAATGGGTCGCGGAATGTGTGGCGCAATTTAATGCCCATGGTCAAATGTGGGTCCCGAGGCCAGACCAGTTGAGAACCACTGCTTCAGATTCCACTCTGTAGCCTGCCGCCATTCTCTCTTGACATTCCATTATGGTGAATGATTAGCGCAACCTTTTGTATTAAAATGAGCTTTGGAGCTTCATTCAAGAAAATCTGAGGAAATGTTGTTGGCCAGTGTCTTCATATTTGTTCTGAGAAGGTGGCTCATGTTGTTTTTTATAAAAATGAGCTTGGATGCTCTTCAATGGGTAAACATCACGAAATGTAATTCTTCCTGAAGCTGCAGTTCTTTAAAATGAGGTTTGTCAGTAGCACTTGCTGCAAGTCAAGAACGAGTTGCTATTTGTTCGTATTGTGCGGGGGACTGAAGTGGTGTCGTTTATTCGCAAAATTGAAAGCCACGGTAAAAAACGTTATGGCAGTGCCGGGAAATTGAAAGACAAAAAGATAACGTGTCTAGCCGATGCATTTAAATTTCAGAAATTAACTCACTTGTTCTCTAGTCTGTAGCACATCTGCGCCAGCTGACGTTAGTAGTAGTAATGTCCCTGCAAAAGCACTAGGTGGCGCCAGAGTTGTGTCTTATGACTGAATGAACTCAAAACCAAATTATTTTAATAGGCCATTTATTAAAAAAAAAAAAATAAATCTCATTTTGATGAACTAAATGGAACTTGAATTGTAATAAATTCGATTTTACTGATTTTTAGGTAATATTCTCCTTCTGTGAGGATGTATGCATCCTGCTGTCCAGGCACAAGCAGTGGGCTTAACTCACCACTGCTCTCCATGCGCCCTCCTTCGGGATATTCAGAGTTTCCTGCTACAAACCTATTTTCATTGATTTCTTTGGGTCTCGAAGGAGAGGCACCTCAGACCTAATTTCCTCTCTCTGTTCTGTGAATGATATCCAATCAATTATAGGCAATAAAATGTGTTCATGGAAAGTCAGCAACGTTTTAGATAGCATGAACACCTCCTCTTCCCTGCAAAGTGGGCCATTTAATCATGCATGAGTGAAATGTATATGAATGAAATATATACCAATAAACGTGATAGATACTGTGGAGACACAAAGGCAAGTGCAAACACAGTTAAGATGCACATGTGCGCGCACACCACACACACACACACACACACACAACACACACACACACACACACTAGACATCCATCTTTACTAGACTTGCATCTCATAACCAACCAATCCCCTATATGGACTTATTGAAAGTTTTTGCTTTGTGGCTAGAGTGTGATATTTTGAACCAAACTTTCCACTCAGGTTTCAGAGCGTGAGAAATGATAATGACGTGCAGACAACATACATCACAGGTACGTAAAAGTTTTCTACATGCAGCAAAGCAAGATATATTTGCACATCACATACAATTTGTTCTATCACTTCATATTCTGCCTATTTATATTTTATTGTTTCTGTTATTCTTAGCCAAATTCTGGAGCCATAATCTGCTAACCGTAGTTGCATATTTTGAGATGCTTTCTTGGCCCATGTAATTCCACCAAGAAACAGAACTTATTTATACTGGAAAATGGTGTCTTGATATAAATTGTCCCGAGAAAATGCACCAAGCTTCATCATGAAAAAAGTCACTAAAGACCATCGGTGTGGATGAGGGACCTATGCTCTAAAGGACTATGCCATCACCAGCTGAGCCATCACAGAACAGTTGCTGAACAACTGCTCTTTTAAGATGCACCTCCTTGCTGTCAAGCAGAACTTGAAAGCACAGCTACCCTCAGCTCATGTCCCAGGTGGAACCACTCACAGGTTACCACCAGCCATGCCTTGAACTCCACAGGGCTGACACGAAGCCTTACTGTAACAACATGAAACAGCATCTCCCTGCTGTTGTTGGAGACGTCACATCAAGTAGAGTACATGCCTCAAGAAGAGAAGAGACTGAACAAACCCCCCCTCAGCATGCGACGGCAATCTAAAGCTCAAGGATTTACACAATACATACACAAAACAGTAGTCTATACATCTCTAAATTGCTACAGATCAGTTTGGCTCCCTGATTAATGTTTGTTCATGAAGCTTGTATCTTCAAAACCACACAAGAATAAATGTTTATAAAGGGGTGGGGCAAGTAGTGGCATCAGATTCTACAGCCTTGTCATTACCACCACTTGTTACAAAGTGAGATCACTGAAGTACAAATATAATCCTGGCCAATTCACATCCAGATTCAGAGAACCAATGCATCTTTAATTTAGTCTATATTGACTTAATAGTCATTATTCTAACACTGACAATGTACACTAGATGATCCCACTGTTATGATGAGATGATCACACTGTTATTTTAAACACCAACCTTTCTTCATTCATACGTAGTGGGTAGTAGTAGTAGTAGTAGTAGAAGTACTATTATATATATAAGACAAATAAAATATGTTTCAACATGTTTCTCTGTTCTGCAAGTAAAATATCAGGTTGAGAGGAAATATACGTCCATTTCATGGTTGGTTTCTGCAGCACCTCAGCAACACATCCTGTTGATACCTACAAGCAGGTTATGGTTAAGAGTTTGGCGGTGTGTCGAAGAAAAAGGCATGACCAGCCACAGCTCTCGCCTCTCAGCTCAACCACTGCTAAGGGCTTCGCTCTGTTTTGTTTCCAAACACAAAGGAAAGGAAGTCACACTAGATGCTTTGGGCTTGTTGCATGAACTGCAAATCTACACTGGCGGTTATAAAACATGCAGCCTGAAACAAACAGATGCATCACCAACAAGGTGGGCTCAAGAGGGGGTCTGGTGATATAGCAATAGACATGTAAAACACAAAGATATGGTTTACTACAATTATATAGGTTTACTATGCCTTAGTAAGGATTTATTTAGAAACTTTCTTACTCACATTGATCTGAAATCTTTAAAACATCAATGAAGATTCTTAACAAGGCTGTCATACAATTAATTCATACTCTTAATTGGCCAGAATCTGATTATATTCAACCAGAAGGAGATAAAGCTGTGGCCTACCAGTATTTAAAAGCATCCACGGTTAATGGTTGCTAATGATAATTAATTGATGTAATTGGGTCATTGCAGATTTTCTGCAGTCTTTTAAGCAATTTTAATGCATATTTAACCCCTCTGGTAAAGCTTTATCTTACACCTGTCGACGTGTGCGATTCTTATTATTTATATTCATGTAGTATTGTTACTACTTCTCCTTTTGAAGCCAATGAGATTTGGGCGTTAGCTTTTACAATGAACACGTGCCCAAAAATGTGCACTACATCAACTGTAGAGACTATAGATCTTATAATATATAGATGTTATCATTGTGCAGTTCTACATCTACAACCATTGCAGTATAATTTCAAAGACTTCAGACAATACCACAACTAACTAATACAACTAGTCCTACTACCTCACTACGACTGCACTTACTAATGTGATGTGGTCAGGACGTCATCTGAACATACATGTGCTCTATAGGGCAGGTCACCAAACTGTTTCTTTGTACGTTGAAAACAATCAAGATCTCCAAAGAATGATGTTTTAATTATGAGTGAAAGATAGCAATAGCATTGGCGATCGAGATTGAAGCTCTCCGATTGTTTTGTTTGGGACACAGCAACTGGACGATACGCATTCAACACCTTCATTGATCATGTTAGCCAGCCTCGGGAGAACATCCAGATATAACTGGCCTGCCAATAATTATTGACTGGGCAGTTACCGCAGCCTGACGTTGTTTAAAAAACTCCATCAGGTTGGTTTAACCCCGCCACATATACCGCTGTGGAAAACAAACTAAACTGTAGCCTCCAATTTAAGAACACAAAGTAATGTTCTCCTGGTGGGGTGGGGGTGTTGTATTACTCAACCCAACTACCATAACTGTTATTATAACCATACAGTGCTTTTTAATATGAATTCATGATGGTGCGTGATGTAACATTTGGCGGTATGTGAACATATTTGAAAAGGGAAGATTGGCCATAAACAGTAGTGCTATTAGATATTACAAGTAGATAGAAGTAGAAACAAGTTTGTCAATATAGAATGGAATACATACAAAAATATATAAACCTACAAATATGAACTAGAAAAAACAATATATCATTGGCTTACTTCAGTTTGCCTCTTTAAGTTCCCAGCCAATCACCGTGGATCTGTGATTGTATAAAATGTTGGTCTTTACAGTCAAAATCTTTCACTTCAGAGAGAAGGGGTGCTAGTTTAGCACCATACCATGACAACGTTTGCATTATGTTTTGCTATTACAATCTGAGCACAGCATGTACGTACTTATTCTATTCACATTAAAATTGCTCTCTTTTCATTAAAGTAAAAATATTTTAGTGTTTGTTAAATAAATATTATTCAATCTTTTTTGTTTGTTTCTCTTTGCTTTTTAGTGCTGATTCAGACCCAAGAGGTTCCTCGATTGGTATTTTTTTAACAGCAAACCTCAGAGATACTGTCACTCTGCATTGTGGTGTTTACGAGGAATCTATATTTATTTTAAATTGGTTTAAGCAATCTCTTGGAATCACTCCCCAAGTGGTTGCTAACAGAATTGATGAAAAAAAAAGACTTACACATCCTTGATTCAAGAATCACAGTGGAGTGGGAACTGACTATAATCTGATAATCAGGGATATAAAAAAACAGGATGAAGCAATTTTTTTTTGTAACCAAGTAACTATATTTGGAAAATCCGCACATTTTTGGCCGTCAAAGGTAACATATTAGTTTCAACATTTTGCTTGTCTTGGTCATAAGCAAAAATATATTTTAAGCAATTTGATTATGCAGCAGTTGATTAATTTGATGATAAATCTTGTTTTTAATCGTGCAGATGTCATTGACCAGTGGTTTGTCTCCCAGACTGTGGTCCAACACCTGTGTCTGCATCAGCTCAGCTGGGAGACCCTGTGGCTCTCCAGTGCTCTATTACCTCCCAGAGGACGGACCACAGTAACCAGTGCCAAGGGGAACCCAGTGTGTACTGGTTCAGATCAGGACCATCTCACCCTGCTGCCATTTACATGAATGGAAACAGGAGTGGTGAATGTCAGAATAGTTCTGGGCCTCCGTCTGCTCCACAGAGCTGTGTCTACACTCTCCCCAAGAACAGTGTAGACTCCTCTGATGCTGGGGCTTACTACTGTAACTTTATTAACCAAAAGGTAACAGGGTTTGAATTATAGGAGAAGATTCAAACGGTATTACAAAATTGGTAAAAATTATTTGAAACAAACAACAAAAATGTGGTAGACTGAATTTCTCCTCATCATACATTTAGGGAAACAATGAAACTTGCTTTCCATTTTTGTAATATCTGATAAAAACAATGTGAATGCCATGTTTTTAGCGTTCAGTTTGGATTGAAATTAAATGTGATCTCCACTTAGTTTCCTGTGTCGTGCAGCAGCCTTGCTGCTCTCAGTGTCTTTAAGTTCCAGCCAATCACTGATGATCTAGGATATCAAAACGCCTGTGTTTTAAGGGCAAATCTTTCAATTGAGTTAGTACAGCACTAGTAGAGCAGCGAAACGCAACTATGTCTGCAAGAGTTTTTGCTATTACAATTCTTATGGGGTTATGTAAGTAAAATTCCTCTAAAAATGTTACGTCCAATTGTTTGACTTTGTTATTTCTGCAGTATACTGGGTTTTTTGTTAAAAATACAAAATAGAAACCATTTGGAAAGTATAATTTAGACCAGCGATTCATTTTTGCTTTTTCTTCAATGGGATGAATTGTTTATGTCTATTTTTTTCAGCGATGATTGACACCAAAGAGGGTCCTCATATTGTCTCTTTGCAAATAGCAAGACTTGGAGAGGATGTTACTTTACATTGTGGTGATAGAAAGGAAAGTAGATTTATTCACTGGTACAAGCAATCGATTGGATATGTTCCCCAAAAGGTCGCTACAATAGTTGGTGATGATTTTAGTCAAATTTTCCCTCCTTTCGATTCACGTTTCACTGCAGCAGACATGAATCTGAACATTACATCTGTGAGTAAAAGAAGACGAAGGAAACTATTTCTGCCAAGAGCATATTTCAAAGAATTGGAAAAGTGGATTTTTTTTGTCTATCAAAGGTAAGATATCCCTGTTCTACTTGTTTACGATATTATCATCTGAAAGTAGCCCAATTATATATTTTTTCTCAATTTTGAAGATGATTATATTATTTCACTGTTCAGATCCCAATGACCAGAGGTTTGTCTCCCAGACCTGTGGACCAACAGCCTGTGTCTGCATCAGCTCAGCTGGGAGACCCTGTGGCTCTCCAGTGCTCTATTACCTCCCAGAGGACGGACCACAGTAACCAGTGTCAAGGGGAACCAAGTGTGTACTGGTTCAGATCAGGACCATCTCACCCTGCTGCCATTTCCGTGAATGGAAACACGAGGGGTGAATGTCGGAATAGTTCTGGGCCTCCGTCTGCTCCACAGAGCTGTGTCTACACTCTCCCCAAGAAACAATGTAGACTCCTCTGATGCTGGGACCTACTACTGTGCCCTGGCATTATGTGGGGAAGTTGTGTTTGGAAATGGAACCCAGCTGGATATACCAGGTCAATATATTTGACTTCTTACTTAAGAAGATAACAGACACATCATTAATAACCTGTTTCTTTGATATTTTAATTTCAAAATATAATATGCAAGAGTCATGAGTCATGACCTAATGGAAATGTAATGTTACAGAAAACATGATTTCAACAGATTCATGATGACACCTGTTGATTCCAGGAGCCAAGCTGTTTCCAGCAACCATGGTACTTGAATACTGTTGGCTTGCTGTCTGGTTGTGATTATAATCCTCCTTCTCACCAAAAATAAAAATCAAGTTTGTGAGCATTGCAAAGGTCTGTACTTTCTCAATAATTGATTTTGTGGAGCATTTGATTTCATAGAAAGGTCTTACTTTAGAAATCACAGTAGTGATAGTTTGGCACTCATCTTAATTTCTATTTTTATTATTAACTTTTATAATAGGGTTACATCAATCCTGCATGAACTACTTAATCTTAAAGTGAATGTTTTTCTTCCGTTCTTGTTCCCAGGAACACTGGGTGCTTCCTACTCTGTCCCACACGACTCAGTGAATCAGGAACCACAGGTACAGCTGTTTCAACATGTTTGCATTCAGTTGATATTAACTTTGATGGTGTTACATAGTACTATAAATCAAGAGATCCAAATTAAATGTATAGTTCATTTATCCTATACATTTGTCAACTAGCAGAACTTATGTGTTAAGTGCCGTGGAGATCAAATCGACATTACAACCAGCTAGGACTTAGGTTCATGTTGGATGGTACTTATTCCATTTTAATATCCACGTTAAAAGTGACAATATTTGACATTTTTTCCATATTTGTTTCTACTTTTAAGACAAAAATGGTTTGACCGAAAAAACAACCCAATGGAAAAACAATGTGTTGAAGTGTTTTGCTCCAAGTTCATTTTTATGGAGAAACACTAGTTTTTGAGCTAGTTAGTGTTTCATGGGAATCAAGAAACATTAATCTGATCTAATTACATGGATGTGCAATTTCTATAGGTATGATGGGGGTCAAAAATAATCAATCTAATTTTCTCTCTATCTAACCACCTTCCTGGAGAGTTTTCTATCGGGTCAAATTAACGGGTTTAGCGTTGGCCTTGGTCACAAAGAATTCTCGGCCCACACACGTTGGCAGAAATAACGAGAGGAAAGAAATGACGGAGGGGCCACAACTATTTTTTACTTGCTGATAGAACAGGAGGGATAATAATCTGTAGTTATCTGTAGTAGACACAATGTATTTTTCAACCCCCCACGGCTGCTACTGCACTGCTGTAAAACACAGATAATTCTCGACCAAGCTGTTTTTCCGCGAAGAGTGCCGTTATATGCTGTGTATGAAAGCAGCAGAGATGTTCAAGGTTTGCACAGCCTCATCAATGTCATCAAAGCGAGCAACATTGTACGATCTAAACGAATTTTTGAACGATTTTTTTTAAAACGATTTGATTCAGCCACTCAATGAACGTTTTTTTTCTTTGAAAGTAAAAGGAAAACGGTCAAATTGACCCCAACCTTCTTTTTGAAGTACAATCACATTTGTTTTTCTTTCAGAAATGTCTATTTTTGATGTGCCATGTGTGCAGTAGAGTTGTGTGAATGAAGTGCTCTGGAGCGTGTCTTTCCGCATCAGGGGGCACAACATTATACTAAGCACCCTTTTGCCCCGTGTGGCTGTCTAGTCCCCAGTATAGGATGAGACGGCTTTACACCCGTATGATTGTAGGTTTGACCTTCACTCTAGAAGAAGTGGTCCTTACGGCTGTGAATCCTCTCAGATGTTTGTTAGTAATGAGCAGTTCTCTGTTGTAGGACGGGAAAACCGAAATCCATCGACCTGGTCGTAATATAGTTTGAATTCTTCAATTTTGTAACGTGGATGTGCAGTATATTTACAAAGGTGATAAAAGGAGAAGTTTAAAATACGATGAGAGAAGCTAAGATAAATAGTAAGATTAGGACAATGCTCGAGTAGCACTGAACTATAACGAGAGAGATGATAGTAAGCAACACTTAAAGCGCTATTTTTCATTAGCTTGTATTAACCAGCCCAACGCCGGTGGCTAAGCCCCTGATGCTTATGAAACCTAAAAACTGGGCACGCATGGCAAATTTTTCATAATGCTTAACCTAAATAAAGAAAATATGCCAGTTATTATAGTTTTAAATAGCTACCTGACTGCTGTGCTGCTTATCCCCAAACATCTAAAGTTCCATTCAAGTTATTTCAGAGTAAAATAAATACAAGTGAGACAGACCTTACACACATATACATAGTCTGGTTATGCTTTTAAACTGCTTATTATCTTGTCAGAAGGACTATCTAGAAGGACTAGGCTACTTTATTTTGAGATGTCCCTGAATCCCGTTGTTTCTTTCTACATAACTAACTAGCATTAGTGACCATAATAATTGTATCACTTCTAGACTGAATTGAATTAATGCATTCCATAGATAGTCTTTTTATTTTTTTTTCCTTACCCAAAGATTATATTCTGGGCTATTTAAATAATATCTGGGGCTTAAGCCCCGAATAAAACAGCCTAGTGACGCCACTGGTATTAACTGCCACTTAACGCTGGTCATTATAAAAGGCTTGAGTTCATGAAGCCGCACAGAGCATATTCATATCTCTCCTCCTGATTGAAGCTGGGGTTCATTTGGTTCTAGCCAGGGACGTGCACAGGAATTTTGAGGGGCAGTTGCTCTGACCTGAAATAAGGGCACCCCCCCCCCCCATGCAGCTCTGTAACCCTGTACTTTCTAGCATGGTCCTCTCATATATGGTGATCAGCGCTTAGGCCTACCTGCCCTATATGCCTCCTCCTGGTCCAAATTTTCCGAGTGTCTGGAGGCTTGTGACTGCTCCTCATCTTAAATGTAATGTAATTATGAAAAATTGCCATTAGCAGGCTAAAATATGAGTCTGATTAATTTATCAATTAGCCTACACAGTATAATTTTTTATCACTATGCAAAGTCTCTGTCCCACCTGCTGTTTGGCTTTTTCGTAGCCAACCCTGTAGTGATGTGCTCCTCTTTGCTGCCTCCTTTAGTTGTCTCTCTCTCTCCTGAATCCTCCACTTTTCACTGGGCATTTCGGCTTCACTTAACAATAACAAACAATACCCAAAATAGTAATAAGATTTAGGCATGAACCATTTTGAATGAAAGAATTCATGTGATGCATTACTTCCATCATTTATTCTTCTTGTTAAAACGAAATGTTAGAAACTAACTATCAGCAGACATGTAGCTTAGTTTGGCTACCAAGAAATGTGTAGACTATGTGATAACGGGCTGCTTGTCTGCAAGCTAGCTAGCTGTCTGATTATTTAGGCTAAACTTTACGTTGCAAACTGAGCCTGGATTTATGAAGATTGTAATTCATTTCATAAACGCGATGATGATTGTTTGTTTGTTATACATCTCAAATTCACCTTTTCCGACAACATCAAGGCAGTCGTCTGACTCGTCTCACAGGTGCCGGTGTTCCGGTCGCGTGCAGCGCTGCAGCTACGTAAAGCAGCTTCACACGCCGCGCGGCAACTCGCCGCCTCCATTCATTTCAATGAGGAAGGGCGGCAGAGGGGAGGCGGCAAAAGCGGCTGTTGCCGCGCGGCAGAGTTTGCCCTCCCCCTACTGACTTTCACTCTCAGTGCCCGAACGGAATTGAATGAGGCTACGCTTACTTTATGAAATGTTTCGAGTGGCGATTTTTTTTATCTAGGCCTACATGAAATTCTGCATCCATTAAATGATTAAAAAAAACCTTCTTTTTTTTCCCTCGGAAGGGCAACGTGAGTCGAGGAGGGCATATGGGCAGTTGCCCAAGCAACCTGAGCAACCCCCCTGTGCACGTCCCTGGTTCTAGCCATAATGTGTGAGCTTGCCAAAGGTTTTTGTGTCGCTGTAAATGTTCATGTGTTTCATTCATTTTCATAAGTTATTTGCTATTCTAAAATGTTGTTAATAAAGGAATTGAATGAATTGATGAATACGATCTTCTATTGTATACCTGATGTGCTGCAGCGATGAATCTATCCACTGGTGTGTGTGCATTTCTGAGGAGTTGATGCATGAATTGGACACCAGTTGGAACAAATCCAGGTACAAAGACCGTGACTCCCTCATCTGCGTTTATCATGTCTGTATAATCACTAAAATCAGATTTCAACCGAAAATGTATTAACTATTTGATTTTGATTTTTTTGATTTTGATTTAAATTTATTTCGAACATGTAAAAGAAAACAAAAAATATATATCATACACAAATTATTGATGTTAAACAAAATAAAAAAGCATAATTCGATACATAAATGATAAATACTTGAACTATGAACTATTTATTAATACTTTTGATATGGTGATCGGAAAAAAGGGTAGCCTACTGCATGTAGGGTACCCTTTTTTAAATAATAGGGTAGGGAAATAAGGGTACTGCATGTACCGTTTGTAGAACATAGGCTAATATGGACTGTTTTAGTCATAATAATAATAATGCATTGAATTTATATAGCGCTTTTCCTAGACACTCAAAGACGCTTTACATTGAAGGGGGGACCTCACTCACCACCACCATGTGTAGCACCCACTAGGGGTCATCTACACTTTGAGCTGGAAATTAGAGGCAATGTTAAAGAAATCACACTTTGAAGTGAATAATTACATGTGAACAACCTTGAAACAGTTTCTGTTCTTCTGAGTCAAAGGAACATAGGAGGCACTTCTTGCATAGTGCGGGTTTAGGTATTGTGACGCCCGTCCGTTCTGTGTCCTGTGACCTCTCTCTCTCTCTGATCGGCTCTGGCTAGACGCGTTTTGAGGGCTGGTTGCAGCGGATCGCAATGCCTTTTTGCGTCATGCATTACACGTGTCATGCCGACGTGCATGACTCTTAACGTTACCTTTTCTTTTGAGACTTGTCAATAAATAGAGATTTCTAGGCTACAACTGACGGTACCCGACGGTGTGTCTCTCTATGTTCAACGCGTATGTTCAACAATCAAATATCTCAAACTATTACATATAAAAACTGCTGGAATTGGGCAGTTGGCGATCCATTGACCTCCATTATTTTCCAACTGATTGTATGGCAGCTTCCATACCACATATAACAAAGTTTAGCAAATAAACTGTAGAAAATGCACCAAAAAAAATAAAACTCGGTCTGAGATGTGCGTGGAGGGCGAAACAAATAACTCTCCCTTAAGCCCAGTTCAGAGAAAAGGTTGGGGATGAAAAATGGTTTGAGACCGTTGCAGACAAAGTGTGAACTGGTTAGTTGCCGAGTGTCTTAAGCCGTGGCATGGCGTCAGAGATTTAGTAACTAGCCCGAGCAACGATACTTATTTTTAAAGGGGCGATTAACAACGATGTCACAAGAGGACATTTCCCTCCGTTTATTAATTGTTTCTCAGCATTTGCCAAACAGCGGAGCATTAACGTTAATTTGGATGTGCTTTGCATCACCAGATTCCAAATTTGATCTGAACTGGGTTTAAGCTTGACCTCCTCTGGGGAATCAGGTCATCTCCAGTCTACCAGTTGCTACGGAGAAAAAGAGAAATAGACTGGACCCCCTCTGTCTTTAAAGGTCCAGTTTGATTTAAGATGGGATCTGGTATTTGAATAATTTAATTTTTCTCTTTTTTATGTGGGAGACAAAGCAGCTTCAAGAAATGGAAGCCTCTAAAAACCTATCTATCTGATCTAATGAAATGCAACAAGCATCTATGAACCCAAGTCATAATCCTTGTATTTCCAAGCGTACTTGGCCGATAAAGCCTGATTCTGAAAAAGCTAATAAAAGATACATACCTACATACTTATTTCCTTCTTGTTATTTTTTTTTTCCACTATGGTGGAAACCGAGAGCATCCCCCCAAGCTGCGGCTGAGCTGAGGGGCGAGGACTGTGGCTATATGTGTCTGTTTAACACTCACCACCAGCTCTCTGAAACATCCATCGACCTGGCTCAAGGTCAACAGGACGTGCTGCTGCGGTTATTCAGTAACCAAGCATGAAATGCACGCATTTCCTATCACTGACCGAACCTGAAAGGGGATTTTTCTGTGAAGAGTGATTTTTTTATGGGTACTGGGTGAACTAAATTATATGGCCACATGTTATGTACAAAATATAATAACTGTACACAATTTATATAAAAAATTGTTTATGAAGTAAGACACTGTTTGTAAAAACAACATCACATTGATCCAACATTGTCCCATTGTTGACGCCTTTGTTGTGTTTCGTCCTGTTTGGCCAGGTACCTGCCAGAGGTGACGGGAGGACGAGACAGCTGATCGGACAGCTGTCCCCCCATTCACCACCCCCAGATCACTCAACCCACACCACACCCTCCTCCCCCACCTCAGCAGGAGCCCAGGCGTTCCCTCTCCTGCCTACCTCTGAGACCCCCCCCCCCCCCCCCCCCCCCCCGTCACCTCTCTCCATCCTGGAGAGGGACGTCAACAGACTCTTCAAGAGGCAAAACCCTGCAAGGCAGCTGGACCGGACTCTGTCTC
>NC_044057.1:23516869-23593037 GCF_902167405.1 Gadus morhua
TGTGGGGAAGTTGTGTTTGGAAATGGAACTAAGCTGGACATAACAGGTAATTATATTGTACTTCTTACTTTTAGTTTATTAAATTACTTTCAATTATAATAGATTCATATGTATAATATTTATAATTCATTTACTGGGACATGAATCTAAATCATTTCCTTTATTCAACATTCTGAAAATATTGTACTTTTTCATGAACAATTATATCACCTTCCATTATATGATGTGTACTTGGTCATAGAAGAGATACCATGAGATCTAAATCTTCGCTTTTAATTCTAGAACCCTACAGACATCTGGTTACCGTGGTGCTTGGAATACTGTTGGCTTGCTGTCTGGTTGGGAATATAATCCAGTTCATATCCAGAAATAAAAATAAAGTTTGTGAGCATTGCAAAGGTACAATAGATTCTACACTTCTTCTAGCCTACTGGTGTGACTTCATATGACCTCAGTACAGGTTAGAGATCTCCATGTTGGATATAGGTAGCGAAATTTAGAAGTTGATACATTGTATTTTACATTCTACATTGTTTTTACATATATATTTACATGTAAACATTGAAATAGTTTTTATATCAGGGTTCTATGAAACATAGCATTAACAATATAAATGTTATCTTAAAAAGTGAATATTCTTTTTCCCTTGTTATTTACAGGAAATCCTAAAGTCTCCTACCATGTTTTACATGCCTCAGTGATACAAGAACAACAGGTACGTCAGCATTCTGTATCTTTTTTATAATGGGTATGTATATTAATTAATCATCAAGCATAACATTTAGTGCTTTGGGAATGAATATATGGACATAACATTTGATTTTAAAAGTAGTAATATCTGGGGCTTTCTATAGTCCATTTTGAGGAAGTCTAATATTGTTTTTATTGCAATATCCAACTACCTTTCTGGATAAAGTTTAGCAACCTGGTGTGTATTGTGTATCTAGAATTAAACCTGCATAGCTTTTGCATATGAAGACAGAGGTACATTAGTTTGATTGCGTTGTCTTCAGCGTTTGGTAGTAAGACAAAGTTCTCTGTTGCATGAGGAGGAAGCAGATTCCTTGAACTACGGCGTGTTGGAGTTCTCAGACAGGAAAGCCAAAGGAAGGAAGAAGAACAGTGAAAGGACTCAGGAGTGTCTGTATTCCGCTGTGAGAGAAACCTAGGTGTAAAAAGTGAAAGATGAGATAAGAAGCTCAAATAGCTCTTCATAACTCTAGAAGGTGGTTAAGTTCAAACGTGTTTTAAATGTGGATGAACCCACATACATTTCTTTTTTGGAGTTTATAGAAACTTTCAGGCATTGCTGTATACAAATATCCATAAGCAGCATTGTGTTGTGTATAATGTTCAGCAAAACCATACTGACTTAAATAACAAATATGATCAGATCAAAATATCATTATAATTATTATTATTTTCTTGACGTAATTTTCTAAACAACTTAGTTAGATGGACTGCTTTGTGGGAAAATAAATGAGAAAATGATTGCAACTAATCTTATAAAAATAAAACTTGGAAATGTACATTGTTTTTCATTTAAAGGGAAGGCTGCCACAATTATGTTAAGTTGTATAGCATCTGATTGGTGACTTTTTAAAATGATTACAACAATTTAGGATGCGAAAGGCAGAAAAGAGTAATGCAAGAGATGACGCTGCATCATTAACATAGAGGACCCCTGTTTTAGCACAAGTTATCCACTTGCCATTTCTAAACCTCCTTTGTAACACAATGTGGGCGTATCCAACCAGCTGGAAGGGTTTGACTGGTGGACTGAGTCAACTGGTAGGCTGGAGTTGATTTTCATATATCTTGACTGACACCTCACACCCATGTAAACAACAATTTTTGGCTTGAAATGAGGTTATACATATATTGGTGTATTTAGGGGTGAAACGGTTCACAAAACACGAGGTTTGATAAGGTACGGACTGGTTTCGGGTTACGGTTCGGAACAGTTTCCATACATAGACAAAATAAATGCCTGATCATTTTCACTTGTATGTAGATTTTAAATTTATTATTTTAATTTGTATGGAGATTATATCTATATCTATATCTATAGATATATATATATATATAGATATCATCTCCATATGACTTGGAACATGCCAGTGGATATGTGTACAGAGATGACTCCAGAGAGAGAAGAGGGAGAACACAAAGAAGATATAAAAACGAGGGCAAGCCCTGCACTTAACACCTGACAAGACAGACAACATCCTTGGCTGTGTACGAATGGTGGCTATGTGTCTCTGGAATGGACTCATGTAGCAACTGTTGTCTCCATTGCAATAGGATCCCAAATGAGTACTTCTATTAGATATTAGTACAACTGAAATAAAATCAATCAATCACTTCATTAAGACTGTCGTCCAAATTGTTGATAACAACAACCTTAATTATTTTACTTGACTCTTTATTAAAGCACATACCAGATAAAATACTATAATACAATTAAACTGACAGTCACCATTCAGGTTCAGTCAGTAATATATATATTACTAGGAATATATAACCATTTCACCATTTCATGTTGCAGAACCTTAGCAACACATCCTGTTGAGACCGGAGTCAGGTCTATGTATGGTTACGAGTTGTGGTGGTGGGTCAAAAGCAAAGACATGACCAGCCACCGCCCCGCGTCTCAACTTGCTGTCTCACTCTCTGTTCACAGACCAGTGGTTAAAGCATAAACATTATAGTGAAAAAGGTTAAAGGAAGGAACACTTTAAGCGTTATCCTTCATGGTTGTTTTGTATTATCTGCCACTTTACACTGGTTGTTATAAAATGTTTGAGTTTCTTTGAGTTGCTCCAACACAGAGCACATCAATTTCTCTCCGCCTATAGCTGGGGTTTATTTTAGAACTCAAACATTCCTTGGTCACAGAGAGATACATTTAACTCCTTACTTTCAGTGTTTTTCAACTACTACTACTGCTGCTACTGTGTCTGATGGTAATACATTAATTTAATATTCTAATGCATTTCAAATACAATGCTTTTATCAACCCCATTCTCATAACAATGTCAAAAAGGGATATAATTAACATGCCTCAAGAAATATCCTTTTTCCAATATAGTACTCCCCATTTCTGTCTTTATACAAACTAATAATCAGGCATGTAAGCTATGTCACATCTGTGTGTGTGTGTGTGTGTGTGTGTGTGTGTGTGTGTGTGTGTGTGTGTGTGTGTGTGTGTGTGTGTGTGTGTGTGTGTGTGTGTGTGGTATTTATATGTTACTTATTCATAACATGCTAAACAATATCAGCAAGCAAAATCAAATGTATTCATCATTCAGGGAAAATATTTATCAAACGCCAGCTTTCAATGCCACATAGATGAAACAAAGCTAACTACGTAGTATCCAGTTTAGATTTAAATACAACATAAACTGTACCTCACATAAAGCAAACTGTATCATTGGCTTACCTCATCAATTGCCTCTAAGTTCCAGCCAATCACAGTGGTCCCAGGAAATGTAAATGTTAGTCTAAAGTCAGAATCATTCACTTCAGTGAGTCCAGCGTTGGTTCAGCATCAAACTATGACCATGTTTTTAGCAATGACGATTCTGAGTACTGCATGTAAGTACTGTTTTAATGAAATGTTAACTATTGAGGTGTTTGGTGATACAAATCTATCTTAATTCTTGCAGTACGTTATTCCATTTTGTATACTAAATATACAACAATAGTGATGTAAGTTTCTTTCTTGTTTTCTTTATTTTTTAGTGTCGATTACGACCCAAGAGGATCCCCAACCACTCTATTTTAAAAAAGCTGAACTTAGAGATACTGTTACTCTGGATTGTACAGTTTTGAAAGAGCAGAATATCAATGAAGAGTTATACTGGTATCAGCAATATCTGGGATATAATCCCCAAATGGTAGCTATCAGATTTTATACGTCAAAGATTAAACCGTCCTTTAAGTCGAGGTTCACAGTTGGAAGTAACTTCAATTTGACAATCAGCAACGTTAAGAAAGAGGATGAAGCAAATTATTTCTGTAATCAAGGAAGACAAGACAAAACCATTTGGAATGGCGTTTCCCTGACCGTCAAAGGTAAATCATATATTAATTGAGATCATTTTTGGATTGAATATCATGACCGATAATACATTTTCTCTGAAAGAACTGCAAAGATATTTGGTTTGTTTCTCATGATAATTATATTATTTCCCTTTGTAGATCCCAATGACCAGAGGTTTGTCTCCCAGACTGTGGTCCAACAGCCTGTGTCTGCATCAGCTCAGCTGGGAGACCCTGTGGCTCTCCAGTGCTCTATTACCTCCCAGAGGACGGACCACAGTAACCAGTGCCAAGGGGAACCCAGTGTGTACTGGTTCAGATCAGGACCATCTCACCCTGCTGCCATTTACATGAATGGAAACAGGAGTGGTGAATGTCAGAATGGTTCTGGGCCTCCGTCTGCTCCACAGAGCTGTGTCTACACTCTCCCCAAGAACAATGTAGACTCCTCTGATGCTGGGACTTACTACTGTGCCCTGGCAGCATGTGGGGAAGTTGTGTTTGGAAATGGAACCAAGCTGGACATAACAGGTCAATCTATTTTACTTTATGCTTCCAGAATATTCGTTTTTTTGTTTTTTTGAATACTTATTACTTTTAATTACAACAGATTCGTAAGTATAATATTGGTTATTTAATGCTGGGATATTAATCTAAATGTTTTCCTTTATTTAATATTTTGAAAATATTGTACTTTTTAATGAACACTGATATCACCTTCCATTATATAATGTGTCATTGTTTATGGAAGATACCATAAGATCTAAATCTTCTCTTAATTCTAGAACCCGACAGGCATCTGGTTATCGTGGTGCTTGGAATACTGTTGGCTTGCTGTTTGGTTGGAAATATTATCCAGTTCATAACGAGTTATAAAAAGAAAGTTTGTGAGCATTGCAAAGGTACATTACATTCTACACCTCTGCCTTCTGACTTCATATGATCTCAGGACAGGTTAGAGATGCCCATGTTTGATACAGAGAGAGAGAGTACATTGTATATTTCACAGATATGTTTTTTGTCTTAATTGTTTAACATATATACATGTAAACATTTAAAACTGTTTGAACATCAGGGTTCTATGAAACATTGCAATAACTATACAAATGTAATCTTGAAAAGTAAATATTATTCCGTTGTGATTGTCAGGAAATCCAAGTGCTGCCTTACATGTTTCCCATACCTCAATGATTCAGGAACTACAGGTATATCGGCATTGTGTGTGTTTTTTTATAATATCTACGTATATAATTAATTAATCCTCATCAAGCATCACTTATATTTAGTGGCTTGGGTATCATACACAGTGGTGGACGAAGTACTCAGACCACGTACTTGAGTAAAAGTCAAGATACCTAGTTTAAAATATTACTCCAGTAAAAGTGGAAGTACTCCCTTTAAACGTCGACTTGAGCAAAAGTATAAAAGTACTTGGCTTCAAATGTACTTAAGTGTCAAAAGTAAATTTGTGCAATGTAGCTCCAATGTCTTGCTATGCCCTTTATACACCCAGTCAAATAATTTAAGGTTAAAAAAACCCCACTAACAATACTCAATACAATCAATACAATGTTTTAGATTTGTGATATCTGATACTGACATAATTAGAAACTACAAAATGCATTTCCTGCAGAAAATGCGGTGAGTGCTGTAGTACAAAGTTGAAAATGTGTAAAGCCACACAAATGTTAAGTGTGTGTGTGTGTGTGTGTGTCTGTGTCTGTGTCTGTGTCTGTGTCTGTGTGTGTGTGTGTGTGTGTGTGTGTGTGTGTGTATGTGTGTGTGTGTATGTGTTTGTGCAGGGACACAGCCACAGAAAAATACATATGAAGACACAAGTAGACTAATTTGATTGTATTCTCTTAAATTTTTGGTAATGATACACAGCTCTCTGTTGTAGGAGGAGGAAAATGATTCCTTGAACTACGCAGCGGTGGAGTTCTCTGGCAGGATAACCAGAGGAAGGAAGAAGAACAGTGAAAGGACTCAGGAGAGTCTGTATTCTGCTGTGAGAGAAACCTGAGGCTGAAGTCCATCACCTACATTTGACGTGAAGGCAGCCACAATTATGTTAAGTGGTATAGCATGTGCTTGGTGACTTTACAATAATTACAACAATTTAGGATGGAATAAAGGCGGGAAAGAGAGGACCCCTATTTTACCACACTGTGTCAACTTAATGAGCCATTTCTAAATATATCCCTTTTTGATAACACAATGTGGGCGTATCCAACCAGCTGGAAGGGTTTGACTGGAGCATTGCATCATCTGGTAGGCTGGAGTTGATCTGTCTATCACACATCTGAGTGAACCCTCCCACTGAGGTCACACATTTAGATATTAAAATGGCTTGTCCACACGACACCTGGTAGAAAGATAGATATACTGTACAAAACAAGGCTAACTATGAATGTGGTATTTATTTAAATTAAAAAAAATAAAACCAAAAACTTTACTTCTCTGCTTGCATATATATACACACAAGTACAGCGTACGGTACACACCTTACTAACCATGTCCATTCCCATGAATGGAGACCACAAAACGGCAGGCATACAATGCATGGAAGCTTCAGTGATAATGATCGATAGGGCTCTAATCTGCTGTTCTAAACTCTATCCTTCTCTACCTAATGCCTCTGTCAGTCCTTAACAATTTGGAAAACTTCTGCCGACGTACGAAAACTTTGGCGAATACGCTGGCATACATCGAATAGGTTATGGGTGTTTTTATATAAGTACGCTGGAGCATCATGGAATACGCTGGCATAAGTCATAGTACGTCGCAACCGTAATTTTTTTTGAGCATGCACACAATTTTTAGATGGCCGTGACATATTGTAGCGTATTGTTCATACGCGCCGCATACGTTGTGGGTATGTTAGGCGATCGTGGTTACAGGTTACTTGTAAGTTATTAATAAGTCGCATATGTCGAGATACGTAGAGTCCAAGAGGACGGTGTTGTTGCAGATAAAATCACACATGAGCTGCTCGTCTGCGACATCCAGGCACAACTGCGTCTTCATGCCCCTCCTTGCCTTGGCAAGGGTTGGCAGAGAGGAGATACTCCTCCGCTACTGAGGACACTGATGGATGGGAGTCATGGGAGCCATCACGGGAACGAGGAGGCGAGGGCGAGGGCATGCTGTCAGGGGCAGGGGCAACTACTGCGTCTTCTCCAGGGGGTGATGGCGAATGGAGGGTTTAGGCCTGGGTGAGCGTCCACGTCCACGCCTACGGCCACGGCTAGCCGGGCCCTTGGGAGTATTCTTGATCATGTGGACAGCGCGAGGTCAGGATTTGAACCAGCTTTTATACACTGTTAGCGATACGTGCCGCACGCTATGCATACGTTAGACTACCGTTTGGCATAAGTCGTGCACGCTGACAACACACTAGGCGATCATTGTCATACACTGGCATTCGTATGCATACGTTTTCTATGACTTCTAAGTTACTAATACGTTATGTATTATTCCAGCATATGCTGGCGTTTGTCTATTCTTTCATAAGTTTGGGAAAAGTTTTCCGAATCATCAAGGTGTGACATGGGCAATACTCTACTCTTCTACTCTATGAGGTTCTCTCTTCAGAAGAAATCCACAAACACATATACATATATTTTGGTGGTTGCTGTTGATTTGCTATCCTGAAACACACACCAATCACGATGGTCTGTATCTGGATCTGAACCCTTCATCTGACTAGGAACATGCCAACCTTGTTGGTCTGTGGATCTGTGTAGAGGACTCCAGAGAGAGAACGGGGAGAACAGAAACAAGACACAAACATGTGCACGCCCTGCAATAAACATCTGACAAGACAGAGACAAGACATCATTCGCTGTATAGGAATGGTGGGTATATGTCTCTGGAATGGACCGATGTTGCTTCTGCTGGTCTCTGCATTACAATAGGACCACAAATAGATACTAATATTATTATATTCATGTACATTATGTATCTTTGCAGTCATTAATAACAACTACCTTTATTATTTAACTTAAAAATATCTCTCTCTGGTCACCGAACAGAGAGACACCATTCAGATGCAGTCAGTAATAGGAATATATAACCATTTCATGGTTGGTTTCTGCAGAACCTTAGCAACACATCCTGTTGAGACTGGAGTCAGGTCTATGTATGGTTAAGAGTTGTGGTGGTGTGTCAAAAACAAAGACATGACCAGCCAACGCCCCGCCTCTCAACTTGCTGCCTCACTGCCTCTGTTCACAAACCAGCGGTTAAAACACACTATAGGGAGAAAGATTAAAGGAAGAAGAACCTAAAGCGTTATCTTTCATGGTCTTGTTGTATTAACTGCCACTTACACTGGTGGTTATAAAAGTTGGAGTTTCTTAGAGTTGCCCATCAACACAGCACATCAATATCTCTCCGCCCATAGCTGGGGTTTATTTAGGTTCAAACAACCAAACAAATTCTATAAGGTCTGTCCTCGGTCACAGAGAGGTGCAGTTAACTCAGTGTTTTTCAACTACTACTACTGCTTCTAATGTTACAGTGTCTGCTACTAATATTACTGTTACTACCACTACTGCTTCTACTGATAATGGTAATACATACAATTCCTATTTTCTCATGTAATGCTTCTATACGACCCATTCTCATAACGACTTGACATAATTTACATTTCTCTAGGTTTGTTTTCCAATTCAGTACTCCCCATTTCTGTCTTCATACTAACTAATGATCAGGCTTGTAAGCTATGTCAACTGTGTGTGTGTGTGTGTGGGTGCGTGCGTGCGTGTGTGTGTGTGTCGAAAGCAAAATCAAATGTATTCCTCATCAGGGAAAGCTTTCAATGTCCGATAGATGAAAACAAAGTGAACGACGTAGGTTTTTATTGTTCAGTTTAGATATAGATATGACATGAACTACACCTCACAGAAAGCTAACTGGATCATTGGCTTGCTTCATCAAGTGCCTCTAAGTTCCAGCCAATCACAGTGGTCCCAGGAAATGTAAATGTTAGTCTAAAATTCAGAATCATTCACTTCAGTGAGTCCAGCGTTGGTTCAGCATCAAACTATGACAATGTTTTTAGCAATGATGATTCTGCGTACTGCATGTAAGTACTGTTTTAATGTGTGTACATTATTGAGGTGTTTGTTGATAAAAAATATATCGGAATTCTTCAAGAAGGATGTTATTCCATTTTGTATAGTAAATATACAACAATAGTGATGTATGTTTCTTTCTTGTTTTTCTTTATGTTTTAGTGCTGATTCAGACCCAAGAGGATCCTCAATCACTCTATTTGAAAGAAGCTAAACTTGGAGATACTGTCACTCTGGATTGTACAGTTTTGAAAGACAAGAATATTAATGAAGTGTTGAACTGGTATAAGCAATCTCTGGGATTTAATCCCCAAATGGTAGCTAGCAGATATTATACATCAAAGATTAAACCGTCCTTTACGTTGAGGGTCACAGTGGGAGAAGGAAGTAACTTCAATTTGACAATCACCAACGTTAAAAAAGAGGATGAAGCAAATTATTTCTGTAATCAAGGAAGTTACCAAAAAAACCTTTGGAAAAATGGTGTTTTCCTGACAGTCAAAGGTAAATCATATATTAGTGAATTTCTTTTTTTTATTCAATGTAATTATCGGAAATATATTTTCTCAAGCAAAGAATTTGGTTGTTTCTTATGATGATTATATTATTTCCTTGTGTAGATCAAAATTACCAGAGGTTTGTCTCCCAGACTGTGGTCCAACAGCCTGTGTCAGCATCAGCTCAGCTGGGAGACCCTGTGGCTCTCCAGTGCTCTATTACCTCCCAGAGGACGGACCCCAGTAACCAGTGCCAAGGGGAACCCAGTGTGTACTGGTTCAGATCAGGACCATCTCACCCTGCTGCCATTTACATGAATGGAAACAGGAGTGGTGAATGTCTGAATAGTTCTGGGCCTCCGTCGGCTCCACAGAGCTGTGTCTACACTCTCCCGAAGAACAATGTAGACTCCTCTGATGCTGGGACTTACTACTGTGCCCTGGCAGCATGCGGGGAAGTTGTGTTTGGAAATGGAACCAAACTGGAAATAACAGGTTAATATATTTGACTTCTTACTTACTTTTTTTTAACGATACTTCTTTATTAGATAACTTTTAATTATAATAGAATAATACAATTAAGTATAATATTGGTAATTTATTAGCATGATAATGAATCTCAATGTTTTCCTTAATTAACATTATGAAAATCCCCTTCCATTATAAGATGTGTAATTCTTTACAGCAGATACCATGTGATCTAAATCTTCTTTTCTTTCTAGAACCGTACATTAATCCGGTTACGATGGTGCTTGGAATTCTGTTGGTTTGCTGTCTGGTTGGGAATATAATCCAGTTCGTAACCAGAAATAAAAAGCAAGTTTGTGAGCATTGCAAAGGTACAGTACATTCTACACTAAGCCTACTGATGTGACTTCATATGACCTCAGGACAGGTCAGAGATGTTTGATAGAGAGAGAATTTTAGAAATGGGTACATTGTATAATTTACAGATATCTAGCCCCATATTTTTTGGACTTAATTGTTTTACATATAAATATTTACCCGTAAACATTTATGACTGTTTGAACATCAGGGTTCTACAAAACATTACATTAACAATAGAAACATAATCGTCAAAAGTAAATATTCTTCTTCCGTTGTTATTTTCAGGAAATCCCAGTGCCTTCTACCATGTTTCACATGCCTCAGTGATTCAAGAACAACAGGTACATCGGCATTGTGTGTGTTTTTTAGAATGTAAACGTTCATTAATTAATCATCATCAAGCATAACTAATATTTAATGGCTTGGGTATGATACATATGGAAAGTGGATAATGGGTATGATAATATTAGTTTAATTAACTACATTTTTAGGAAGGCTGATATTGGTTTTATTGCAATATCTAACTGCATGAACCGGCCTTTGTTTATGAAGATACAATGACACTAGTTTTATTGTATTCTCTTCAACATTTGGTAGTCTGACACAGTCCTCCGTTGTAGGACGGGGAAACGGATTCCTTGAACTACGGAGTGTTGGAGTTCTCTGGCAGAAAAACCAAAGGAAGGCAGAAGAACAGTGAAAGAACTCAGGAGTGTCTGTATTCTGCTTTGAGAGAAACCGGCCAAGAAGTCCATCAACCAGGTCCTAATATAGTTTTTATATAATTCCTCAATGTTGTGATCCAGTTCAGGTGTGGTAAATTGCTCAAGGTTTAAAAAGTGAAAGCTTAAGATAAGATAATAAGCTCAAATATAACCTTATAACCCTGGAAGGTGGTTTATTTCAAACTATGTATTTTAAATGTGGATGAACCCTTACCCAGATACATTTCTATTTTAGAGCTTATAGAAACTTTCAGGCATTGCTGTTTACAAATAGAGCTAAGCATTGTGTTAAATGTTCACAAAAATAACTAAACAACATAACTAACGAATTAGATCAGATACAATTATTTAGGGTGAAAGAAAACATTATGTAAAAACTAAAGATAATGTAATGTAAACTGATATTAGTTGGAATCGACAAATAAATTGTGATCTTCACGGTATGAGCTCCATCCTCTAAACAACTCAGTTAGACTGACTGCTTTGTTGGAAAAGTACTGGGAAAATAATTGCAAATAATGTTATAAAAATAACGCTTTGAAATGTTCATTGTTTTTCATTTAAAGTCATGGCTGCCACAATTATGTTAAGTGATACAGCATGTGATTGGTGACTATTTACAATAACTACAACAATCTAGGATGTAATAAAGGCAGGAAAGAGAGGACCCCTATTTTACTAGCCTGGCTATTGCCAGACCAAGCTCGGTCGTAGATTGCACGTTGGTCTGGGGAAGCTGTCATTTTCTTCAGAACAAGAGGCGTGATCAATGGGCCTAGTTCAAATGACTCTGTACGCAATTGGTTGCTTGAAGTCGCTTCCCTGTCATCATTGTGTCAAACCAGGCAATAGCACGCCAGGGGGAGAAGCCAGCTTGGAGGTTGGCTCCCGCAAAAACGTATCGCAACTAGCAAGAAATGCATTGCTCTTCTCCAGACCCTTCTGCAGGGCGAACTCAAATCGCCCAGCAGAATGGGCGGGGCGACTTGATGAGCCATTTCAAAATATATCCCTTTTTGATAACACAATGTGGGCGTATCCAACCAGCTGGAAGGGTTTGACTGGTGGACGGCATCAACTGGTAGGCTAGAGTTGATTTTCATATATCTTAACTGACAGCTCAAACTCATGTCAAAAGTATTTTTGGCTACTGACATTAGGTTATATATTTATTAGGGCAGTGGTTCTCAAACCTTCTATACAGCTTACCGCCTCAGAAAATATTTGTTTCCCCAAGTAGCAACATTATGACCAACGTTAAAAAATATAACAAAATACAGTAGTGTAGGCCTGCCCTATTTATCTACGCACATTTCATGCAGGAGGTACATTTATACATGGACCCTTTTCCAGAAAAGGGTCCTATGCTCCCCGGTTTGTATTGCTACAGGGGAACATAGGACCCTTTTTGTGAAAAACGGGGAACATAGGACTTAAAAAACTAAAAAGGGTCCTATGTTCCCCGAGCGGGGAACATAGGACCCGGGGAACATAGGGATGACCCCAAATTATATTGGGTATGCATGCCAGGCGGCTAGGTGGTGCTGTCCTACACTATCACACAACACCGCCATGTCTGAGCGCATGCGTAGAATTTTCCTACTTCTCTCATCCGGGCCGTGAAAACCAAACGTTTTGTTTTTTTAAGGTCCGACGCATGGAAACAATCCAACATGTTTGTTTATTTCTCTGTACTGGCGCATGTATGCGACGTAATCGTGTACGCGACGTGAGCAGATCTGAGCAAAGTTTTGAGTTTTGGCAGTGTAGACGGAAACGCTACAGTGGAGCCTATTCAAGTTTTCCACTCTGGAGGGTGGTTTCAGATTTTTGCGTTTTTAAGACCCTAAAACGCTGTCACCATCTAAACGAAAGGCACTTCCGATAAAATGTTGTCGTTTTACCCGTAAGCGTCTTCGTGTAAACGGGGCCTTTGTTTCATACTGGCTTCGTTATTAGTGGGTCTCATTGATTTATGTTGACGCCGGAGCGTGATGACGTTCAGCAGTGTTGCCGTATTGGGTGGTTTTTCCCGCTAGATTTGGTCTGTATTCTGCTGTGAGAGAAACCCGCCACTGAAGTCCATCGACCAGGGAGTTTGTGTCCCCATCAGGCTAAAGGAATGAAGTGGTATTGTCAGGTTCCGACGCAGTTTGGATTGATGAATTTGAATGTTGTGCTATGGTTGTCCCACTAATTAGTTTGCCACAAATTTCAACTATGATTACCGAGGTTGCTTGGCAACCATTTGCTGGCTTGAGGAACAATGTTGCTTTGGGGGAGAATTACGATTTGTTTTCAATAAATTATTGCATTTGAAGTTTCTGTGTCTGATTGATGTTCAGTAGTATGATGAACAATGAATAAATTAAGTAGGAATTTGACAATACAAATACTTAAAGCCGACTTGTTTAGCCCGTAATCACACTAAAGCCTACATCAAAATAGACTTTTCAAAAGAGACTAACGGAGAAGAATGGGCAAAGGAGTCAAAATTGATAGAGACATAATGCTTAATTAATATGGTCATCTGACCATACTAAAGCTGACCAAATGGACAACTTTTTAATCCAGTAACCAACACTCCAGCTGCAGTTTTGTGCGCAGTGGCAAATCAGTTTGAGCTCTATCAAGTTGGTTTGCCTTTTCAAGGCTCAGCACAGACTTGCCGTAACAGTTCAAATGCATTTGGCTGTCTTTATATTCTCTCTCATTCATCCTACGGCCACCCTTGTGGACGGAGGGTATATGACAACATGTACGACATGCTCATTGCGGACGCGGAAAGTATTGTGGTGAGCAGCACGGGAATGCCCAGATGGGAGAACAGGGACAAAGCAGTTTGCATCTCTCGTGCCTTATTCACTTATTTTAGACATCACACACACACACAAAACACACAGCATATCCCCCACGCCCACGAATCCCTCGGCGGCGCTGCCGCTTCCCCGAAGCCTCCAATGATCCACCTGGACAAGGTGACCACGGCGGTGATCACCTCCCAGCCCCCATTTAAGGGGTCAGTCATCCTCGTCAACCCCAACACCAAGCACATAGTCCCAAGGGTTCAGGGGGTCGGCGCTGACCAGCAGGTCGCCGGGGACACTGCCGGTGATCTCAGATATCAGTGTCAGTCTCCCCCCATACTATGCGAGTCGTGACGGATAATTATATAACACATTAAAAAAAAGGTTTAAAAAGTATTTTCCCTCCCAAATTTTTTGTTATAGTTGTTTATAGTTCTAGTATGGTCTACTTATTCATAAATATATGTTTTGATCCAACTCCACCTACAGGAAATTCTGATACATGTCATTAGCGATCAGGTAAGAGGTTGGTCATCTTAAATATTCAAGAATGCCGACAGGGAGAATGAAAACATTTACATTTACATTTAGGGCATTTAGCAGACGCTTTTATCCAAAGCGACTTACAATAAGTACATTTGTCATAAGAAGCGCAACAATATACCGCTGTCGGTACAGTAAGGATGTTCATAGAACCAAGTGCAAGTCCAACAATCGCTAGGCTAACCAATTCCCCGTGTTACAGCAATGATAGCAGCTACTGCAGTTGCTACACAGTTAAGTACTATAATACAATACAATACAATGTACAATGGTGGCCAGACATGGAGATGAGCCACTGCCCAGTCAATACAACGTCAAGCCCCTGCTGGTCTGGTGAACATATTTTATCAAATGGATCAAAATGAAAAAATGCCTGCATGTACAACTGATGTTTTCAGGGTTCAGCTTAGACTAAACTCGAATGAGAACTGCACCTCACAGCAAATGAATCAGATCATGGCTTGTGTCTTTCAGTGGCTCTTTCACAATCATAGTTGTCCATGGCACTCATTTTGTATTTCATATAATTTCCTATGAATGTCTTAAAATGACTAATGATCATCTAGCAGGTTCAAAAGGAGGGTTGTTGGTTTGTCAAGTGGTGGGAAGGACAGTCTAGTGGTTAGGGTAGACTAGCAGTGGATCATTGGTTCACATCATTCAGTGCTCTAACTTCCAGCCAATCACAGTTGATCTATGGTATAAAAATAGTAGTCCTTACAGTCACTCTTTCAGTGAGTGCAGTATAGTACAGCACCAAAACGTAACAATGTTAGCAATGTTGTTTGCTATGATAATTCTGAGAGAAGCATGTAAGTAAAACTCCTCTTCAAAATAAGTTCAATTGGTTACAATTCTAAATATTACAATATTCATTGTGGTTATTTCTACTTTATTTTTAGTGCCGATTGAGACCAAAAAGGATCCTTCTTTATTGTCTGTGCAAACAGCAGAGCTTGGAGATAATGTAACTCTACATTGTGCAGCTTTACAAAAAGGAATATGCAACGTATATTGGTATAAGCAATCTCTGGGATTTGTGCCTCAAACAGTCGCTTCTAAAGTGAATGATTCAGTGACAGTTTATCCCCGATTCAATTCAAGTTTCACAGTGGACAAAGGGTTTCTTGCCTTTAATCTTAAAATCAGATCCATAACTAAAGATGATGAAGCAATCTATTTTTGTCAAGAAGGTTTATCTGACAGTTGGAGTGGCACATTTGTATCAGTCAAAGGTACGTGATCTACTTTTTAATGCTTGATTCTACGTCATGAGGAAAAATCTTAACATTTCAAATCAACCGCAAATATATCTACTTGGTTCCTTTAAATTATGACCATTGTATTTAACTGTATAGATCCCAATGCCCAGAGGTTTGTCTCCCAGACTGTGGTCCAACAGCCTGTGTCAGCATCAGCTCAGCTGGGAGACCCTGTGGCTCTCCAGTGCTCTATTACCTCCCAGAGGACGGACCACAGTAACCAGTGCCAAGGGGAACCCAGTGTGTACTGGTTCAGATCAGGACCATCTCACCCTGCTGCCATTTACATGAATGGGAACAGGAGTGGTGAATGTCAGAATAGTTCTGGGCGTCCGTCTGCTCCACAGAGCTGTGTCTACACTCTCCCCAAGAACAATGTAGACTCCTCTGATGCTGGGACTTACTACTGTGCCCTGGCAGCATGTGGGGAAGTTGTGTTTGGAAATGGAACCAAGCTGGACATAACAGGTCAGTATATTTGACTTCTTACTTCTAGAATATTTGTTTTTTTATAATACTTGTTTATTCAATCATTTTTTATTTTAATAGAATAATAGAATTATAATATTTGTTATTATTAGCTGGAAAATGAGTCTCAATGTTTTCCTTAATTTAACATTCTGAAAATAATTTTCATGAAAAACTTTCAGGAAAATCACCTTCCAATATATAATGTGCAATTGTTCATAAAAGATACCGAGGGATCTAAATCTTTGCTTGTGATTATAGAAACCTACCCTCATCTGGTTACCGTGGTGCTTGGAATACTGTTGGCTTGCTGTCTGGTTGGGAATATAGTCCAATTCATAACCAGAAATAAAAAGCAAGTTTGGGAGCATGGCAAAGGTAGAGTAATTCTATACTAATAAGCCTACTGCTGTGACTTGATATGACCTTAGGACCGGTCATATCAAGTACATGATCGGTACATTTGTAGCATGCATACAGTATTTTAAAGAACCCTGGCTGCAGTTTTTTTTTTGAAGCCTGACCGGCATGAATTGCTACAAACGATATCATTAAAAACAGTAATTGTTAATCTTTTCTTATCATCAGGAATACTGAGTTCCTCTGACTATGTTGCAACTGACTCAGTGATCCAGGAACAACAGGTATTCATGGCAATGTGTTTAATATGTATGTATTGAAATTCATAATCGAGAAGAACAATTAAAATGAAGATGTGCAAATGTTTCCATTTCTGCAAAATTAAAAGTTTGGTTATATCTAATTCGTTAAATCAATGTTAAAAAGTTTGTAAAATAGTGGAATCTGGTGAAACAGGCATGCCAGACAGATGTTAAATACGTTATTCATACGTATGTTGTAGATGGTGTACAAAAATAAGTGTTGTTGCTTTTGTTGCCCAAGAATTATATCTACTTAGGGAGGTGGTCCTCTGTCACAGAGCCAAGAACCGACAAACGGCTCTAGAGAGAATGGGTTTTTAAATTAAAGTGGAAGTGAACCTCGTGTTTCAGCCTGAATTTGAACCCGATGAGGGAATAAAAAAGGGTTTTGGACTAAGAGTTCCATGAAGAAAAGGGGGTTTGGGGGCTATTATCCCCATGGCTACAAACCGTCAATGTATGAGTGTTATTATGAGTGATGCTATCTATGAAGAAGCCCTTCATACCGTGGCTTATAGCTATACTATAAGAGTTAATAAGAGGGAAGCTTAACCCTCTCTCGGACACTGGAATCTGAATATTCTTGAGAAATGCAACAAATCTACACAAACACACACGATTTCGGAACCACTTTACTGCTATTTCACTTGTAAGCTATGGCCTACAGATTTACAGACTAAATAACATATGAATACAATTTACGACTCAATAAATTGAGTAAGGAACCTTATCACTTCATGACTCATGACACCATCATTTTGGAAGTACTGGCCCCTTGCAGTCCATTACTGGCCGCCCTAGTTTCTCCTGTCGTAGCGGGGAGCATTCAGTTGGCTCTTATCTGTGGCGATGCTATTTGCCTCTCAATTCTTCTCACTAGCAGGGTTGGAAAATAATAACATTTTTTTATTGTTATGTAATGTTTAAACCTTTCTAGAACATTGTTCAAGGTATTTACTATTGGTTTTGATAAAAATGCATGTTATTGACTTCACTGCAACAATCCTGACATCTCAGATGTTTAGTAACACACAGTTCTCTGTTGTAGGACAGGGAAACGGATTCCTTGAATTACGCAGCGTTGGATTTCCCTGGCAGGAAAACCAAAAGGGGGAAAAAGAACAGTGAACGGACTGGGGAGAGTCTGTATTCTGCTGTGAGAGAAACCTGCCACTGAAGTCCATCAACCAGGTCCTAGTATAGTTTGATCTGGTGGATGATCATGCGCATTACATTTCTGAAAAGGGATAAAAAGCTAAAGTTAAGATATAAGATACAATAAATGATATGATTCTGACAAAGCACAAATAGCACAACTGTGTACAGCACTGGAAGGGGGTTCGGTTCAAACTATTTTCTTTTTTTTTAATGGAGATGATGAAGCATATCATCTTGGGCTTCTAATTGTGTGCAATTTTCAGTAAAATTCTCCTTTTGATCAGATCAAATTGCTTCATTTGACTAACTGTTATGTTTGTATTTAGTTTGTAAGTTTATAGTAAACTAAGGTCTCTGACACATTGACAAAGAAATGTTGAACTCAACGTTATTAGCTCCATGCTCTAAACATCTCAGCTAGTGGCTTCTTTTTGGGAAATTTGAAATTAGAAGTAAAAAAACTTCAAAAAAGTTTGAAGTGTTTGTTTATAATTTGCCATGAAAACAGCCTCGATCATTGAATTGCAGGCATCGTGGGGTCGTTTGTTACAATCCAAATGGCCCTCGAGGTGGTGGTAGTGATTTAAACATGACTTGCTGATATTAAACAAATCAAAAAGGGACAAAGAGCTCTAAAATGTAAAGAATCGGAGAGTGTCTTTTGGCTTGGTGTTGTTTTACATAATGAATGACAATTCAGGACAGGAACAGGGAAAGGGCAGAAAATGGTGCTAGTTCAAACATTGTCATTGTTAGGATAGTGTCATGTTGAAGTACCATTTAAGAATCCCTTTGTGACATCCCAATGGGGGAGGGTCCACCCGGCTGGGAGGAGCTGACTTACATAATATAGGTTGGCATTGTATGAATGGTTGTTATGTGTCGGGACCTCAAAGTTATACCTTGATTAAGATATTAGTATCTGTGAATGAAACTGAGCAATTCATTCTTACCACTATAATAATGTAAAAAGTAGATACAAGCAAAAGTAACATGATTACAAATCAGGTTGAGTTAGTGATGGGAAATAACATGGTTGGTTTCTGAAGTATGTGAGCAACACATCCTGTTGAGACCTACAGTCAGGTTTATCTATGGTTCAGAGATGTGGTGGTGTGTCGAAAGGCGGAGACATGGCCAGCCACACCCCTTGTCTCTCAACTTGGCGCCTCCCTCTCTGTTTCCTGCTCTGTACACTCTAGTGAGAGAGATGAAAGGAAGAAACACTTACTTCAGGGTATGATGTGTAACATTTCCGCATTCAAACCTCTGTTATTTAATTTGTTACGTTCTTTATTAACATTATCCAAAAAGTATTCAACAATGTTAAAACCCAGATAAATATTTATTTTAATCTAAGGTAAAAGGTCTAATTCATTGGGTGAGGTTGCATGTCAATGACATCATTTCCGCTTTAACCCCTCACTTCCGGTGAAATTTGTGATATAGAAAGCCTTTTAGAGGTATGATATATCAATATCGATGTAGCTCTCTACAAAGCCACTATGAAAAGTGTATCATACTCAGGCCAGCCACTGAGCTAATGAAGAGTTTCCCATACATAGATTTAACTTGGGTGGGACACCCAGGTATATATTAAGGCTGTCTAAGAATTTTTGGTAACCCTCTTTGTCACCATTTATTGAGACTTTCCCTTCATAAAACATTAAAAACGTTTCACGTTACTCCTGGAATTGTACCCACCAATGTAAACATATCAAAGGTCTGTTAAACCTGTATTAAAAACCTTCAATTTTAAAAACCCCTAACTCTATCTACTTAGTTCCTTTAAATGATTATCATTGTACTTAACAATGCAGATAACAATGACCAAAGGTCTTGAAATGTATTGCTACAGATTACAGGAAGAATATGAAGAGTTCTGCAGATTCATGACGACCCATTGCAGATTGTCTGATTCTACATCCCAACTGTCATCTAGCGGTCTTTGTGCTTTGGATACGGTTGGCTTGGTGTGTAAAAGTAGCTCGGGAGGATGAGCCGGTTGCTAGTTCGATCCCCGGCTCCTCCTAGCTGAGTGTTGAGGTGTCCCTGAGCGAGACTCCTAACCCTAACCTTACATTCACACTACATGCGTCCGTCGACGGATGACTGAGGGCGTGTCTGACGTAGATGGAACTAGTTTTCGTAGACACAGCCTGCAGCCAATCAAATCCCTTCCCGCTAACAAAGCCGATGTGTGGATATGAATACAAAAGATCAGGTGACTAAAAACAATCCTATCAATTCCACATTTCTTTTAAAAAATATAACTGCCCGATTTTTCCTGCTTCTTCCTGCTTGTTTTTGCATGCCTGCGATTTGATTGGCCGACGGATCCGTCGCTGCCTGAAAAGTTGAAAAATTCTCAACTTTTGACCTAGGCCACGGAACCGACAGAACGGACGGACCCACAATGCATTTTGAGAGCGTCCCATGCAAAGTCAATGAGATCCGTCAACGGACGCATGTAGTGTGAATGACCTTTAACTGCTCCTGACGAGCTGGCAGTTGCCTTACATGGTTGCCTCCGCCCTGAATGTGTGTATGAATGGTTGTAAGTTGCTTTGGATGAAACTGTCTTCTATCTGCCCTGAATGTAAATCTATTGCTTGTGAACCCTGACCGTCCCCATTCAGGTTCAGTCAGTGATGGGAACACGACCATTTCATGGTTGGTTTCTGGTGAACTTTATAGCAACACATCCTGGTATGGTTAGGAGTTGTGGTGGTGCGTCGAAAACAAAGACACCGCCCTGCTCCACTTGCTGCTTCACTCAGTGAAAGAGATTAAAGGAACTAACCCTTTCATTGGCTTTTTGTATTAACTGCCACTTTACACTGGTGGTTATAAAAGGTTTGAGTTTCGTGGAGTTGCTCCCACACTGAGTGCATCAATATCCCTCCAGCCATAGCTGGGGTTCAGTTTGGTACTCAAACATTCAAACTTTTTCTGTCTGCCACTAATGCTACTGCTTCTATTAATTCTGCTGATGATAGTAATACATTAATTGTATTGGATTGTGTGATGCTTCTTTCCACCCCAATGTCAAAAAGTGATAAAATAGACATATGCCTTGAATTGTTTTCCAATACCGATCAGGAATGTAAGCAATGTCAACTGTGTGTGTGTGTGTGTGTGTGTGTGTGTGTGTGTGTGTGTGTGTGTGTGTGTGTGTGTGTGTGTGTGTGTGTGTGTGAGAGCGAGTGATATTTATTATTGAAATAGATGTTCATAACATTGATAAAAAATATCAGCAAGTAAAATCAAATGTTTCAAGCATCAGGGGAAATATTTATCAATGGCCAGCTTTTAATGCCACATCGATGAAAACAAAATGAACAACATACGTTTTCAGTGTTTAGGATAGATTTAAATACGACCTGAACTACACCTCACAGAAATCATTGGCTTGCCTCATCAAGTGCCTCCATGTTTCAGCCAATCACAGTGGTCCCAGGATGTGTAAATGTTAGTCTAAAGTCAGAATCATTCACTTCAGTTAGTCCAGCGCTGGTTCAGCATTAAACCATGACGACGCTTTTAGCAATAATAATTCTGAATACTGCATGTAAGTACTGTTTTAATGAAGTCTACATTATTGAGGTGTTTGGTGATGAAAAAATATATTGTAATTTTACAGTAGGATGTTTTTGTATACTAAACATACAACAATACCAAAAGTGATAAGAACTTGTTTTTCCTTACATTTTTAGTGCTGATTCAGACCGAAGAGGATCCTCAATCACTCTATTTAAAAACAGCTGAAATTGGACATAATGTTACTCTGGATTGTCTAGCATTGAAAGACCAGAATATCATTGAAATATTATACTGGCATAAGCAATCTCTGGGATATAATCCCCAAATGGTAGTAAGCAGATATTATATATCAAATGAGATTCAACCGCCCTTTACGTCAAGGTTCACTGTGGGAGAAGGAAGTAACTTCTATTTGACAATCAGCAACGTTCAAAAAGAGGACGAAGGAAATTATTTCTGTAATCAAGGAGAACAACATCGACAGGTTTGGAGCAATGGTGTTTTCCTGACCATCAAAGGTAAAACATATTTTAGTCTAGATACTAGTTTATTTTAAATATCATGATTGATTATAGACATTTTCTCCGCTAAGAGCCTCTTAAATCGATATTTGGCTTGTTCATTTGGCTTGTTAATTGTGTTCAATCAGTGTTTTAATTAATTGTATAGATCCCAATGACCAGAGGTTTGTCTCCCAGACTGTGGTCAAACAGTCTGTGTCAGCATCAGCTCAGCTGGGAGACCCTGTGGCTCTCCAGTGCTCTATTACCTCCCAGAAGACGGACCACAGTAACCAGTGCCAAGGGGAACCCAGTGTGTACTGGTTCAGATCAGGACCATCTCACCCTGCTGCCATTTACATGAATGGGAACAGGAGTGGTGAATGTCAGAATAGTTCTGGGCCTCCGTCTGCTCCACAGAGCTGTGTCTACACTCTCCCCAAGAACAATGTAGACGCCTCTGATGCTGGGACTTACCACTGTGCCCTGGCAGCATGTGGGGAAGTTGTGTTTGGAAGTGGAACCAAGCTGGACATAAAAGGTCATTATATTGTACTTCTTATTTCCAGAATATTAGTAGTTTTTATAATACTTGTTTATTAGATAGCTAATTATAATGAATAATTAGCTATCGAAAATGAATCTTAATATTTTCCTTAATTGATCAATATGCAAATATTATACTTTGTCATGTTTTTTTTCATGTAAATCACCTTCTATTATATGATGTTTAAATAAATTTCGGACTGTTCACTCAGACCGTCACTGCTACCATCCTTCTACCCATCTTTGGAGACAATATTAATAGAGTCATATTACTGACCTTAAGAGACGGGGCTGGGAATGCATGAAGCACCCATGGGTGAAATGGATCGGGAGAGGACCCAAATGCACCACACATAGGCAGGCAGCCAGTTGGTAATGACTGTTATTTAGTGATAGGAGCAGACAGAAGACAGGCAGAGCACAGGCAAGACCCGTTGTCAGAGGCGGAAGGCAGGGTCGATCACCGGGACAGAGACGGAGCAGGCAGGTCGGGGACAGGCAGGGTCAATAACGGGGAATCAGTCCAGAAACCGCTGGAGAAGAAGTATAACAAATAATCAGCCTTATTGAAAAGGTCACCTTTGCCTTCGCATTTGAGGGCTTCCTTTATTTATTTAAATTACCAAGAATGGTGACTATTATTATGTCATCGTTGATTTTTAGTCAATTTAATTTTCCCCTAACCCTTTCCCCTCTGTGCGCAGTAGGTTGGATTTCTTTATTTATCCCCAAATGAACGTTTGTGTAAATTTTGTTGGTGTAAATTTGGTTTTGTCTGGGCAGTAATTTTACAAATATTATACGAGGCTGTCCCCATTATCTGCTGTCCGCAGTAGGAGTTGTTTTTTTATTTGATATTATGGCCCCCCAGAGATGTCGTTGTTGTGGAGAAACCATGGACCCGCGTGATGGTCCAAAAGAGTGTCCCCACTGCTTGGTCGGTGCCATGCCGTAATTCCGACGCCTCATTGTTCCGACGTCTCAATGGTCCGAAATATTTCCCATTAGATCGACATGCCACTATGCCGACGGTTCAATGCTACGAAAACAGGACCCATTGTTCCGAAGGGCCGTTTGTCCGATAAGTCAAACAAGAGGCGCATTATAGGCTGACGGATCAATATGCTCTCTCTCTCTCAGCACCAAAATACAACCTAGGCCTGCATATTACGTTCACGATGAATATTGAAGAGCAAAGTGACAAAACTTTGGGCAAGCTCTATACTCGATTATCAACGAAAAAGATTGTCTGGAGGGCTTAATTTATCGGTTTTCATGCCGAAAAAGACCCTGGGTTAAATTTTCGCCGGAATTACACTTTAAGGTCAGTCATATGACTGTTGATATAATGGTCTCGAAAGATAGGCAGAAGGATGGTATCATCCACGGTTAAGAGCGTAGTGACGGTCATCGTTTAATCTCATGGATCCAAAGTTATGTTCATAACTTGCGTTGTTCATAAAAGATACCATGAGATCTAAATCTTCCCTTTGAATTCTAGAACCGTACAAGCATCTGGTTACCGTGGTGCTTGGAATACTGTTGGCTTGCTGTCTTGTTGGGAATATAATCCAGTTCATAACCACAAATAAAACTAAAGTTTGTGAGCATTGCAAAGGTACAGTACATTCTACATTTAGCCTACTGATGTGGCTTTATATGATCCCCATGTTTGATGAGAGAGAGAAGTTCAGAAGTTGGTACATTCTATATTTTACAGATATCTGGCCCATTTTTTTCTTAATTGTTTTCTATATATATATATATACATGTGTGTATATATTATATATATATATACACACATGTAAACATTCAAAACTGTTTGACCATCACAGGGTTCTATTGAACATTACATTAACAATAGAAACGTAAATATAAAATAAATGTGTATATTCTTCTTTCGTTGCTAGTGTCAGGGAATCCCAGTGCCTCCTACCATGATTCACACGCCTCAGTGATTCAAGAACAACAGGTACATCGGCATTGTGTGTGTTTTTTATAATATATGTGTATATGAAAAAATCATCATCAAGCATAACTAATATTTAGTGACTTGGGTATGATACATTAGCCTGGCTCCGCCCGCCTCAATACTTTATTTATCTATTTCTCTATTTAATTTCCCTTCAGTACTACGTCTGGGTCTGCGGTATGTTAGTGGGTTTTCTCCGTCCAAATTTTGTGCGTCCAATCAGCGAACAGAGGGAGTGGCTGAGAACAATGACGTTAAAGTCAGCTCTCGTTGAAGGACATCGTCACGCACGGTGTTTGGTTTGTTTACAGCCTGCATGCAACATGATTCCCGGCCAAACGTTACCGGTTGGTTTATTTTATTGCAATATCTAACTACCTACCTGGATAAACCTGGTGTGTTATTGTACAAACCTGCATGTTCTTGGCCTTTATATATGAAGATACAATGACACTCGTTTTATTGTATTCTCTTCCCCGTTTGGTAATAATACACAGTTCTCTGTTGTAGGACGGGGAAACTGATTCCCTGAACTACGCAGCGTTGGAGTTTTCTTGGAGGAAAACCAAAGGAAGGAAGAAGAACAGTGAAAGGACTCAGGAGAGTCTGTATTCTGCTGTGAGAGAAACCTGCCACTGAATCAACCGGAGGGGCATTCCATCAACCAAGCCAAACACAAAGCAGGGCTTATTTAGCTTAGCCTCGCTACTTTCAGTTAGAGTTCCGTTCCATTATGGTGACCTAAGTAACCATGGCAATTTATCCGACCAAACTAACCTGGTCGGTGACAGTCTAACTGTCAGGTTTACCTTAGCTGTATTTCAGAGAGGTCCATCTGTCGGAAACAAGCGTACAATCAGAAGTTTCCACCAAGCATAGTCCTCACGATTTTGTCAAGTGAAAGACCACAATCGTTCAAATTTACATACATGAAGTACAAACAGCCTATATTTTCGTCAAAGATTAAATGATTGCAAATAAAATCATTAAATGAGTTCCATGTTTTCGTGGATTTTTTCTCTACACATTTTTATACAAATCAATGTATTCTGCCGCAATACGAGAACCATCAGTTGGGTGAGTGGTCTAGGGCTGTTGCTGCTGTGCAGCCCGCCCGAGTTTGCGTCATGAGGATGTCATTGATTTCTTGGCATTGGCTTATTTTTGTAATTCCCTTAATGTCAGAGTAAGTAGGCCTAACAACTGACTTTCTATATAATAAATATGTCTTAAAATCCAAATATAACTTGCAAAAACCCATGGTAAAGTTAATGTTAATATTAATGTTACTGATAGTGAAGTCTTTGTCACAATGACAAAGACACTAATTGGTGAATTTAATCTATGAATTCATTGGTAGGATGGGCCTTCCAGGAGGAAAAGGGTGTATAAGGAGCACCACTTATGTCCCGGTCAGAGAAAACAAACATCTGCAAGTCATTTCCTTTTATAGACGAATGATCTGGGTGCTACAGCTATTAAGGCAGGCAGCCGAGACCACTTCTGTTGAGATGAATTAAGGGTTACTCAATTTAGAATATCTTTTTCTGGCTGCATTTACTAGGCCTATTATTTCAAAGAAATGGAAAAAATAAATGGCATGAAAAGTTTGATTTGATTTCTCCAGTAATCCTAATTACAAAACAATGGTCAATATTCATCAAAATATGTTACGCTTAATACTACTTATGCATTCAACAGATCTTCTTTTATTTGCCAGGCAGCCTCCCTGTTTATATTAATGTTACGGTGTTCCCCTTTTGAGTTATTATATGCTTGTACTCCTCATAGACCTCCACAAGCATCTTCTTTTCGCTGCCGAAAAAGATCCCGCTCGGTCCTTTTCGGACATTTGATCCATGATTTGACATTCACGGTTCTGGGCTGTTTACATATCTCGTGAGCGAGCGTAATACACAATAGCGTTAGCCTGGTTTGAACTAACCTGAACAAGCCGTGGCTCAATTGTGTTGATGGAATGGCTTAGCCTTAAGTGGAAGTTGGTATTAGTTCTAACTGGGCTTAATCAACTAAGAGCCGCCTTCGTTAGAGACTTTGATGAAACACCCCTCTGATAGAAAGATAGAGACACCTTACCAAACAAAGCTGACTATGAATATGGTATATATTTAAATGTAAGCAAATAAAACAAAAACATTTACCCCTCTACTTAATATACACACAGATACAGCAGACAGGACACATCTCATACCTGATGTGTGTCGCAGTAGGCGGCGTAACAGTACCCACCCTCTACGGATGCCTCTCGGCGGACGCCCAACAACGGGCGGGTGATCTCGATGGAAGACCCGGATGAGTGAGGCATCCAGAATACGATTCCGGGGAACCCAGGAGCACTCCTCAGGGCCGTACCCCGCCCAGTCGACGAGGTACGGGTATCCCCGGCGGCCGCGTTGCACATCAAGAAGACGACGGACCGTCCACGCCGGGTGGTTATCGATGACCCTGGGTGGAGGTGGAGGCGGAGCGGGGGGAGACAGCGGGCTGGTGGAGACGGGCTTGACCTGGGAGACGTGGAAAGTCGGATGTACACGGAGAGATGGGGGGAGTCTGAGACGGACGGCACAGGGGTTAATAACAGTCTCGATCTCGAAAGGTCCAATAAAACGGGGGGAGAGTTTGGGGGGGAACTCCCTTCAAGGGAAGGTCTTTTGCCCGAAGCCAAACCCTTTGTACGGGAGAGTACTGGGGGGCAGGTAGGCGACGCCTATTGGCCTGCAACTGGGAGCGGGAGGATGCGCGGAGTGGCGCAGCGCGTGTGCGCTTCCACGTGGCAATACCACCTGCACAAGTGGGCCTGGACCAACGGGACAGCTATCTCGTCCTCCAATTCAGAGAACAGAGGTGGTTGGTATCCCAGCGAGGCCATGAAAGGGGATAAACCAGAGGATGCGTTGACCAGGGTGTTGTGGGCATATTCAACCCAGGGGAGCTGAGTGTTCCAGGAGGTGGGACTGGCGTGGGTGATGCAACGGAGTGCCGCCTCCATCTCCTGATTGGCTCGCTCGGATTGTCCGTTGGACTGGGGGTGAAGTCCGGAGGAGTGGCTGGGTGGGGCATCAAGAACCTTACAGAACGCACGCCAAACTTGGGAGGTGAACTGGGGGGCTCTGTCGGAGACAATATCCGTTGGGATGCAATGCAGGCTGAAAACGTGCCTAACCAGGAGGTCTGCGGTCTCCCTTGAGGAGGGAAGCTTGGGGAGTGCAATGAAGTGCACGGCCTTAGAAAAACGGTTGATTACGGTTAGGATGGTGGTATTGCCCACGGACGTGGGGAGGCCGGTGACGAAGTCCAGGGTGATGTGTGACCAAGGCTGGTTAGGAATGGGTAAGGGCCGTAGCAGACAAGAACGGGCCACTCGGCCACTGCAGAAACTTTGGAAGGATCCATCTCTACCTGGCTGATAATGTAACCCAGGGAGGACATGGACGGGACGTGAAACTCGCACTTCTCCGCCTTGACATTTAGTCTGTTCTCAAGCAACCTCTGCAAGACCGGACGTGAACCCTGTGCTCCTCAATGGACTCAAAAAAACAGGATATCGTCAATTTAGACGAAGACGGAGTCAACATGACCCGGAGGACATCATTTACCAGGGACTGGAAGACAACAGGTTATTTGGTGAGCCCGAAGGGCATAACTAGATACTCGTAGTGGCCAAATGGGGTGTTGAACGTGGTTTTCCACTTTGGAAAACCATCTGCTTTGCGCAGATTTTGGAGAAAATGGAGGCTCTGTGGAGGGGAAGGAAGGCAGAATTGATGAGGGGCAAGGGATACTTATTTTTCACGGTGATGTCGTTCAGATCACGGTAGTCGATGCAGGGATGGAGAGAGCCATCCTTCTTGCTAACGATCTAAACCCAGCTCCTACAGGTGAAGAGGATGGGCGGATGATTCCAGCAGCAAGGGATTCCCCGATGTACTCCTCCATTGACTCACGTTCCGGACGATAGAGATTGAACAGGTGGCTGCTAGGGAGGGGGGCCCCGGGAAGGAGGTCAATGGCGCAGTCATAAGGTCAGTGGGGGGGCAAGGACAGGGCGTGGGATTTCTCGGAAAACCGCCCCAAGGTCCTCCGGGACGGAGGACAGGTTAGGAGGTGCGGAAGCGGTCTCGAGCTCCGGCGCCCGAGGAGACACTAGCACTAGGACAGTGTGTGCTCCAGGAATATGACTCGTCCTGTTCCCCAATCTATCTGGGGATTGTGGTTTTTAAGCCAGGGGTAACCAAGAACCCCTGGGGCAGGTAATCACCAGGAGGGAGATGATCTCGTGGTGATTCCCTGAGACGAGCAGGTTGACCGGAACGGTACGGCGCTCCACCCGAGTGAGTGTCTTCCCGTCTAGGGCCTGGCTCTCGCTTGGAGGGTCAAGGGGGACGGTGTCGATTTCCAATTGGCGTACCAGCTCCCGATCAATGAAGCTCTCATCTGCTCCGGAATCCAGGAGGATGGTGAACGGAAGGGTTTGAACCTGCCACAAGAGGGCGGTATCCAGGAAGAGACGGGAAACCGAGGGGTTACGAGAGCGGCTCGCCGGGACCCCTCGGGTTACTGGTGAGACCGTTCTTTTCCCGTGCGAGAGGGACATCCTGACAGGAAATGTCCGGGTTGGCCACAGTAGAGGCACGCTCCGGAGCGAATACGGCGTTCCCTTTCCTCGGGGGAGAGACGCGTGTGTCCGATCTGCATGGGCTCGGGAGAGGGTGTCCGCTCACGGCGTGGTGGAACGGAAACCGAAGGAGTGGGTTGAGGGGCTGCAGACAGCTCAAAAGTGGGCGTGGAGAACGAGTGTTGAGCCCTCTCTCTGCGCATTCGCGTAAGCGATTGTCCACCCAAATGGCGAGAGCGATCAGTTGATCAAGATCCGAGGACTCCTCCCGGGTGGTCAACTCGTCCTTGATGTCACCGCTAAGCGCGTTCAGAAAGACCCCATGCAGAGCCTCCTTGTTCCAGCCACTCTCAGCCAGGGGTGGACTGGGAGAAAAATTCGGCCCTGGCATTTTCTCTCCAGACCAGCCCACTACATTATTAGCACTAGGGGTGGGACGAGACGAACGGGAAGGACCCTGTATATCCGAATAATAGTGCAGTTTTTTGTTTTTCAAGTTTGTGTTTCTTGTGCTGCTGACAAGAAAGGTGTGAAACCCGAACAGGAAGTTAACAGACAACCTGTGGTTTTCTTATTAACTGCCACTTACACTGGTGGTTATAAAAGTTGGAGTTTTTTTTTGTTGCTCATCAACACAGAGCGTATCAATATCTCTCCGCCCATAGCTGGTGTTCATTTTGGTACTCAAACAACCAAACAAATTCTATAAGGTCTGTCCTCGGCCACAGAGAGGTGCATTTAACTCAGTGCTTTTCAACTACTACTACTGCTTCTAATGTTACAGTGTCTGCTACTAATGTTACTGCTGTTACCACTACTGCTTCTACTTCTAATGATAATGTTAATACATACAATTCCCATTTTCTCATGTGATGCCTCTATCCAACCCATTCTCATGCATGGTTAGAATGGGTCGGATAGAAGTAACGTTACATTGTTAACCTGTAGATTTGTTTTACAATTCAGTACTCCCCATTCCTGTCTTCATAAAAAACTAATGATCAGGCATGTAAGCTATGTCAACTGTGTGTGTGTGTGTGTGTGTGTGGGTGCGTGTGTTTGTGTGTGGAAAGCAAAATCAAATGTATTCGTCATCAGGGAAAGCTTTCAATGTCCGATAGATGAAAACAAAGTGAACGACGTAGGTTTTCAGTGTTCAGTTTAGATATAGATATGACATGAACTACACCTCACAGAAAGCTAACTGGATCATTGGCTTGCCTCATCTAGAGCTTCTAAGTTCCAGCCAATCACAGTGGTCCCAGGAAATGTAAATGTTGGTCTAAATTCAGAATCATTCACTTCAGTGAGTCCAGCGTTGGTTCAGCATCAAACTATGACAATGTTTTTAGCAATGATGATTCTGAGTACTGCATGTAAGTACTGTTTTAATGTTTACACATTATTGAGGTGTTTGTTGATTAAAAATATATTGTAATTCTTGAAGAAGGATATTATTCCATTTTGTATAGTAAATATACAACAATAGTGATGTATGTTTATTTCTTGTTTTTCTTTATGTTTTAGTGCTGATTCAAACCCAAGAGGATCCTGAATCACTCTATTTGAAAGAAGCTAAACTTGGAGATACTGTCACTCTGGATTGTACACTTTTGAAAGACCGGAATATTAATGAAGGGATGATCTGGTTTAAGCAATCTCTGGGATATAATCCCCAAATGGTAGCTAACAGAAGTTATGGATCAAATAAGATTAAACCGTCCTTTACGTCGAGGGTCACAGTGGGAGAAGGAAGTAACTTCAATTTGACAATCAGCAACGTTCAAAAAGAGGATGAAGCAAATTATTTCTGTAATCAAAAAAGACAACGTGAAAACATTTGGATTATTGGCGTTTTCCTGACTGTCAAAGGTAAATCATGTATTAGTTAGTTAGATATTTCTTGTTTCAAATATCATGATCGAAAATACATTTTTTTCTGATGGAACCGCAAAGATATTTGGTTTGTTTGTTATGATGATCGTTGTATTTAACTGTTCAGATCCCAATGCCCAGAGGTTTGTCTCCCAGACTGTGGTCCAACAGCCTGTGTCTGCATCAGCTCAGCTGGGAGACCCTGTGGCTCTCCAGTGCTCTATTACCTCCCAGAGGACGGACCACAGTAACCAGTGCCAAGGGGAACCCAGTGTGTACTGGTTCAGATCAGGACCATCTCACCCTGCTGCCATTTACATGAATGGAAACAGGAGTGGTGAATGTCAGAATAGTTCTGGGCCTCCGTCTGCTCCACAGAGATGTGTCTACACTCTCCCCAAGAACAATGTAGACTCCTCTGATGCTGGGACTTACTACTGTGCCCTGTCAGCATGCGGGGAAGTTGTGTTTGGAAATGGAACCAAGCTGGACATACCAGGTCAATATATTTGACTTCTTACTTCGAGAATATTTCTTTTTTTTAAATACTTGTTTAAGAGATAACTTTTAATTATAATAGAATTATAATATTGTGTTCAATATTGGTTATTTATTTGCTTGATAATGAATCTCAATGCTTTCCTCAATTTAACATTATTAAAATAATGTACTTTTTTCTGAAAAACTTTTTCATGAAGATCCCTTTCCTGTATATGATGTGTAATTGGGTAATTGTGTAATTGTTTATAGAAGATACCATGAGATCTAAATCTTCGCCTCTAATTCTAGAACCCTACATTAATCTGGTCACCGTGGTGCTTGGAATACTGTTCGCTTGCTGTCTGGGTGGGAATATAATCCAGTTCATAACAAGAAATAAAAAGCAAGATTCTGAGCATTGCAAAGGTACAGTACATTCTACACTTAGCCTACTGATGTGACTTCATATGATCTCAGGAAAGGTTAGAGATCCCCATGTTAGATAGAGATAGAGAAGTTAAAAAATAGGTATATACATGCATACATACAGAAATCTAGCTCCAGTTTTTTGGACTTAATTGTTTTACATATCTATATATAATTACACGTTAAAGTTTAAAACTGTTTGAACATCAGGGTTCTACGAAACATGACATTAACAATAGAAACTTAATTTTCCAAAGTAAATAATCTTCTGTTGTTATTGTCAGGAAATCCCAGAGCCTCCTACCATGTTTCAGATGCCTCAGTGATTCAAGAACAACAGGTACATCGGCATTGTGTGTGTGTTCATGAATGTATACGTTCATGAATTAATCATCATCAAGAATAACTAATGGTTAATGGCATGGGTATGATGCATATGGAAAGTGGATAAAGGGTATGATGATATTAGTTCAATTAATTACATTTTTAGGAAGGCTGATATTGGTTTTATTGCAATATCTAACTACCATTCTGGATAGCGTTTACCTACTTGCCGTGTTATGGTACAAACCTGCATGTTCTTGGCCTTTTTATATGAGTACACAAGTACATTAGTTTGATTGTATTCCCTGCAATGATTGGTAGTAAGACACCGTTCTCTGTTGTAGGACGGGGAAGCTGATTCCTTGAACTACGCAGCTTTGGAGTTTTCTGGCAGGAAAACCAAAGGAAGGAAGAAGAACAGTGAAAGAACTCAGGAGAGTTTGTATTCTGCTGTGAGAGAAACCGGCCACTGAAGTCCATCAACCAGGTCCTAATATAGTTTGAATAGAATTCCTTAATATTGTAATCCGGTTCAGGTGCAGTAAATTGCTCAAGGTTTAAAAATTGAAAGCTTAAGATAAGATAATAAGCTCAAATAGAACTTTACAACCCTGGAAGGTGGTTCATTTCAAACTATTTGTTTTTAATGCGGACGAACCCACATACATTTCTATTTCAGAGTTTGTAGAAACTTACAGGCATTGCTGTTTACAAATAGAGCTAAGCAGCATTGCATTGTGTTAAATGTTCAGAAAAATAACTAAATAACTAACAAATTTGATCAAATCAAATTATTTTGAGTAAAGGATAACACGATGTAAAAACTGTAATGTAAACTGATATTAGTTGGAATGGACAAAGAAATTGTGGTATTGATGTTAGGAGCTCCATGCTCTAAACAAATCAGTTAGACGGACTGCTTGGTGGGAAAAGTACTGGGAAAAATATTATTATTATTATTATTAAATAAAATATTATTTTCGATATAATGTTGCGCACATTTCTTCTGCTAGAGCCTATTAAAAGAGTACTTTGACAAATGCCTTTTTAAAAGCAGAAAGCATTTCACTTAAAGCCTACTTATTACAATCATCCTTTGTTCAACACCCAACTTTAAGGTTCAGTGCATGACAGGAAACAATACGTCTTTGAATGTTTCTGAAGAACAAGAGCAACGCATCCTGTTATAGCCATCAGTAAGGTCTATTTATGCTTGCAAGTTTTTGTGTTGCCTTGTGACAACGACATGGCCAGCCACAGCCCCCATCTCATACCTCGACCACAAGCGTGTATGTGTGTCTATGTGTGTGGGTGCTTTTTTCCCAGAACAGTGTAAATGTACCTATACTTTAAATAGAAAGGCATGATTGTGAGTCATAAGTTGAGTGACTGGTGGTAAAAGATCTTGCCCATTCTGCCATTCTGCTCTGATGGAGTAGGAACGGTCACCTCTGGATATGAGCTGAGACTTTGTTACATCAAGGAGGGTCCTGCCTGAGGAGAAAGGCCGCACACTGACTCGTAAGGGGCTACAGAATGATTTAAATGTTATTTACAACATTTCAAATACATTTTAAACTTCAATGGAGAAGCAATGATTTGCGATGGGGAATGGCTGTTAGAATCAGTAGAGAAACTTGAAATTGAATTCTGGACGAGTTAGAACATCCGATTTATTTAAAAAATAAAAGAACACAAATTTTCTTCGTCATCATATTGAAAAGATTATCGAAATACTAGCTTTCTATGTGTGTTGAAAGAGTAAATACAGAAACACATTTAACGGTTAATGTTTTTTATGTTTCTGTTTTGATATGCATCTCCGAAAACTAATAATTGGCTCATTCAGTCTCCAAGGTCCAGCCAATCATAATTGATGCATCGCATGTACAGGTTGGTCCAAATCTGTCACTTGAGTCCAGAGCTCAATCAGCAGTAAAAACATGATGATCTTGGCCATTTATTTTGCAATGACAATTTTGATTGCATCATGTAAGTACAATTACGCTTCAAATCAACTTTTTCATGTTAATTATTGAACAATTGTCACTTCGTAGCATGTATGTATATTTCATATTTTCATATTTCTTTATTTTTAGTGCCGGTTGAGACCGAAGACATTCCTCTTTCGGTTTCTGAAATAAAAGCAGAACATGGCGATAAGGTTACTTTAAATTTTAGAGTAATGAAAAAAGACGATAAGTTTGACTGGTACAAACAATCTCATGGATATGTTCCCCAAACAGTCGCTCGAAGAGTGTTGGGAATTTTTTTTTTTTTTCCTCCCTTTAATTTAACATTCACAATGGAAGAAGGGGTTTCTGATTTCAATCTGATCATTCAAAGTGTAACTAAAGGCGATGAAGCAAACTATTTCTGTCGACAACAATTTTCTGACAGTTGGACTAATGGCATATTTCTGTCTGTCAAAGGTAAAACGTAAACCCTCTTTAATGTTTTGCTTTCAATATTATGAGTAATAGTTTACATTTGCTAAAAGAAGCCTCAACATATTGACTTTGGCCCTTTTGATGATTATTTGCAGTTATTTTGCAGATAAAAATGTCATGAAGGTAGATGAAAAGCAAGATGAAACAGGTTAATACATTCCACTTCCTACTTTCAGTATATCTGACTTATTAAGTAAATTTATCAAACATAATATAAATATCGTTCATTTATTATTTTGCGTGACATTATCTCACTTTCCATTCCATAATATTCCTACAAATATTTGACTTTGTCCCTTTTGATGATTATTTGCATTTATTTTGCAGATCAAAACGTAACGAAGGTTAATGACAAGCAAGATGTAACAGGTTAATACATTCCACTTCCTACTTTCAGTATATCTGACTTATTAACTAAAATTATCAAATATAATATAAATATCGTTCATTTATTATTTTGCGTGACATTATCTTACCATCCATTCCATAATATTCCTACAAATATTTGACTTTGTCCATTTTGATGATGATTATTTGCATTTATTTTGCAGATCAAAACGTAACGAAGGTTAATGACAAGCAAGATGTAACAGGTTAATACATTCCACTTCCTACTTTCAGTATATCTGACTTATTAACTAAATTTATCAAATATAATATAAACATCGTTCATTTATTATTTTGCGTGACATTATCTTACCTTCCATTCCATAATATTCCTACAAATATTTGACTTTGTCCCTTTTGATGATGATTATTTGCATTTATTTTGCAGATCAAAACGTAACGAAGGTTAATGACAAGCAAGATGTAACAGGTTATTAGATTCCACTTCCTACTTTCAGTATATTTGACTTACTAACTAATGTTTATCAAATATTATATAAATATTGGTCATTCAAATGCTGGGACACAACACATCATTTAAATTGCCTGACATTTTCTTACCTTCCATCATATTATATCGAAATAAAAATACTTTGAGTTCTAAAGCTTCCCGATGACCCATTGTCGATTATCTGATTCTAGAACCCTACAGGCATCTGGTGATCTCGGTGCATCGGATAGTGTTGGCTTGCTGTCTGCTTGTGATTATAATCCTCATTCTAATCATTCATTACAGGTGTGTGAGCATTGTAACATTACAGCACACTCAACACCAGAGCTCATATCAGGACAGGTTTAAGAGCATCCCCACCGCTTAGATAGAGAGGTCTCAGTGTGCAGGATCACGTGCATTGATTCAGCAGAATATTTCATTTACAATAGTTATAGTAGTTATATAGCAATAGTTTATACATTTTGAACCAAATAAGAACTATTTGGATAGGCATAGAAGGTTTTTAGATGACTTAACAACATAACATGCCGTTTCAACTGTGAATCCTCTCAAACGTTTGTGAGTAATACAGTTCTTTGTTGTAGGACGGGGAAACTGATTCCTTGAACTACGCAGCGTTGGAGTTCTCCGGCAGAAGAAATCGAAGGAGGGAAGAAGAACAGTGAAAGGACTCAAGAGAGTGAGGATTCTGCTGTGAGAGAAACCTGCCACTGAAGTCCATCAACCACGTCCTAATATAGTTTGATCTGGTGGATGTGCATTACTTTTCTAAAAGGGGTAAAAAGTACAAGCTCAAGTTAAGACATGAAAGACAATAAATAATATGATTCTGACAAAGCTCAAATATAACAACAATTTAACAGCGCTGGAAAGGGGTTCGGTTCAAAATATATATATTTTTAATGGTGACGAGCAAGCATATCATTTTGGGTTTCCTAGTTTAGATACATTCAGCCATTGCAAAGAGACCTAATGCGCCTGCATTGTGTTCATTTTTCAACTTACTCTTCATCAGATCAAATGACTTTTCAAGACTTATCAATATGTTTGCATTCGTTTTTTGTAAGTTTTTTTTGATGGACACTTAAGTGTGTAATAATTGTTATTGTTAATAATTGCTGTATTACTAACAAACGCTTGAAAGTATTCAGACTTGACACGTCATTTTATGTTGTTATGTCATCTATCAACCTTACATGTTTATGCAACTAGGTGATGTTTGGTTCAAAATGTATAAATATCTCTAAGCCTACTATAACTATTGATATTAAGCAAAACTTATTGTTGCTAGAATATGTAAACTGATATAAGTTGGAATGGTCAAAGAAATTGGGATCTTGACGTTCGACACAAAACCACTAGACGAACTGCTTTGTGGGAAATAAATGAAATAAATAAAAATAAATGCAACAAATAAAAAAAAGCTGGTTCTAATTAGCAATGATCACTGCCTGGATCATTGAATTGTAGGTTTCATGGGGTCGTAAGCATCATTTGGCTTGGTGTTAAAAAATAATGGGAGGGTCCACCCAGCTGGGAGGAGCCGACTGGTGGACCACGTTGATCAGTCTGTCACACATCTGAGTGAACCCGCCCACCGAGGTCACACTTTTAGATTTAAAATAGCTTGTCAACACCACACCTGGTAGAAAGATACAGACACTTTAAAAAACAAGAACAGCTATGGATGCAGTGGACAGGACACACCTCCAACCTAATGTGTGGAACAGTGAAAAACCTATGTGATGAAAAACACAAAGGGGTTTACTTACCTCATCCTACCCCATGAAAGGAATCACAAAAAGGCAGGTCTATAAAATTATCATGGTTTAATGATAAAGATCTTCTCCTGTACTGAACTCTACTTTACTCTACCCTCCTATACTCTACAGTACTCTACTCTAACCTACTCCAGCCTATTAAACTCTTCAACTGTTTCATGAGGTTCTTTCTTTACACACACGCACGCTCACGCACACGCACACACACACACACACAGTATATAATGATGGTTGCTGGTTATGCCTGTCCTGAAACAGACCAATAATATGGTTGGTATCTGGATCTGAAATCCGCATCTGACTTATAAAATATAGACCGTGTGTATGATATATACAATGCACCTCACCCTTGACAAGATGGAGACAAGACAGCATTGGCTTTGTATGAATTGTTGTTATGTGTCTATTGAATGGAATGATGTTGCATCGTCTGGTCTCTGCAGTGCAATAGGATCTCAAATGAATTCATTTATTAAGATATTAGTATACTTGAATGAAACTGAAAAATAAATAATACCACTCTTTACTCTTTGAAAATGTAGATACAAGCAAAATTAATTTGATTATAATTCAGGTTGAGTTAGTGACGGTAAATGTCCATTTCATGGTTGGTTTCTGAAGTACGTGAGCAACATATCCTGTTGAGACCTACGGTCAGGTCTATCTATGGTTCAGAGATGTGGTGGTGTGTCGAAAGGCGGAGACATGGCCAGTCACAGCCCTTGTCTCTGAACTTGGCGCCTCACTCTGTTTCCTGCACGATACATTCTAGTAAGAGAGATGAAAGGAAGCTACAAAAGTATGATGGATATCATATCCGCATTAAAATCTGTTATTAATATGTTGAGTTGTGTATTAACATTATCCAAAATGTTTCCAACAATGTTCAAACCCAGATAAATATTTTTTTTACATTTTAAGGTAAAGGTCTCCTTCATTTGGTGAGGTTGCAGTCAATGGCATCATTTCCCATTAGACCCCTCACTTCCAGCGAAATTCCTGATATAGAAAGACTTTTAGAGATATGATTTATCAATATTGATGTAGCTCACTATCCTATGGGCCACTATGACAAGGGTATCATGCTCATGCCAGCCAAGAAGCGAATCAAGTGTTTCCCACACATAGATTTTACTTGCGTGGGTCACCCAGGTATATTAAACCCATCTAAGTATTTTCGGAAACCCATGTTAGCATTTTCTGATGAAGGAACCTCAAGACCACTGCTGTTGTTAGTGTAGTCTCCATTTATTTATACTTCCCCTTCATCAAATTTTTAAGTTTCATGTTACACTGCTACTCATTTTCTATGCATCTTTTGAATATTCTGGAATAGTATACACCAATGTAAAATCCCCCCCAAATATATCTACACATTTCCTGTAAATGATTATTGATGATGACATCATTGTACTTAACAATGCAGATCTCAATGACCAGAGGTTTGTCTCCCAGACTGTGGTCCAACAGCCTATGTTGATTTGCTTATTGTCTCATTATAAAGACAATAGATATAAGTTAAAAGAGAATTTCACCGGTGGAGACATGAATCTGTTTTCTCTACAATAGAGGAGGCTGTCATGTCTGCCCATGAATATCCTTGAGTTACTGTGGTGAGCTCTTTGGAGCTCTGTGACGGCCTGAAGGCTGCAGGGAGGAATGCTGCTGTTTGGCTGCCATTTAATTAGTTCAACTTGTTCCGCCGTACGTCTCCTCAACGTTTTCACTGGTGACATGTTTGGACATTGTGCGTCCTACTCCATTGTTCTCCTATGGAGTAGGCACTGCTGCAAGTTCAGGGAGGGCATGTGTCATTGGTTTATGTCTATACATTACTTTTTCGATTAAATTGTGTGTGTGTGTGTGTGTGTGTGTGTGTGTGTGTGTGTGTGTGTGTGTGTGTGTGTGTGTGTGTGTGTGTGTGTGTGTGTGTGTGTGTGTGTGTATGTGTGTGTGCCTGTGCGTGCATGCGTGTCCAGAGGTGGATGGACTACCAAAAAATCGTACTTAGTTATTGAAGTAATGTAACTTTGATGAAATTGTACTCAAGTAGGTGTTAAGTTACAGGTATTAAAAATACAACTGAGTGGAAAATGACCATCGCTTATGACAAAGCCTTTGACAAATGCGCGAAATGAGTGGTGGTATTAACCGATTGTTCTGTTGAGTTCTGCGAGTGACAAAATATTCTCTCGCATTTATTGTTCCGCCTCATTTCTTCTGCTAGAGCCTATTAAAAGTTTGCTTGAACAAATGCTTTTTTAAATGCAGAAAGTATTTCACTCAAAGCCTACTTTCGTTGAATGTTATTGAAGAACAATAGCAACGCATCCTGTTATACCCATCAGTAAGGTCTATTTATGCTTAAAAATGTTGGTGTTGCCTAGTAACAACGACATGGCCAGCCACAGCCCCCATCTCATACCTCGACCACAAGCGTGTATGTGTGCATATGTGTGTGTGTGTGACTTTTTCACAGAACAGTGTAAATGTACCTATACTTTAAATAGAAAGGCATGATTGTGAGTGATAAGTTGAGTGACTAGTGGTAAAAGATGTTGCCCATTCTGCCAGCCGTATGTCCTCTATCATGGTTCCCCAAGCCTGACGGGCTCTGATGGAGTAGGAACGGTCACCTCTGGACATGAGCTGAGACTTTGTTACATCAAGGAGGGTCCTGCCTGAGGAGAAAGGCTGCACACTGACTCGTAAGGGGCTACAGAATGATTTAAATGTGATCTACTGGATTTAAATACAATTTTAACGTCAATGGAGAAGCCACGATTGCGTTGGGGTTCTGTTAGAACCAGTAGAGAAACTTAGTTGCTGAATTTGGACTAGTTGGAACTTCACAATCATTACAAATATGAGAAACATAAATGATCATTGTCATCATATGGAAGAGACATTATCTCAATTGTAGCTTTCAATGTGCGTCTTATAGAGGAAATACAGAAACGGCTAATATTTTTTAAGTTTCCGTTTTGATATGCATCTCTGAAAACTAAGTGATTCATTGGCTTGTTCAGTCTCGAAGGTCCAGCCAATCACAATTGATGTATGGCATGTACACGTCGGTCTAAACTGTCACTTGAGTCCAGAGCTCAATCAGCACTAAAAACGTGATGATGGCAAGTTATTTTGCAATAACAATTCTGATTGCAGCATGTAAGTACAATTACGCTTCAAATCAACTTTTTCATGTAAATTATTAAATAATTGTCACTTGCATTGTAGCATGTAGGTATATTTCATATTTTTGTCTTTCTTTATTTTTAGTGCCGGTTGAGAGCCAAGACATTCCTCGTTCAGTTTCTGAAATAAAAGCAGAACTTGGAGATAAGGTTACTTTACATTGTAGAGGAATGAAAAAAGAAAATATGCCGGGCGATAAGATTGACTTGTACAAACAATCTCATGGATATGTTCCCCAAACAGTTGCTCGATGTTTCTTTGGAAAAATTACAATTTATCCTCCCTTTAACTTAACATTCACAGTGGAAGAAGGGGTTTCTGATTTCAATTTGATCCTTCAAAGTGTGACTAAAGGGGATGAGGCAAACTATTTTTGTCGACAACAATATTCTGACAGTTGGACTAAGGGCATATTTCTGTCTGTCAAAGGTAAATTGTAAACCTTTTTCAATGTTTTGCTTTGAATATCATGAGTAATAGTTTAGTGTCGCTGACGGAACCTTAAACATATTGATGTAGTCCCTTTTGATGATGATTATTTGCATTTATTTTGCAGATCACAACATCACGCCGGTTGAAGAAAAGCAAGATGAAACAGGTTATTACATTCCACTGCCTACTTTCAGTATATGTGACTTACTAACTTATGTTTATCACATATTATATAAATATTGGTCATTCCAATGCTGGGATGCAACGGATCATTTAAATTGCCTGACATTTTCTTACCTTCCATTATTTTAAATCTAAACAGAAATACTTTGAGTTCTAAAGCTTCCCGATGACCCATTGTCGATTATCTGATTCTAGAACCCTGCTGGCATCTGGTGATCTTGGTGCATCGGATAGTGTTGGCTTGCTGTCTGCTTGTGATTATAATCCTCATTCTAATCATTCATTACAGGTGTGTGAGCATTGTAACACTACAGCACACTCAACACCAGAGCTCATATCAGGACAGGTTTAAGAGCATCCCCACCGCTTAGATAGAGAGGTCTCAGTGTGCAGGATCGCGTGCATTGATTCAGCAGAATATTTCATTGACAATAGTTATAGTAGTTATATAGTAATAGTTTATACATTTTGAACCAAATAAGAACTATTTGGATAGGCATAGAAGGTTTTTAGATGACATAACAACATAACATGCCGTTTCAACTGTGAATCCTTCCTCCTGTTTGTGAGTAATACAGTTCTTTGTTTTAGGACGGGGAAACTGATTCCTTGAACTACGCAGCGTTGGAGATCCCCGGCAGAAGAAATCGAAGGAGGGAAGAAGAACACTGAAAGGACTCAGGAGAGTGAGGATTCTGCTGTGAGAGTAACCTGCCACTGAAGTCCATCAACCACGTCCTAATATAGTTTGATCTGGTGGATGTGCATTACTTTTCTAAAAGGGGTAAAAAGTACAAGCTCAAGTTAAGACATGAAAGACAATAAATATGATTCTGACAAAGCTCAAATATAACAACAATTTAACAGCGCTGGAAAGGGGTTCGGTTCAAAATATATATATTGTTAATGGTGACGAGCAAGCATATCATTTTGGGTTTCCTAGTGTAGATACATTCAGCCTTTGCAAAGAGACCTAATGCGAATGCATTGTGTTCATTTTTCAACTTACTTTTGATCAGATAAATTTACTTTATGCGACTTATCAATATGTTTGCATTCGTTTTTTGTAAGTTTATATTGATGAAGTGCGTAATAATTGTTATTGTTAATAATTGCTGTATTACTAACAAACGTTTGAAAGTATTCAGAGATGACACGTCATTTTACGTTGTTATGTCATCTATCAACCTTACATGCTTATGCAAATAGGGGATAGTTGGTTCAAAATGTATAAATATCTCTAAGCCTACTTTAACTATTGATATTAAGCAAAACCTATTGTTGCTAGAATGTGTAAACTGATATTAGTTGGAATGGTCAAAGAAATTGTGATCTTGACGTTCGACACAACACTGCTAGACGAACTGCTTTGTGGGAAATGAATGAAATAAATAAAAATAAATGCAACAAATAAAAAAAAGCTGTTTCTAATTAGCAATGAACACTGCCAAGATCATTGAATTGTAGGTTTCATGGGGTCGTAAGCATCATTTGGCTTGGTGTTGTTAATGCAAAAATAACGGGGGAGGGTCCACCCAGCTGGGAGGAGCCGACTGGTGGACCACGTTGAGCTGTAGGCTGCAGTTGATCTGTCTGTCAAACATCTGAGTCAAACCTCCCACCGAGGTCACACTTTTAGATTTAAAATGGCTTGTCAACACCACAACTGGTAGAAAGATACAGACACTTTAAAAAACAAGAACAGCCATGGATGCAGTGGACAGGACACACCTCCAACCTAATGTGTGTAACGGTGAAAAACCTATGTGATGAAAAACACAAAGGGGTTTACTTACCTCATCCTACCCCATGAAAGGAATTACAAAAAGGCAGGTCTATAAAATGATCATGGTTTAATGATAAAGATCTTCTCCTGTACAGAACTCTACTTTACTCTACCCTACGATACTCTACAGTACTCTACTCTAACCTACTCCAGCCTATTAAACTCAACTGTTTCATGAGGTTCTTTCTTTACACACACACACACACACACACACACACACACACACACACACACACACACACACACACACACACACACACACACACACACACACACACACACACTATATAATGATGGTTGCTGGTTATGCCTGTCCTGAAACAGACCAATAATATGGTTGGTATCTGGATCTGAAATCTGCATCCGACTTATAAAATATAGGCAGTGTGTATGATATATACAATGCACCTCACCCTTGACAAGATGGAGACAAGACAGCATTGGCTTTGTATGAATGGTTGTTATGTGTCTACTGAATGGAATGATGTTGCATCGGCTGGTCTCTGCAGTGCAATAGGATCTCAAATGAATACCTTTATTAAGATATTAGTATGCCTGAATGAAACTGAAAAATAAATAATACCACTCTTTACTCTTTGAAAATGTAGATACAAGCAAAATTAATTCGATATAATTGAGGTTGAGTTAGTGACGGTAAATGTCCATTTCATGGTTGGTTTCTGAAGTATGTGAGCAACATATCCTGTTGAGACCTACAGTCAGGTCTGTCTATGGTTCAGAGATGTGGTGGGGTGTCAAAAGGCGGAGACATGGCCAGCCACAGCCCTTGTCTCTCAACTTGGCGCATCACTCTTTGTTTCCTGCACGATACATTCTAGTAAGAGAGATGAAAGGAAGCTACAAAAGTAGGATGCATATCATATCCGCATTAAAATCTGTTATTAATATGTTGAGTTGTGCATTGACTTTATCCAAAATGTTTCCAACAATGTTCAAACCCAGATAAATACTTTTTTAAAATTTTAAGGTAAAGGTCTGCTTCATTTGGTGAGGTTGCATGTCAATGGCATAATTTCCCATTCAACCCCTCACTTCCGGCGAAATTCCTGATATAGAAAGCCCTTTAGAGATATGATTTATCAATATTGATGTAGCTCACTATCCTATGGGCCACTATGACAAGGGTATCATACTCATGCCAGCCAAGAAGCTAATCAAGTGTTTCCCACACATAGATTTTACTTGCGTGGGTCACCCAGGTATATTAAGGCCATGTAAGTATTTTCGGAAACCCATGCTAGCATTATCTGATGAAGGCCACTGCTGTTGTTATCTCTAAAAGGCTTTCATTGTACTTAACAATGCAGATCTCAATGACCAGAGGTTTGTCTCCCAGACTGTGGTCCAACAGCCTGTGTTGATTTGCTTATTATCTCATTATAAAGACAATAGATATAAGTTAAAGGAGAATTTCACCGGTGGAGACATGAATCTGTTTTCTCTACCATAGAGAAGGCTGTCATGTCTGCCCATGAATATCCTTGAGTTACTGTGGTGAGCTCTTTGGAGCTCTGTGACGGCCTGAAGGCTGCAGGGAGGAATGCTGCTGTTTGGCTGCCATTTAGTTAGTTCACCTTGTTCCGCCGTATGTCTCCTCAACGTTTTCACTTGTGACATGTTTGGACATTGTGCGTCCTACTCCATTGTTCTCCTATGGAGTAGGCACTGCTGCAAGTTCAGGGAGGGCATGTGTCATTGGTTTATGTCTATACATTACTTTTCGATTTAATTGAGTGAGTGAGTGAGTGAGTGAGTGAGTGAGTGAGTGAGTGAGTGAGTGAGTGTGTGAGTGAGTGAGGATGTGTGTGTGTGTGTGACTGTGTGTGTGCATGTGTGTCCAGGTGGATGGACTACCAAAAAATCTTACTTAGTTATTGAACTAATGTAACTTTGATGAAATTGTACTCAAGTAGGTGTTAAGTTACAGGTATTAAAAATACAACTGAGCGGAAAATTACCATCACTTATGACAAATGCGCGAAATGAGTGGTGGTATTAACCGATTGTTCTGTTGAGTTCTGCGAGTGACAAAATATTCCCTCGCATTTATTGTTCCGCCTCATTTCTTCTGCTAGAGCCTATTAAAATTTTGCTTGAACAAATGCTTTTTTAAATGCAGAAAGTATTTCACTCAAAGGCTACTTTCATTGAATGTTTCTGAAGAACAAGAGCAACGCATCCTGTTGAAGCCATCAGTAAGGTCTATTTATGCTTAAAAATGTTGGTGTTGCCTAGTAACAACGACATGGCCAGCCACAGTCCCCATCTCATACCTCGACCACAAGCGTGTATGTGTGCATATGTGTGTGTGTGACTTTTTCACAGAACAGTGTAAATGTACCTATACTTTAAATAGAAAGGCATGATTGTGAGTGATAAGTTGAGTGACTAGTGGTAAAAGATGTTGCCCATTCTGCCAGCCGTATGTCCTCTATCATGGTTCCCCAAGCCTGACGGGCTCTGATGGAGTAGGAACGGTCACCTCTGGACATGAGCTGAGACTTTGTTACATCAAGGAGGGTCCTGCCTGAGGAGAAAGGCCGCACACTGACTCGTAAGGGGCTACAGAATGATTTAAATGTGATCTACTAGATTTAAATACATTTTAAAACGTCAATGGAGAAGCCACGATTGCGTTGGGGGTCTGTTAAAACCAGTAGAGAAACTTAGTTGCTGAATTCTGGACTAGTTGGAACTTCACAATCATTACAAAAATGAGAAACATAAATGATCATTGTCATCATATTGAAGACATTATCTCAATTTTAGCTTTCAATGTGCGTCTTATAGAGGAAAAACAGAAACACATTTAACGGCTAATGTTTTTGAGGTTTCCGTTTTGATTTGCATCTCTGAAAACTAAGTGAATCATTGGCTTGTTCAGTCTCGAAGGTCCAGCCAATCACAATTGATGTATGGCATGTACATGTCGGTCTAAACTGTCACTTGAGTCCAGAGCTCAATCAGCACTAAAAACGTGATGATGATGGCAAGTTATTTTGCAATAACAATTCTGATTGCAGCATGTAAGTACAATTACGCTTCAAATCAACTTTTTCATGTAAATTATTAAATAATTGTCACTTGCATTGTAGCATGTAGGTATATTTCATATTTTTGTCTTTCTTTATTTTTAGTGCCGGTTGAGACCCAAGACATTCCTCTTTCAGTTTCTGAAATAAAAGCAGAACTTGGCGATAAGGTTACTTTGCATGGTAGAGGAATCAAAAAAGAAAAGAAGGAAGATAAGATTGACTGGTACAAACAATCTCATGGATATGTTCCCCAAACAGTCGCTCGAAGTGTGTTTGGAATAATTACAATTTATCCTCCCTTTAATTTAACATTCACAGTGGAAGAAGGGGTTTCTGAATTCAATCTTATCCTTCAAAGTGTAACTAAAAGTGATGAAGCAAACTATTTTTGTCGAAGCCAATTTTCTGACAGTTGGACTAATGGCATAATTCTGTCCGTCAAAGGTAAAATGTAAACCTTTTTCAATTTTTTGCTTTCAATATCATGAGTAATAGTTTACTTTCGCTGATGGAACCCTAAACATAGACCTTTTGATGATGATTATTTGCATTTATTTTGCAGATCACAACATCACGCCGGTTGAAGAAAAGCAAGATGAAACAGGTTATTAAATTCCACTTCCTTCTTTCAGGATATCTGACTTACAAACTAATTAATGTTTATCAAATATAATATAAATATCGTTCATCATTTATTATTTTAGGTGACATTATCTTACCTTCCATACTGTTATATCAAAATACAAGTTCTTTGAGTTTTGCAGCTTCCAGATAACCCATTGTAGATTGTCTGATTCTAGAACCCTATAACTGTCATCTGGTTACCGTGGTGCTTGGAATACTGTTGGCTTGCTGTCTGGTTGTGATCATAATCCTCTTTCTAACCAGAAATAAAAAACAAGTTTGTGAGCATTGCAAAGGTACAGTACATTCTACACTAATAAGCTTTCTGCTGTGACATGATGTGACCTCAGGACAGGTTAGAGATCCCCATCCTGAATCTATGGCATATTGTATTTTACAGAAACCTGCTGCAGTTTTTGATTATTAATATTTTTGGTGAAAATAAGTAATTACTATAGTTTTTGAAGCCTGACCGATATGAATTGCTACAAACAATAGCATGAAAAAAGTAATTATTCTTCTATTCTTATCTTCAGGAACACTGAGTTCCTCCTACCATGTGGCAAATGACTCAGGGATTCAGGAACAACAGGTACTCATTGCATTGTGTACAATATGCATGTATCGAAATTCATTATCTCGAAGAACTGTAAAAATGAAGATGTGCATATGTTCTCATTTGAGACACAAAAAAGTTAAAGTTAAAAGTTTGATTTTATCTAATTTGTTCAATCAATGTTAAAAAGTTTGGAAAATAGGGGTTGGGGTTATTACCATAGCTACAACCCGTTAGTGTATGAGTGTTATTATGAGTGATGTTCTATTTGAAGAGGCCCTTCACACGGTGGCTTATAGCTATACTATAAATTTGGGAAGCTTAACCTTCTCTAAGACGCAGATAACTGAATATACATGAGGAATGTGACTAATCCGCACACACGCACACAATTTCAGATTCACTTTACTGCTATCTGACATGAAAGCCAGGGCCTAGAGATTGGCTGACTAAATAACATATGAATACAATTTATGACTCAATATATTGAGTAAGGAACCTTATCACTTCGCACCTGGATGCTCGAGCAGCAACGAGATGGTGCCACCATCACTTTGGGAGTACTGGTCCCTTGTAGTCCCAGCACAGGCCGCCCTGGCTTCTGCTGCGGCGTTGGTGAGGGGGAGCATTCAGTTGGCTGCGATCTCTGCCGATGCTTTGTGCCACTCAATTATTCTCACTAGCAGGGTTAGAAATGAATGTAATATGTTTATTGTTATTTAATGTTTTATCTTTTCTAAAACATTGTAATATGTATTTAATATTTGTTTTGAAAAAATGCATGTTCTTAAACTTCACTGCAACAATGCTGACATCTCAGATGTTTGTTAGTAACACACGGTTCTCTGTTGTAGGACAGGGAAACGGGTTCCTTGAATTACGCAGCGTTGGATTTCCCTGGCAGGAAAACCAAAAGGGGGAAAAAGAACAGTGAACAGACTCAGGAGAGTCTGTATTCTGATGTGAGAGAAACCCGCCACTAAAGTCTATTAACCAGGGAGTCTGTGTCCCCTCATGAGGCTTAAGTAATGATTTTGGCACGTTGTGATGTCAGTTTGGATTGATGAATTTGAATGTTGTGCTATGGTTGTTGGTGGAAATAATCTGGACCATTTTATTTTTATGGGTATATGTAGACTGTTTACATTTAGTTATGTTGCTTTGAAAATATTTTATATTGCAAACACACGCATGTGGCCGCATAACTAAATCTTAATAAACATAGTTTTTAATGTGCCACTAATCTCAGCTATGCTTGCCGAGGTTGCTTGGCAACCATTTGCTGGCTTGAGGCACAACGTTGCTTTGGGGGAGAATTATGATTTGTTTTCAATAAATTATTGCACTTGAAGTTTCTGTGTCTGGTTGATGTTCGGTACTATGATGAACAATGAATAAATTAGGTAAATTAAGTTGTATCACTATGAATGTAATGCTACAGTGAGACACTCATGTCTTAAAATGTCTTGATGGGACAAAAGGAGGGTTGTTGGTTTGTCAAGTGGTGGGAAGGACAGTCTAGTGGTTAGGGTAGACTAGAAGTGGATCATTGGCTTGCATCATTCAGTGCTCTAACTTCCAGCCAATCACAGTTGATCTATAAAAATAGTAATCCTTACAGTCAATCTATCAGTGAGTGCAGCACAAGTACGGCACCAAAACGTAACAATGTTAGCAATGTTGTTTGCTTTGATAATTCTGAGAGCAGCATGTAAGTAAAACTCCTCTTCAAAATAAGTTCAATTGGTTACAATTCTAAACAGTTTTTTAGTTGTTCATTGTGGTTATTTCTACATTTTTCAGTTCCGATTGAGACCAAAAAGGATCCTTCTTTGTTGTCTGTGCAGACAGCAGAGCTTGGAGATACTGTAACTCTACAGAGTGCAGCTTTACAAACAGTAACATGTAACATATATTGGTATTGGTATAAGCAATCTCTGGGATTTGTGCCTCAAACAGTCGCTTCTAAAGTGAATGATTCAGTGACAGTATATCCCCCTTTCAATTCAAGGTTCACAGTGGACAAAGGGGTTTATGCCTTTAATCTTAAAATCAGATCCATAACTAAAGATGATGAAGCAATCTATTTTTGTCAAGAAGGTTTATCTAACAGTTGGAGTGGCACATTTGTATCAGTCAAAGGTACGGGATCTACTTTTTAATGCTTGTTTCAACCTCATGAGGAAAAATCTTAACATTTCAAATCATCCCAAAATATATCTACTTGGTTCCTTTACATTATAATCATTGTATTTAACTGTATAGATCCCAACGAACAGAGGTTTGTCTCCCAGACTGTGGTCCAACAGCCTGTGTCGGCATCAGCTCAGCTGGGAGACCCTGTGGCTCTCCAGTGCTCTATTACCTCCCAGAGGACGGACCACATTAACCAGTGCCAAGGGGAACCCAGTGTGTACTGGTTCAGATCAGGACCATCTCACCCTGCTGCCATTTACATGAATGGAAACAGGAGTGGTGAATGTCAGAATAGTTTTGGGCCTCCGTCTGCTCCACAGAGCTGTGTCTACACTCTCCCCAAGAACAATGTAGACTCCTCTGATGCTGGGACTTACTACTGTGCCCTGGCAGCATGCGGGGAAGTTGTGTTTGGAAATGGAACTAAACTGGACCTAACAGGTCAGTATTTTTGTTAATATATATAATACTTGTTTATTAGATACTTTTAATTATAATAGAATAATAGAAGTATAATATCGTTATTTATTATTTTGTAAAAATTAATCTCAATGTTTTCCTGAATTTAACATTATGAAAATATTTTTCTTGAAAAACTTCTTTCAGGAAAATCTCCTTCCATTATATCATATGTAATTGTTCATAAAAGATACCATGGAATCTAAATCTTCGCTTATAATTCTAGAAACCTACCATCATCTGGTTACCGTGGTGCTTGGAATACTGTTGGCTTGCTGTCTGGTTGGGAATATAATCAAATTCATAACCAGAAATAAAAAGCAAGTTTGGGAGCATTGCAAAGGTACGGTACATTCTACACTAATAAGCCTACTGATGTGATTTGATATGACCTAAGGACAGGTTAGAGATTCCCAACTGCTTTAATCGATACATTTGTAGTCTGCATACTGAATCAATGGTATATTTACAGATACCTGTAAATATACCGACATGAATTGCTACTAACGATAGCATTAAAAAAATTAATTCTTCTTCTGTTCTTATATTCAGGAACACTGAGTTCCTCTGACCATGTTGCAACTGACTCAGTGATTCAGGAACAACAGGTACTCATTGCATTGTGTTTAATATGCATGTATTGAAATTCATAATCGAGATGAACAATTGAAATGAAGATGTGCCAATGTTCTCATTTGAGACAAAATTATTCGTTAAATCAATGTTAAAAAGTTAGTAAAATAGTGGAAGAGTGGAACGGGCTTGCGAGACAGACGTGATACACGTTTTCAATGCGTATGTTTTGGATGGTGTACAATGCAATAAAAATAAGAATTTATGTTTTTGTTACCCTAGAATTATGTCTACCTTTGGGGGGGGGGGTCCTCTGCCACAGAGCCCAGAACAGACCACCGGCTCTAGAGAGAATGGGGTTTTAATTTTAAAAGAAAGGAAGTGAACCTCGTGCCTCAGCCTGAATTTGAACCCGATAAGGGTTCAATGAATAGAAAAGGGGCTATTATCCCAACGGCTATGACCCGGTAGTGTATGAGTGTTATTACGAGTGATGTTCTCTATGAAGAAGCCCTTCATACCGTGGATATAGCTATACTATAAGAATTTGGGAAGATTAACCCTCTCTGACACATACAACTAAATATACTTAAGGAATGGACAAATCCACACACACGATTTTAGATTCACTTAACTGCTTGTAAGCTATGGCCTTTAGTTCCATAGACTAAATAAGGTATAAATACAAATTATGACTATTAATTGAGTAAGGAACCTTATCACTCCACACCTGGCTGCTCGAGTAGCATCGAGATGGTGCCACCATCATTTTGTAAGTACTTGCCCCTTGCAGTTCCGTACAGGCCGCCCTAGCTTCTCCTAGCGTCGGTGGTGAGGGGGAGCATTCAGTTTGCTGTAATCTGTGGCACTGCTATGCGCCGCTAAATGATTCTCACTAGGAAGGTTGGAAAATAATATATGTTATTGTTCTTTAATGTTTTGTCTTAACACTTTTCTAGAACGTTGTAAAACGTATTTAATTCTTATTTTGATAAAATGCATGTTCTTGAATTTCACTGCAACAATCCTGACGTCTCAGATGCTTGTTCGTAATACACAGTTCTCTGTTGTAGGACAGGGAAACGGATTCCTTGAATTACGCAGCTTTGGATTTCCCTGGCAGGAAAACCAAAAAGGGGAAAAAGAACAGTGAACGGACTGAGGAGAGTCTGTATTCTGATGTGAGAGAAACGCGACACTGAAGTCCATCAACCAGGGAGTATGTGTCCCCTCATGAGGCTAAAAGAATGAATTGGTACTGCCATGTTCTGACGCAGTTTGGATTGATGAATTTGAATGCTATGGTTGTTGGCGGAAATAATCTGGACCGTTTTATTGTTATGGATGTATGTAGATTGTTTATATTTAGTTATGTTGCTTGGATTGAAAGATACAAATGTGATTATAAAACTACAAGATAGTTATGGTCCTTGATTCTGATTGGCTCATAGCCGTTGAAGAATACGGCGTAAAAAAAACATACAAAAAAATGTAACTTACAAACACGCATGTGACCGCATTACTAAAACTTAATAATCATATTTCTTAACGTGCCACCGATCTCAAGTATGCTTGCCGATGTTGCTTGGCAACCATTTCCTGGACCCCGTCAACCGCCGCCTGACGTCTGGCCCCGCCCGCCTGCAGTCCTCAAACAGCCTCAGCGGCCCACACTGCAGCGGCTCGAGGTCGGCCCTTCTGCGCAGCCACAGCCACAGTATCTACCACTGGCCGTTTCCCCTGTAATCTCTCATTTCACCCCCAATACTATGCAAGTCGTGACGGATAATATATCATATCAGGTTGAAAAAGTCATTGCCATCCCAAATGTTTTGTGTTAGTTGTTTATAGTTCTGGTATAGTATCATTATTTATAAATATATTTTTCGATTCCAACACAACCTACAAGGAATTCTGACATTAGGGATCTGGTAAAGGGTATATAACTCACGTTACCTATGAAGTGAGAACACGACATGGCAGGCCCATGAAGCCTACATTGTCGATTTAATGATAAAGATCTCTTGGGCTCTTCTCTACTCATCTCTGCTCTTCTCTTCTACTCTACTCTACTCTCCCATCAGGTTCTCTCTTCAACAACAATGCACATAGGTACATGAATATATTTTGACAGATGATGGGGATAGGCTGTCCTGAAACATGCCAGCCTTGTGGTTGTGTGGATCTGTGTAGAGAGATAACTCCAGAGAGAGAGAGAAGGGGGAGACCGCATACAAGCCAACAAAAGTGCATGCCCTGCATTTAACACCATACAATACAGAGACATGACATTTGTTGATGTGCTTTGTACGAGTGGTGGGTATATGTCTCTTGAATGGACTGCTGTATCTGCTGGTCCCTGCAGTGCAATATGATCCCAAATCAACATTTTCTGTTCACTAAACAAACACCATTTAGGTTCAGTCAGTGACAGGATATATAACCATTTTGTGGTTGGTCTCTCAAGAGCCTTATCAACACATCCTGTTGGCAACCTGCAACTCTATTCAGGAATAATAGTTGTGGTGGTTGTGTCAAAAACAAAGACATGAACAGCCTCCGCCCCCGCCTGTCAACTAGCTGCCTCACTCTCTGTTTCCAGCCCGGTGGTAAAAACACATACGGGGGGGGGAAAGATTAAAGGAAGTGTCAATTGAAGCATTTTTAAATTCCCTCCTTACATTAATTGTCACTTTACACTCTTGGTTGCGAAAGTCTTGAGTTTCTTGAAGCTGCTCAAACACAGAGCACATCGATATCTCTCCACTCATAGCTGGATTTTAGTTCAGCTTCATTTTGGTACTCAAACGTTCAAAATAATATTGTAAGATCTGTCCTAGGTCACAGAGACGTGCATTTTAACTCCTCACATTGTTGTTAATCTACTACTAACCAAACCATGACATTGTTTTTCAAACAAGGTAACATAAGAAAATATGTACTTTATAATCCTAAAGGAAATATGTATTAGACGCATACAACGTCTTTGATTAAAATATAAACAACATACTGCGTGCATAGGCCGTCACCCATACGCATACATGCCCAAGCACAGTCCCTACAGAAGATGCACAGACTGCCATCAACCAACAAACGGCCTGAGACTCACAAATAGGATTTCTACATCAGGGTTACCGTTTTCCTTGCCGACTGTGTGCTTTGAACAACTCATTATTTTGCAAGCAGAGAACGCCCGTCAACCCTTGCTTCACCCCGACATCTTGCTTTGGTCAGAGTGAACGTGTGAGAACCTATTTCTACAAGTAAGTCAGGGATCTCTGGGTGTAACCCAGTCTGGGTGAAAAGCGTGATATGGGACTCATGGTACTCAAAGCATCGGAGTCAGAGCTTGGCCAGCTTATTTCTGAGTGACCTCTCGTCACTCAGGATCATACTCAAGCAGAGGCGGTCGATTGCTTCCTCTCTGGCCCCTTTTACGCGTTCATATACACACACAAACACTCACCCACACACACACACATATTTCAGTGGCTTGCGGTGACTTTTGAGTAAAGGCAAGCTGATGAGACCCCCCCTTTACATTTCTAGAAGGAGACCTAGATTCTGTTCATGCCATTGCATTACATTGCTATTCAAGGAGCGCATGCATTTGATTGAGCCTACTTGTGTGAATAATGCACATCCTTCTGCCAAAACAGAGATAGTACTCAACAAATGAATTATTGTTGATAAAAAAGAAACATTGAAAATGTCTTTTTTTTTCAGTCTTAGCCTATGCGCAACAGGATGTGAACACATCCTGTTGATACCTGCACTCAAGTCTGCTTATGGTTGGCCTGACAGAGTTGTGGTGGTGCGTCGAAACAGACATGGCCATCAACACATGCATTTCTCATTTTGGGTTTCCTAGAATATAAACGTTTGGTATTGATGTTAACTAATATATCTATATCTTTACCTTTTGATAAGAATGTGTTTTTATGACATTTTTTTCTAAAAATCCTAATAACTAACAAAAATAAAATTTGACACCAACCAGATCGAAAAGCTAAAACAAACATAACATATCACATTGGGATGTATCCAGTACAAACAAACCAAATATCTGGTCAAGACAATTTGATTTTCCAATCTATTCCAATTTATCGGAAGTGGAATGAAGGAAAAGAGTAAAGGATGGAACCAAATAACACACACATTAATACCACTATTTTACCTCAAGGTGTCATGTGGATGAGCCTTTTCAAAATATATCCCTTTTTGATAACAATGTGGGAATGTCCAACGAACTGGAAGGATTTGAATGCATCGACTGCAGGGTTAGAGTTGCTCTGTCATATATAAGTGACACCAACTTTGATTTTGGCTGCTGATATGCAGTATTCAAAAGCTACTGCATATCCATATATATATTATATCCATATATATATATATATATATATATATATATATATATACATACACATATATACACATACATACACACACACTTTGACCCATTTTAGATACTTTGGTAGTACTGTCTGAGTATGAGCGTTCAAATGAGCAGTGCTGTCCAGGCGGAGCATGCCAAATTCACACACGCAAACATTGTAGTGTTGTACTATAATAAGCGTCCAAGAAGCATAACAGGGGTGTTTCTAGGTTTCATAAACATCCGGGGCTTAGCCCAGACGGAAAATGAAAAATTCAGATGTTTCGACCAATCCTGTTGCTGGAGGCAGAGTTATTTGCAGACAAACTAGACCAGCCCATGAACATTTTAAAATGAAAATACACAGACATTCCTGTATAATTAAGATGTATGACAGCACCCTCTGCTGGACAACAGTCTCAAACCAAACTACATTTTCCGTTTGAACCAACGTAGCTATAGTACACTGATGTGAGACGGGTTGGTGGATTGAACGTGTTGTAGTAGCAGAGAATGGCCTGCAGGGCAGTAGGTACATTGTTAAATACATGAATAGGCTTGAATTTAGTAGTAATATGGAGGTTTCATATTTTTACAAAATGGATTATGTGAACATTGCTGAATAACAATCATGTATATTAAATGTGTTGCAGGAGTTTTGCTTGACATTAATCAAGTTAAAGGACAATTAAATGAACCGCACCAAACATGTAGAAGTGAAAATGGGATTTTAATATATAAACAAAAACACTTGACAGAAGTTTGATACAATTTTTTAAAGGAAAGCAGAGGAAAACATTTTCCCAAATGATTCTTTTCAAAATGTCACCACGATTCCGAAAGCAAGTGAAGAGGTTTGTGTAAAGCAGTCCTCCCTGACCAGCTCTGTCCCTGACTCTAAACCCTGACTCTCAACCCTAACGCTGAACCCTCTGAGGGCATGGAGACGCGCCTCCAGTGTAAAAGTTCGAACCACAGAGAAGTAAGAAAAGAGGAAGCAGTAGAGAGTAGTGAAGTAGTGAGGTTAGTGACAGACGAGAGGGAAAGGCGTGTGGAAGCACACGGTTACATGTGGGGTCAAGAAGATCACTCCCACTGGAGGTCATTGATCCATCAGCCTCAGACTGCTGAGCTCAGCAGGTCTTCTGGAGGACGAGGCTCAGGTGAACTGAGGAGACGGGACCAGCAAGATGTCAGGATCAGGGCGGGTTCAGCTAAGGTGTGTCTACCCCCGACCCAACAGGATCAGGTGAGGTTCAGCTCAGGTGTGTCTGCCCGGACCAAACAAGGACATTGATTAGGTTTGATATTCAAAAGATGCAACATTATCTGAACCAAAGATAAGTCATTAAGGAGCAGGTAGGCTTTAGGGCGCCTTGCTCAAGGAAGCATCACTGTATTCTGAGGACTTGTAACGGGCTAACTCACCAGGAAGACAAAATACATCAATGTGCCCAAGAGTAATGAGAAATGTATGACTTACAGTTTGTAAGTCAGCACGGCTCCTCCATCAGCTCCTTCAGTACGGCTCCTCCATCAGCTCCTTCAGTACGGCTCCTCCATGAGCTCCTTCAGCCATGGATTCCTGGTCTGGTTACAAACACAGTTGGTCTCAGCAGTAAATCACCTGGGGACGCAACACACCCCACCTCCTGCATCTGAGGTTCACTTGTAAAATGGAAGACAAATTCAAACGCTTAAATTAGACAACGTCTGCAGATTGTAGCGTTCAGCAATTCATCCATTACGGTCAGCTTGGTGATGGTTACCCTCTGGTCCGGTGCTGCAGGCCCCTGGTCTCCAGCCTCAGTCTCCGGTCCACCCTGGCACCACAAGCCGCCGGTCCCCAGCCGCTCAGCCTCGCCCTTCAGCTACAGCAGAAGGTTTATATCAGCATTTGCCCAACAATAAACTTAACTGACTCATCCGAAACCGAGTTACACAATTAAATTAACCATTATTTTATAACGCAAGGCTAGAAAAGACTTGAGACCAGACATGAGCATCCCGTTTTTGGGAATGAAGACAGAGCAGTCCACAAGTTTAAAGTAGTGGTTCAGGCCATGCATTGAAACTGACCTGAGAAGACTCTACTCAAACACCAGAGCACTGTCCTGTTCTGGAGGACTTCTGACAGGAGGTGGAGGTCTGGCTCTGAGTGAGGAGGTGGAGGACTTGCTCTGGGTGAGAAGGCCGACACCTTGGGACAAACTGCATGTTACCTTTTTAACCTTTTACAGTTCTAGAGTATCTTCTACTGTAACATGTGGGAAGGACGAACATTATTTTAGCTTTGATATTATCCAGCGGTTAAACTTCTGTGGCAATTAATGACAGCAGATATTTAGAACATACAAAAGCTGAAGCAACAAAGAACACTGAGCAGTATCGATATTAAATCAAATATACTCAGCTATATTCAGGTGCTGGGTTCCGTTGAAGAAATGTCAAATTATCTTCCTCCTTGAAATGATTTTCAGCCTTCACTGATGTCATAAATGCGCCCGCAAGTAGAACGCTGTTTTGTACGCAGTGAGAGTCCCGTCACGTCATCGGGGTTAAAAGTACGGCGCAACCAACGGAAATTATCAACATATTGTACGACGTACGTGCCAGTATGTATTTAATATCAAACTTCAGTTGTTTAAGATAGGGGCAACAATTCCCAATGGAAACCGACTGAAAAATAGTTTCCGTTGGCAACGGCTCGAGGTTACGCAAATACAATCCAGAACGTTCCGCCAGATTCCCTCAGGGGACACCCGTCCAACTAACTGCCAGGTGGTTTCTTATGGTTGTCCAGACTACAACGTTCTATGCTAACCATTGGGACAAAATCAAGTGACCGCACTCAGAACCTTCCACGGCGGGAAGCACAAACCGTCCGACTGGAATCCGAACATTCCAGCCGGAACCAACCAAAGAAAAAACAGAACCAGCGCCTCACCTTGAGCTGAACGGAGGAAGATCCTGAAGTCCAGCGATGGTCTTCATTAAAACACAGCCAACAGACTTACCTTGAGGAGATCTGTTTGTTGCTGTTGGTCATTACTACTATTCAGTCTACCTTTACATTATTATGCACCCAGTGTGTACAAGTTATATCACTCAAAACCGTACGAAGAACCAAACTACCATGTACGTCCCACAACAAACTTTAAACCTAAAATCCTGGAATCATTCAATACAAAACCGTGTCTACATTTTACAATTATCTAGATTATTCAGTGTACAAACCATACAGAGCAAATTTAATCTATAATAATAATAATAATACTTATAAAACTCTACATCTCCATCACTAGAGTGTTGCATCCTACTCATGGGGGTGTGGTCTGAGTGAGCAGAGATGCATGCTGGGATACAGTGCCGTCTGAAGTCTTCGGTTCTATAGACAAGCCCCTCAGGAGAAACCAAGTGTTTGAGAATCTGTCGCGACATCAGTTACATGAGCTGGAATACCCTTCAAGATGGCGCCAGGATCATCAGAGGAGAAAGGCCAGGAGGAAGACGTGAGGGTTCTTCCTCTCAGCCAGTGGAACACAACAACGGTCTTCATCAGAGCACCATGGAACACTTTGAAACATTCTCCTCTTTACACCGTGAAGCCCCAGTGAAGGTTTCCTTACCTCCTCAGCTGAAGAGCACAACTTCAGCTCGAAGAGCGCAGTAGCTGGAGTTCCAGGATTGGTTCTGATTTAAGGGAACCAATCGTTCAGCTAGTCCTGTCCGAAACAAATACAGTTCAGCCTGAGAAGACGTGCAACTGAGAGCTACCCAAAATCCACAGGGCTCTCCATCAATCCAGCCAGGTAGGAAGAGCCGTCTCATTACAGGTCTGAAGGTCATCTTGAATATCCATTTTAGGTCCCTTTCCAACGTCAGACTCTCCTTGTGGAATTCCTTTAGGTGTCCATCCTCCATTGATCCTGATCGGTGTAGTCCTAGTTTGAAGTCACTGATCTGAACACGCCGCTTGCATCCTTTTACACTTGAGTTGGATACTCTCCTTCCTGCCCAGTGTGTTGGATATCGCTCCGGAGCGTCGCTCAGGGCTCTTCATGTCTACTGGAGGCCCTTAAGTAAACGTGTGCCCGTCCATCAGGTATGATTTATTTGACCATTCCGATATCCCAAGCCAATCACAGACCACCGTATGAACATTATCACTGTCAAAGCAAGCCGGACACACACATAGAACCAAGGACAGGCACGTAGAACCCCATGCCAGGTGTGAGTGGGACACACACACACACACACACAGTAGAACCCTACGGATGCTCAAAAATCATCCATCTCATGTCAAACCCAAACACACATACCACTCAGCCATAAAAGGCCAAACAATCATGCAGGGTAAAAACCTCATGCCAAATAACCTTCCATCATCACCCCCCCAGCTCTCCTGCCAGGGCACCCAGAACAGAACAACCAATGTCTCCAGAGATGTAAATTATGTACAACATCCTTCAGTGGCGTCCCACATTGGTGATGGATTATGCTTGGCGTCTCCAAAATGTGTCCCAGGTTGATTCAACGTCTCTGAAGTCATGTCTTTGTATTCCATTGGTTTCCTGAATGACGGGCCTTCACAGATGCAAACGGTAGAGCTTTAGTCAGCCTGAGGACAGGAAGGAGGTCATCTGTTCAGAAGACCACCCAGTTGAGGGGGGTGGCTCTTGAGGAGCAGGATCCATATGGGGATGGCACCAAATAAGACATTCTTTGAAATGAAACTGTTCCTGAGGAGTCACGATGCCTGGAGGGGACTGTTGAATGTGTTCCATGGTTCTCTGTGTCAGACTGAAGTTGTGTTTTAGTTGTTGAGATGAGGAGCCCCCTAATCTCCCCCTGGAGTTTCTCCTTCTGAATCACTGTCTCCATCTTTAAGAACATTCCAGTCCATGTAACTGATGTCACGACAGTTCCTCAAACACTCGGTTTCCCCTGAGGGGGCGTGTCTACAGACCTGTAGACTTCAGACAGTTCTATATCCCAGTATGCACCTCTGCTCACTCAGACCACACCCTCGTCAGTAAAGCAACACTCATGTGATGAAGATGCAGAGCTCAGGAGAGTAGAATGAAAGAAGACTGAAGATATCATTTTAAAGAGGACATATCATACCACCAGGTGTGAGCGTGATTAGCCATTACAATCTGTTTTCAAAATGTGCAGCATTGTGACATCACAGGTGGGAGTGTCCACCTAGATATATGGCTAATCACACTCACACCTGGTGGTATGATACGTCCCCTTTAACAAATCATTAAAACCAACATAAACCAAACACCTAAGTAACCCATGAACCCATAAAACATCCTTATACTCAAATCAACCTTCAGGTAACAGGTTAACTCACCAGGAAGCCAAAATACATCAATGTGCCCAAGAGTAATGAGAAATTAATGACTTACAGTTTGCAGTTCATCTTGATGGTTAAGTTGGGATACTCACAGAACTGCAGTTAAATATCCATGATAGACCTTTGAAGGAAGGAACAGTTTACTCATGAAAAAAAGTCTTCATTCAATTCACCTTACTGTGTGTGAGAAGGAAGCTTTCATATAAGAGACTCATTCACTGGTTAAACTGGACACACACACACACACACACACACACACACACACACACACACACACACACACACACACACACACACACACACACACACACACACACACACACACACACACACACACACGGTGAGCGAACCACCTCCTCCCAAACAGGATACAACTTTGAGGGGAAAAGCCAAAAAAGGCATGTTTAATCTTTAACATAACAAAGTCTCTCAAAACACAAATAACGTAAAAACCTGGGAGGAATCAACGGTCCCCTCCGTCGTGGGTGGAATCCCCGTCACCCCCCGAGGACCGGTCTCTCCGTGCAGGAGCTCCAGGGCTGGGAGAGACCCGAATGAGGGGAGAAGCGGGCTATTTAAGCCCTGCTTCTCCACCTGTTCCTCAGGTGCTCTGAATCTCCTTAATTGGCACCGGCCGGGTTGCACACCATACAGACAAACACCGTACAGACACACACCAATACTCCATACAGATACACACCATAAAGATAAACACACCAAATAGACACACACCAAAGATTAACTTAATATAGATACAAATTATATAGATACCCCCCCACACACACACACACACACACACACACACACACACACACACACACACACACACACACACACACATTTTATGTACTTTATTTGATTCCACATTACAAGTTAATATCATTTTAGGAACCAAATGTGATGAATTATCCAACAACTATTTGACCAACAAACATCTTGTTATGGGAACATTAAGGGTACAGGAAACATCTCCTTTTCCAGATGAACATGCTCCCTATAACAGCTGATATTGAGCAGTACTTGGCTAGCTGTCTGGCCCTTCTTTTACTTAGTCCACTGATGTTAAGTCCACTGAGCACCAGCCTATGCACATGGCCTAGACTGCCAAAGACAAGAACAATGAGGACACATTTATAGCCACAGCTTTCAACGGCAGATGTTGGAGGATGGTATTTCAGTTTTTTTGTACAATAGGATTCCTCCATGAACAGGTCAAAGGCACAGGCTACTTCAAAGAGTCTGACTATTTTTTTCTCTTGTGATATGCAAATGATGTCTGGTGTGTTGGGAATTCCTGAAAAGCAGTTTGTGGATGTGTTAAACCAGTGGGACTTGACAGAGGTATGTTTGTATAGTTGTTCCTGAGGAGCACAGGGGATCTGGGCAGCTATGAGGTCCACCAGTCTGTCTGTCACACACACACACACACAAACAAACAAAAGATACACTCCATACAGTTCTGGTCACTAAATGCTACTCCTCCTTCTCTCTTCTCCTTCTCCCCTCTAATCCTTTTCTCCTCTCCTTCCGTCTCTCTTCCACGCATATCTCATTTTTATTGCCTCTACTCAAGAGAATAGATTTGGGTGGGGTTTAGCCCAGAGGGAAAATTAAAATGCTGCGTGCCAAATTTATGTGTATGCTTTATGGTGCAGTCAAACTTTTTCATAATGCTTTATCTAAATAAAAGATATACGCAGTTTATTATAGCTTTAAATAGCTACCTGACTGCTATGCTGCTTATCCCCAAACATCTTAAGTTCCATTCAAGTTATTGCATAGTAAAATTAATACAAGTGAGGCAGACCTTACACGTATACACATACACACACACACACACACACACACACACACACACACACACACACACACACACACACACACACACACACACACACACACACAGATCTGACTGGGTATAGGATAGGTTAGTACACTTGAGGTGGTAAACAGGTTGTTGTTTATTCTCTTGCCAGAAGAACTATTCTAGACTAAGCTACTTATAAATGTTTATGAGTACTTTTCTTTTTTTCTTTTTTTTAAAGATCATATTCGGGGCTAATTAAATAACATCAGAGGCTTTAGCCCCGAATAAAATAGCATAGGGACGCCACTGAAGCATAACCCTCTCTAGGACACGGCAACCAACCTCAACCACTACAAAGATGGAGCTCCACTAATCCACACACACAACACCAGTGTACGGAGCAGAGTGGAACGTTCCCAAACCGGACGTTTGGAATTAGTGGTAACACACAGTTCTCTGCTGTAGGAGAGGTAAAAACAGACTGCTTGAACTACGTAGCGTTAGAGTTCTCTGGTAGGAAACCATAGAATGAAGAACAGTAAAATGCCCGAGGAGGAGATCTGTGCGGGGGTGGATCTATGGGCGGGGAGGGCGGGGGCAGCCTCCCCTTGGCCCGGGCCCTCCGCTGTGTCACGAGGGCCCCTCCCATGCTCAACGGGCCCCGCCCAACAACGAATGAGAGAGGGATAGATCGCATTGATGTGTGTTACTCGAACCGCGCTAGGCACAACTAACTTTAAAGCTAATGGAGATATCGACATGCAAGTTGATATTCCCGTGATTTTAGGTATACTATTTTATCATGGAGGGAGTCAATATTAAGAAAAAGAAAATCTGAGATGAAATCCCTAAAACAATCTTGAAAAGGAATACATTTGTTACTGTCTTAGTTATGTTGATGCTTTTCGTATGAAATCAAATAAATTCATTTAACTGCTCCTGACGAGCTGGCAGTTTTTTACATGGTTGCCTCCCCCCTGAATGTGTGTATGAATGGTTGTAAGTCGCTTTGGATGACAGCGTCTGCTATATGCCCTGAATGTAAATCTACTGCTTGTGAACCAATCTTGTCCCGATTCAGTGTTCAGGATCCAATTGCATACAGAAGGCTTGGTTTCAAAAACTTTCTCTGAGTTATAGGTAACATACTGGCACGATCTGACAGAGACTGATGGGCACACTGAGCTTAAATACCCACAAACCAATCAACACAAATTAGAAAGAGATGTGTTCACAAAGAGGCAGCAATTCAAATCAAGACAGGAGTAGCAGGTTGGAGTCAAAAGTACATGGCACATACATGGCACAAAATGTAAATAAAAGCACATGTTGCCGACAAAACAGGAACTTCAATATCAGGATCCCTTACATTCAGGTTCAGTCAGTGATGGGAACACTCTTAACGGGCTTAACGGGGATACGTTAAGGAATAATATATATAATATATATACCCCTTTTCGAACATGTTACAATTATCAAGTATTTATCATTTATGTATCGAATTATGCTTTCTATTTTGTTTAACATCAATAATTTGTGTGTGATATATATTTTTGGTTTTCTTTTACATGTTCGAAATAAATTTAAATCAAATCAAATCAAATCAAACACAACCATTTAATGGTTGGTTTCTGATGAATGTTATACCAACCATCCTGGTATGGTTAAGAGTTGTGGTGGTGTGTCGAAAACAAAGACATGAACGGCCACCACCCCGCTTCTCCACTTGCTGCTTCACTCTCTGTTCACAGACCAGTAGGCTAGTTAAAACATAAACACTGAAGTGAAAAAGATTAAAGGAACTACACTTAAAGCGTTTTCTTTCATTAATTTTTGTATTAACTGCCACTTTACACTGGTGGTTATAAAAGGTTTTAGTTTCGTGGAGTTGCTACAACACTGAGTGCATCAATATCCCTAGCTGGGGTTCAGTTTGGTACTCAAACATTAAAACTTTTTCTGTCTCCTACTAATGCTACTGCTTCTATTAATACAGCTGATGATAGTAATACATTCATTTTATTGGATTGTGTGATGCTTCTTTCCACCCCAATGTCATAACAATGTCAAAAAGTGATATAATAGATGTCTCGATTCGTTTTCCAATACCGATCATGAATATAAGCAATGTCAACTGTGTGTGTGTGTGTGTGTGTGTGTGTGTGTGTGTGTGTGTGTGTGTGTGTGTGTGTGTGTGTGTGTGTGTGTGTGTGTGTGTGTGAGTGATATTTATTATTAAAATAATAATTATTTTATTATTTTAATTATTTTAAAACAATATTTAAATTCCCAAATAGTCCTTTCTTGCATGCTGGTGTCTGGTAAAACCAATTCATGCAGTTTTGTTTTTTAAATGAAAGGTAATACACTTCATTACATATATTGATATAGTAGTTAATCTTTGATTTGAAATGTGACCTGGACCTTAAAGTAAACAAAAAAGAACCTCTAGCAAATAAACAAATGCTTTGTGAAATCCTAACTGATATGTAGCCTCCTCTTTTTAGAAGATCCATTGGTTTGTGCCTGTTGCCGTGTTTGTTTCTTCAAAAAAATCTTTAAATTAATTTCACGTTTTAACAATGTAAACTGTCCACATACATATCTTTTTAATTTGACAAAAGTAGAACAGTCCAAATCATAAATCATCAATGTATTCCAACAATTCCTGGTTTCTCCCTTAGCCAATCAGCCCGTTCCCCTTTCCCCATCATGATTATCAGACAAACGTAGCTATCAAAGTTCAAAAGGTATCAAAGTTCTAACTCACAACTTCTATATAAAGATTAAACAGTGCCAATCTTTAGTTTCTCCTGAGCACTGCACATATAACAGGTAATGCATTCCTCCAATGAATACAACTAAAGAAATGTGTTTTATGTAAACTAAGTTTATTGATCTAACTTTCATTTTCAGCACTGGGTTTCTCAAAAAAGAAAGCAAGAGGATTATTTGGCATTTAACAAAAAGGTATTTAAGCCTATCTTTGGGATTTTTTTATGTCTGCATTGTAAAAGTGAATGCCAATTACATTTTAAAGGACAGAGTCTGTATAATGTCAGATTACAGCAACTGAATATTATTTAAACCAGAATTTATTAATCTGTTAACAATATTTTTTCCTTTTTAATCTTGAAACATTTGTTGTCTGTTTTTAAAATGTGACCACAAATGTGTCCTTTAGCTTCCACAAGCAAAGAATGATGAAGAGCCACCATGTGGGTCTTCTGCTGCTGCTAGTGTACTCGACCACAGCGTCGAGGGGGAACCATTTCACAAACGGCTACTCAAACGCCTACCAGAAGTTCAAACTCCAACATTTCAAAGAGGGGATGAGAATTTCTGAGTGTGATTCTGTAATACGCGACAGAAATATCTTTGACGTGGCAACCAATCTCTGTAAACCGACCAACACCTTCATCAATGCCCCTCTCTCCCAATTCTTAGCCCTCTGTAGGGGAAATGAAGCAGGTAGAATCACTACTAACAACCTGTTCACTTTTGTCATGTGTCAACTCACTAACGGTGCTGACCAACCCAGACAGCCAGATTGCCAGTACCGGGGTTCGTCCCCCAGATTTGCCAAAAGGCTAATCGTTGATTGTAAGGAGCGATTACCAGTGCATTTTGTCGGATACGCATAATTGAGACATTGCATACTTGCAAAATGTATTTATCGAGTGAGTTGTAATGCACTTGATCATCAAATAAAAAAAAGGATGAACACTTTCAATGCTTTCATTATTTTATTGCCTGGGACATCAGCTCATGGGAGCATTATATTTCTTCAGAAACATTGTAAGCTAGGTAGCTGAAGAGAAATGTTAACCATAGTCCATATTTAAGATCCATAAAATATATCAAATAAAACTGGGGACAGTGTTATATCCTCCAAATCTCTGTATAATATACAGTATCATTAAAAATCTCACTAACCTATGATTTATATGTAAAATGAGGATTATAATAACAAGCAGACAGCAACCCGACCACATCCAGTGCACCAAGATCGATTGATGAAAATTGGGACCTAGTGTCAGACAATCAACAATGGGTCATCATGAATTGTGAACTCATCATATTCTTTCTGTACCAATACATTCACATTCTGTCATGTGGATTTCACTGTTTTAAATACAATCTCAAACCTGCTGCGTTAGTATAACATATTTCTCTGTAGGTAAATACCGATTTGTCCACTATCTTCTTGAAGGTATAGGATCTTTCAATCAAAAAAATAACAAAATTCATAGTTTGCCGAGGGCCTGAAGAAGCGACAGAAGATGGGAGTTGTTGACTTCAGCACCATTGCCCAATAGTGTCCAGCTGGAGACCTCCGGCCTCAGGCCCACCTCCAGCGCTAGGCCCCATCTCTATCGCCAGGACACATGGGAGAAAATCACACGTGTTAAGGTGGAAAATCCCTTTATAGCGCTTCTATATCGATAAATAACGTTAACATGCCACTGTATTTTATTGTGCTCATCGTTAATAAACAAATGTAATATATGTATTGTGGGAAGAATGAATTTTGCTCTACTTTTATAAAGTAGAGTAAAATCAATAAAGCAGTAAAAGTCATGATATAGCAATATTTAGGTATGTAAATCATGTCATGATTATACAAATATTTATGAGTTCTCATTTTTGCTGCTTTTGAGCTTATTTGAGCTTAACATGGATCGATAAGGAGTTCTGAACTCATAGAATAGCCAGGCCTTAGAAGGCCGGTTTGCCCAAGCAATATGTCAAGGGCTACTTTAAGACAAAGAGGTTGTGAGACTGAGTGTGTTGACTGATAACCACTTACAAGGCCGAAAAAACACTTTGTATAAGGGAGGGTTCCAGTTTCAGAGCAGCGCTCTGGATAAGTAACAAGCTGCCTCTCAGGCATCGGCATGTACAGTGGAGAAGAACATTAGGAGGAGACAGATCGAAGGAGGTCCCGATGAAGCAGTAACCAACTGTGCGTTTGTGATGATGTGTGGAGCTCAGACTTGACGTGGTGGACCGTCAGGCAGCTAAATCTCCCGGAGAGAGGGACTGTCGGGTCTGAAACATTTTGTCTCTGTTCTGCAGAATATATTGATGGATTATGTAAGCTTTTAAACGGCAAAAAAAATCAGTTCACAGTGTGCAGAATCTGATCCAAGCCGCTAGCGGCATTCTGTAAGCAACAGTATTAAGCTCTTCTTTGTGACACTGACCCACTGCTGGTCATTAAAAAGGCTAGGTTTACCAGACACATAATTGTGCATTGCTGGGATCCATCTTAATTACTGGGATCAATCATATGGGTTCATAGATGACAATCCAGAGGTGTCAAGTAACGGAGTACAAATACTTAGTTACCTTACTTAAGTAGAAATTTTGGGTATCTATACTTTACTGGAGTAATTATTTTTCTGCCTACTTTTTACTTCTACTTCTTACATTTTCACTCACTTATCTGTGCTTTCTACTCCTTACTTTTAAAAAATGGCCTCGTTACTCCTATTTAATTTCGGCTTGTTTATATTCCGCCGGCGTTCAAAAACACACAAACACAAACAAAAAAAACTATCCAGATAATTTGCGCAATCGGATAGAGTGAATTTGATTGGTTGGATGAGATTAGAAACATATACCATTCTGACACCCTATACGCGATCCGTGGCACCTGCGCATGACCAGAGCCCGTCTACATTCTCTGACATGACATAAATCGCGCCACATTCCAGCTACGAAATAGCAGAATACAGCACTCCCTGCCTCAGCAGCATGTGAAAGACTTTTAATGTTGCAGGGCTGATCTTCGGTCCAAAAAGAGCATGCATTGGCTCGAAGAACTATGAGAACCAGTTGCATTTGCGGCTGAACAAAGCCTATTGGTAACTCTTTGTTGCATGGTCTGTGCTTAACTGATGTAGATGCTGGTGTAGATATAGTGTTTTCTTTTCAGGAAATGTTTAATTACTAGCAAAAGTTTGGTTAGCACCGTCAGCTGGGCACTGCTGATTTGTTATGGTGCGTCCCAGTTCGCCAAGTTCTTACTCGTTACATCTTAAATTCCTGCAGCTAAGCTTGGATACCAACCTGGTCTCACAGGAATCCGTGAAATGACTACGGACAAATAACTCGAAATCCGTGTCCACATCACGGAAACACGCCGATTTCCGTGATGTGGCCACGGAATTCGCTCCAATGCAAGTTAATGACGCTGATGTTCCGTGGCTGACACACGGATCCCCGTTTCAACGAGCGAGTCGACCACGGGGGCTTAACTCAAAACCCGGGGTGGTCTCACTGAAACACTTAAATTGTCCTGGAAGTTGCTCCAATGCAAGTAAATGACAATGATATTCTGTGGCACACACACAGATTCCCGTTTCAATCTGTGTGTGTGCTCCCGTTTCAATCTGTGTGTGTGCCACATTTGACCACAGCGGGGGCTTAACTCAAAATCCGTGGTGGTCTGACGGAATCACTTCAATTGTCCGTGATGTGGCCACAGAATTTGCTCCAATGCAAGTAAATGACACTGTTATTCCGTGGCTCACACACGGATATCGGCGTGTTTCCGTGATGTGGCCACGGATTTCGAGTTAAGCGTCCGACCGTAGTCATTTCACGGATTCCTGTGAGACCATGTTGTTGGATACATATATTTACATTCCCAATAAAGGCTTTTGATAACATGCCTCTGAAGTTAGACTTGTTGCAAATGTCAAATGTTGTTATTTATGCAAAGAAAATATTTCCCAAAATATCATTAGAAAGCTATGTTCAAACATAATACATATTTAATAATTATTTAAGAACAATATATAAATTCCCAAATAGTCCTTTCTTGCATGCTGGTGTCTGGTAAAACCAATTCATGCAGTTTAGTTTTTTAAATGAAAAGCAATCGCTTCATCATATATATTGATATAGTAGTTAATCTTTGATTTGAAATATGACCTGGACCTTAAAGTAAACAAAAAAGAACGTCTAACAAATAAACAAATGTTTTGTGAAATCCTAACTGATATGTTGCCTCCTCTTTTAAAAAAAATCCATTGGTTTGTGCCTGTTGCCGTGTTTGCTTCTTCAAAAAATCTTTCAATTAATTTCACATTTTAACAATGTAATTTGTCCACATACATAATATGTATGTGGACAATTTACATTGTTAAAATGTGAAACCAGCCCGTTCCCCTTTCCCCATCGTGTTTATCAGACAAACCTTGGTATCAAAGTTCAAAAGGTATCAAAGTCCTAACTCACAAATTCTATGTTAAGATTATACAGTGCCAATCTTTAGTTTCTCCTCAGCACTGCAAACAGAACAGGTAATTGCATTCCTCCAATGAATACAACTAAAGAAATGTGTTTTATGTAAACTCAATTTATTTATCAAATTTTCATTTTCAGTACTGGGTTTCTCAAAAAAGAAAGCAAGAGGATTATTTGGCAACAAAAAGGTATTTAAGACTATTTTTGGTCTGCCTTGTAAAAGTGCATGCAGATTACATTTTAAAGGACAGAGAGTATGTACAACCACTGATATCAGATCACAGCAACGGAATATTATTTAAACCAGAATATATTAATCTGTTAACACTGTTTTTTCCTTTTTAATCTGGAAACAAATGTTGTCTGTTTTAAAATGTGACCACAAATGTGTCCTTAAGCTTCCACAACCAAAGAATGATGAAGAGCCACCATGTGGGTCTTCTGCTACTGATGGTCTACTCGACAACAGCGTCAAAGCCGAATCATTACCAAGAAGAGAGGTACCAGAAATTCAGACTCCAACATATAAACCCGGGGATGAGAACTTCTGAGTGTGATTCTGAAATACTCTCCAGAAATATTGAGACGAATACCAATCTCTGTAAATGGAGCAACACCTTCATCACTGCCCCTCTCGACCAAATCAAAGCCATCTGTAGGGGTCATAGGAATGGTTCAATCACTAGTAACAACCCGTTCACTTTTGTCATGTGTCAACTCAGCAACGTTGATCCCAGCAACCAACCCAGACAGCCAAATTGCCAGTACCAGGGTTGGTCCCCCAGATTTGCCAAAAAGATTGTCATTGTGTGTGAGGAAGAATTTCCAATACATTTTGAGACATTTATACCATAGAGACATTGCATACTTGCAGAATTGATTTAACGAGTTGTAATGCACTTGATCATCAAATAAAACGAAGGCTGAACGCTTGAAATTCTTTCATTACTTCACTACATACTTGCAACTTCTGATGGGTGCAGACGGAGTATTTAGCTTTAACAATTCACCAAAGTATTTGGTTCTAAAGAGATGAGGAAAGCTTTATTTAAAAAAGGTAAGTCAACAGGATAGTTCAAGCTTGGTCAATAGGATCAGGGCACATTCCATGTGAAATATGGACATTTCAACAAACATATAAAGAGAATTGCTTTCCCTTTGCACTATTTACTAGCCTCTTATAGATAACAGCTGAGATATTGTATGTTTAATAAAAAAAAAATACATTGGAAAGACATCCCCTGAATGTTACTAGCATATTGTATATTAAAATAAAATCAACAATGCTTACTCTAATATTTTGTATACATTTAATAAAGATAATAAAACGTTTTATGATATAAATATGTATTTATCCCTAATATGTATCTAACCCTTTTCTGTGTCATTATTGGACGTCAAATTTCGGTGCACTGAAGGGTTTGTTTTGTACCGCCAGGCGACGTCTTTTTTTCGACATCTACCGAACGTTTCATGTTGACGTCCTTGGGACCTCTATGTAAGGGCTATTTATAGTCCAAATGTGGTCGTTTGTGGACGTCTTTTCAACATCAAATTTCGACTAATTGTAGACGCCTTTCTTATGCTACTTCTATAATTTATTATAGATATTTATTAATTTTTGCGGTCGGAAAAAGAGAAACTGCGATTAATTTAATTGCAGCATCGGATAAATGATATGGACCGATCTATGGCTCTCTCTCGCTCCCTCTCGCTCGCATGCTTTTGACCCATCGGGGGGCCGGTGAACAGGCCTCACATTTCCCGCGGTCCCGAGAACATTTCCCGCGGTCCCGAGAACGACATATTCGAGATTTGGATTTCTAGCCCTTAAGAGAAAAAAAAACTGTTTTTTGGACAAAGCCTCTCAGAAGTGTTGCCTGCAAGACCTAGTGGATCAGAATGTGGTTGAAAGACAGTTTTTGAGATAGAAAGATTCTACCGCCCTGAAACTTGACTACCTTATTCTAAGGCGTAACTTTGACCCCCACACCGAAACTTGGCCCTCTCTGAACCAGAGGGCAGGGAGAGGGGGATCTGAAGTTTTGGGTTAGGGTTCGGGTTAGGGCTGGCTTTTTTCAAGAGACCCAGAATTTTCACAGAGTAATCACAAGACACACCCTGGTTGAAGGTCTAATGGACAAGATTTCGTTGCAAAAGTTTGCACAATGACAATAAAGTCTGAATCTGAATCTAATTTAGATGAATTTCTAGCAATGGCTTGTTGCCAATGCGTTTCAATGGAGCATTTGATGATGCTGTGTGAGCCTTTCCTGTAGGGCTGGAGCCCCCAGTTGATAATCGTGTGTGTTCTTTGAGACCCTCTAAAGAGAACCCAGGTCTATAGCTTACTTGTTAATGTCCTTGCCTAAGTCACCTATTGCATCACTTCCTTTAGGGCTTCGGCCTCCTAATTGATCATTGTGGTATATTTGAATGCCCTCTTTCATATAAATGACACCACCACTGGGACGTGGCAACAATTCTCCATATCCATATGGGGAGGTACTTGTGGACAGTAGGGGTACACTAGACATAAATAGGACGCAGACTCAGGAATGACCTCTCACACATGATAACTTAATTAATTGTTTCAAATAACCCTGCCTCGTTATGAGCTTGGTGTTTTGCTTTCACTAATAGGTTATAGGCCTAGGCTGTGTCACTACAAAATCTGTCCATTGCCATCTCTCAGAGTGACGTAACTAGACCCCAGACAGCGATTTAAAACAAAAAACGTGTGAAGTTCAATACAAAAATTACTTATTTTACAGTTCATCTTCATGGTTAAGTTGTGATACTCACAGAACTGCAGTTAAATATCCATGGTAGACCTTTGAAGGAACACACACACACACACACACACACACACACACACACACACACACACACACACACACAGATCTGACTGGGTATAGGATAGGTTAGTACACTTGAGGTGGTAAACAGGTTGTTGTTTATTCTCTTGCCAGAAGAACTATTCTAGACTAAGCTACTTATAAATGTTTATGAGTACTTTTCTTTTTTTCTTTTTTTTAAAGATCATATTCGGGGCTAATTAAATAACATCAGAGGCTTTAGCCCCGAATAAAATAGCATAGGGACGCCACTGAAGCATAACCCTCTCTAGGACACGGCAACCAACCTCAACCACTACAAAGATGGAGCTCCACTAATCCACACACACAACACCAGTGTACGGAGCAGAGTGGAACGTTCCCAAACCGGACGTTTGGAATTAGTGGTAACACACAGTTCTCTGCTGTAGGAGAGGTAAAAACAGACTGCTTGAACTACGTAGCGTTAGAGTTCTCTGGTAGGAAACCATAGAATGAAGAACAGTAAAATGCCCGAGGAGGAGATCTGTGCGGGGGTGGAGCTATGGGCGGGGAGGGCGGGGGCAGCCTCCCCTTGGCCCGGGCCCTCCGCTGTGTCACGAGGGCCCCTCCCATGCTCAACGGGCCCCGCCCAACAACGAATGAGAGAGGGATAGATCGCATTGATGTGTGTTACTCGAACCGCGCTAGGCACAACTAACTTTAAAGCTAACGGAGATATCGACATGCAAGTTGATATTCCTGTGATTTTAGGTATACTATTTTATCATGGTGGGAGTCAATATTTAGAAAAAGAAAATCTGAGATGAAATCCCTAAAACAATCTTTAAAAGGAATACATTTGTTACTTTCTTAGTTATGTTGTTGCTTTTCGTATTAAATCAAATAAATTCATGATCTGGTACCCAAATGCATGATGGGTACAATATCTGCTCCTTGGTTGAAAAGAGCTCCATCAACAAGGGAGCTTGTGTCACCCCATGAGGCTAAAGGAATGAAGGAATGAAGTATTGGCAGTTTCATGCTGTTAACTAAAAACTTCTGCCAGATCATGTCAGGCGGAGTTAATACTGGACAGATCAGGGGCCTAAGGGACAAGTGGGGGAACAGTGACATCGATCTGGGGAAGGAGCAGACTGCAGGGAAGTGAATAACATAATGGGCTCCAACTCACAAACTTACTGGAGGAACAATCAATGTGGGGGTTATTTAATACAATAAACTCACAATGTTTTACCAGAGATGAGGGGGTTCAGTATGCTAAGTAACAGAGGCAAGATGTTTCCCTTGCCTTTCCTCATTGGCAACTAGAGGAAAGGCAAGTGGCTCTACCATTAAGTGAGCTGAGGCTGGCCGCCAACAAACTGAGACCATGCAGCGCAGGCTGGACAGGACACTGACTTCATGGACAGTAAGGACTTTCACAGATGAAGTTCCTAATGATTCCGGTTTAAATGGCAAAGGTGACAAACTGAAATCATTCATCTTGTTTTATTTAAACCACCATTTGTTGATAGGATTACACATAACATGATTACTTGCTGTCTGTTGCTGTCCACAATATTGCAGTTGAGGAAGGCAGTGGATCCGTGGGAGCAGACAGAGGAGGGAGGTACAATGATGATTGGTCAGGCTATTGGCCTAACTCCCCGCCTTACAACCAACCGTCGCAAATCCTCCTCCTACCCTGCACAATCTCGTGTGCGAATCGGCTCAATGTGGATTGGAATGAGAACAAGGTCCTCAAGTTCTCTACACTCCCTCTGTAGTCTTTGATGGTCGCTGTCTCCCCCTTGCGGAGATAACCGGTTATTGCATATTTCAGTACATTGGTCGAGACCGTACGTCCACACCAGGAGGTCGCTCACAAAGTTTCGCTGCGAATATTTCTGTTCGCTTTGGTCGCTCATGACGTACAATTCAATTATGCAGACGCATTTAAAAGGAGCCGTATGTTTTTTAGTACAGACAGCCATATCAAAGAGTGAACTCTCCCATACACTTTGGCCATATTGCCGAGACGGTTTTGCTTGTTGGATAAAGTGCTTCGACAACAAGTAGGACAGTGATTCCCCCTAATATAAAAAAAAACTCCTAAAATGTAGGCTAATTACAACCGAGAACAAAAAACCCTGCGTGCTGTAGTAGGCTAGTTAAAATATGTTTCACTGATCTGCATCTGCAAATCATGATCTGCACTCATTCGTCGCACTCAAAACAAATAGACATTGTATGGAGGTAGATTTGTGTCTTTATTATGCAATCAAAAATAATAGGTTTGAGAGCAAAACTTTCCACACTGCAATCAAAAAATAGGTTTGAGAGCAAAACTTTCCACACTGCAATCAAAAAATGTTTTATTGCAAGATAAATTAAGGTGATAAAAAAATTATTAATGGGAATCCAAAAGTTTTGTTTGCAAATCCAAAAGTATTGTTTGCGAATCCAAAAGTTTTGTTTGCGAATCAAAAAGTTTTGTTTGCGAATCCTAAAGTTTTGCTTGCGAATCCAAAAGCTTTGCTTGCTGTTGAGCTGAATCTCGTGGGCGGGACCTACGCCGAAAGATGTGAGACACGTCTCTATTGGCCAGTCTCGATCGGAGTGACAGCTTGGCAACATCCACAGTTAGTAACGAGAGAATGAGCTCCCGATTCCCGCTCTGTCTCATCATGGACTTCAAAACTCCCTCTCTGTGGATGTTGCCAAGCTGTCAGAAGGACGCTAATGCAGAAGGATCACCGTGTCTGCAGTGCTCATTTTGATAAGGACGACTTCATCATTCCCAAAAGAGCTGCTGACCCAAAGAACCCAAAAGGAGTTTCATTGAAGAGGAATGCAAGTGTAGCGGTTGCGTAGGCCTACTCTCTCGTTGCGTTGTGTGATTGAGACCACGATGGAACCATTGGCAGCCAGCCGTTTATTCTGGTGGAATAGTTAACATGGGAAATGCTCTTTGAGAACCCTCACAATGGCAGCCTCTCCCAGCCGGGATCTACGTAGACTGACCATTTACATGAAAATAAATATCACATTAAACAAATGACTCACAAAATATTTGAATGGGCGTTTGGTGACATACCTGGTGGAATATTTAACATGGGAAATGCTCTTTGAGAAGTGAGAACCCTCACAATGGCAGCCTAACATGGGAGAAAGACAAGCTGAAGTACACTTTCATGGCGAAGTCGACGCTAGCTAAGTAGCTACGACCAAAGCACATGGTAGCCAAGCTAGCGATCCTAGGACTAAAGACAAGTCCATTTAAAAGTAATTACAGATTCCAAGCAACACAATATATATGTACAAGAAACCAAGTATTAATACAGTATTATGTACATTTAGACTCCCGTAATACATCGCCAAAGTGTGGATTCATGTTTAACTGCTCTGACTACCTACCTCTCCCAGCCGGGATATACGTAGACTGAGGAGAGGAGGCAGCAACGTAAAATACAACCCCCGCATTCCGCTAGGGGGAACTCTAGCACTCCAACCAAGGCTCCCACTACCACAGCCAGCGCAAGGATCTCGCTGGCAATGGCAAGTGGGAAGCATTAACCCTGCTACATACGGATAGACTTGAGGTAAAGTTGTTCGCTTATTTTTCGTGTTGTATGATTGTTCACAATTGGTGTGGGGGAGGATGCGTCAAGAAACAAAGTTATAAGCCCTAACTTCATTCGAGGAAGTGAAAGATGATCCTGTGAGTTGTCCAGGGAGGCTAACCTCGATTTATTGTGTAGGCCTATAAGGATTTGTGGTGGGAATTTACGGACCACGTCAATCGTTTTCTGTTTTCGTTTTCTGTTTTCAACCGGGTAGAATAAAGTCATCAGAACGTTTAACAATTGCGGTCATATATTTGTGTAAAAACGGTACAAGACCATTGTACGTGGTCCGTAAATTCCCACCACAAATCCTTATACACAATAAATCGAGGTTAGCCTACCTGGACAACTCACAAGATCGTCTTTCACTTCCTCTTCTGATTAATAGATGATTGGTCATTATATTTTTACCG